>NW_023270377.1:15673386-15976736 GCF_011800145.1 Mirounga leonina
ATACAAACACAAAAGAATCCATATATTGACTTCACATATATTTATGCTAAAATAAATATAGCATCCAGGATGATCATATCTTAAAAAAAAAATACAAACCTTGAATAGTGTAAATGGAAGGCCTGACAATAACATGAGAAACAAGCAATGGAGAAAAATCACATTATCTAGATAAGGTGTTACTTCAGGAAATGGACCATCTGGCTCTGAAACAGAATGCTTTTGTAATGAGAAAAAAATTGGCCAAGACAGGGTAAGAATAATGACAAATTAGAAAAAGAGGGCACTAATACAAAGAATAGAGAGATTGTCAAGAAGAGATATCACAAGAAAGAAGACATTCACCCTGCAGCTTTAGAGAGACATGAATGACAAGTTCTTTTATGAGATCCTCTCACTGGAATTACACATTGCACAAACCCTTACTGAGCCCAACTAAGTGCCGTGACTAAAGTACTAAGGCTTAAAGCATCAGAGAATGATGTGAGCCTTCCCACACGGAAATAACATCTAGTGAGAGAGACAGGTGGTAAAATAACTATCATACAGAGCTGAATGAGAAAACCAATAGAGAAATACACAGCACAACATGGAGATGCTATGAAATGTGCAGTTGGGTGGGTGAATCAGGGAAGGTTTAGTTGAGTAGGTGGTACTGGACGTGAGGCTTGAGAAATGAAAGGATTTTGATAGAAAGAAAAGTAACTCTGCACTGGAATAACATCTTAGAAGAAGGCAAAGGCATCTGAAAATGCAGGAACACTTTTGTTTAGGGTCTGTTGAGTAGCTTAACGTGAGTAGAACAGAAGGTACATAGAGGCATACAGTAGGAAATGGAGCCAAATAAAGTTTAGTTATGACTCTTTTGAGTGCATGTGATAGAAATCCAAATTAAACTAGTGTTAGCCAGAAGAAGCCAATGGAAATATACCAGGTAATTTATTTCATGGATTGCCCAAATAACAGAGAGTTCATGGGGACCTGTGAGCCTCAGAAACAATGAGAAACCGTTCCTTAAACATCATGGCCACCTCATTCTTCTCTCTTTCCTCCCAGAATGGTGGCCTCACACCTCTCTGACTGGCATGGATGCAGTGACCCGCATAGTCGTGAGTTTTACATGCTATAGCTTTGGCCTTATTGACCCAGCTTGGGTCAGTCACCCACCTCAACCCAATCAAGTTGGTCGTGGCAGGGAAAGACACCTCCTGCGAGAAGAAGGGGTGTGTGTGTGGCGGGGGGGTGGGGGATGTGGAGCTGTAGAGAGAGTTCCACAGATTTCTCCTGCGAACAGGTAACGGCAACACTCTCATTAGTTGCGGAAGTCAGTTGGCTTCCTTGGTGTGGTAGGCTTGGTTTAGAAAACCTAGCTACCAAATACCGGAATTTGTCTGTCAGTCATCCTTTCAAGTAATAACTAGTAGTCCATGAAAAATGTGTCTAGTTTAACTTGTAACTTAAATAATCACATACGGGTTTATCCTTGAGGCAACCATTGAACTTTGGATAGGTAGCAGAAGTGCTTTATGCCTACTCCCTGTTTTATTACAGAGAATATGTAAAAAGCACATAGGGTCACATTTAGTAAAATTAATCATTTTTACTGCTTTGTCAAGGCCATTCCTGAATGGAACTGGCGTATTTTTACTGCAAGTGTGTGACAGAGAAGAATTCAACGTTTGACTCCACTGGCAGCCATTGTAACCACCATTTGCTTTTGTACCATCATTGCAAATGTCAGCAAAGTGAAAAAGGTAAATAACATATATTCTTATGAAAACAATTTTGACTATGATAGCTTTCTGCGACACAGTAACGGCATAAATGATGTGGTATTGGTTTTAAGGATAACTTGGTGGCATCACCAAATCTTCAACCACCGACTGCCTCCCCTGTTGGTCCCAAGAAGAGTTGTGGGTTCTGAAAGGAGGCTGGCTCCTCAGAGTGCACAATTCATCTCTCTCAACTTCCCAGTTCTCTCTTCTCACTGATGAATCTAATAAACTGATCCACAGGAAGAGAGTGGTTAAGACCAGGCATTCTGGGGCGCACCTGGGTGGCTCATTTGGTTAAGGGCTTGATTCTTGATTTTGGCTCAGGCCATGACCTCAGGGTCTTGAGATTGAGCCCTGCATTGGGCTCTGCACTCAGGAGGGTGTCTGCTTGAAGAATCTCTCTCTCCCTCTGTGCACCCCCCCCCCCCGCAGCTTGCTTGTGCATGCTCGCTTTTTCTCTCAAATAAATAAATAAATCTTAAAAAAAAAAAAAAAAAAAGACCAAGCGTTCTAAACTCAGGCAATCTTGTCAGTGTCCTATTAACTATAACCTTGGGCTATTCAACTTCTCTGTTCCTGCCTCAGGTTTTGAATTTGTAAAATGGAGGCCATCAGTGGGTTGTTTGGGGGACTAAACGAGTTAAATCATATAACGTGCTTAGCACTCTTATGAATGTTATAAGCTACCAGGAAGTGTTAGTTGTTGTCATTGGTATTATTTAACAATTTACTCCTGTTAGTGAGATTTGCATGTTAACCAGGAATATCTTGCGCGATAGTGTTGAATGTCCAAAATGGAATTTCAAGCACAGTCAACAAGCAGGTTATTTATTTTTTTTCTTTTCTTTTAGGATCTTGTTTTTGGGAGAGTAGAGGTTTTAGAGCCCCTGAAACCATCCATGTAGTTCTAATTACTCATATTAAATGACTGTGTTAATAAGCTCATTCTTAACGTTCAGCCTATACTCCCAGAGAATTCACGAGGAGGTAGTTATGTCTTTGTTCAGTTCTTATGCTCTACTAACATTTTCTACTAAATTGCTCACCCAGCAATTTGCATATGGTCAAGGCCTGAGAAGTGCGTATAAACCATGGATCCTTAAAAGAGAAGCATTCATTTGCAAGCGAACCGTTCCTTGGAAAAAAAAGAATTCTCTAACAGCAGTATCTCCTGAATTTCACTGAACAAACCGAATAAAATTTTTCAGAAAAGAAAAGAAAACTTGAAATAACATGGGTCTTCTGGCTATAACTCCCAGCAGCACATGATTTGAGAAAGCTATCAATCCGCAGCCCCTTTGGAGCCTGAAAAAGCAGCTGTTCGTTGCGTTAGAAGAATAAAGGCTTAAAAATGATTTCCCCACAAAAAGAAGTACAGGTTGTCACGTGTATTCATATTAGTTTCTGCTCCAGCAGAAAATGGCTTGTATAATTGTATTTTGAGAACCCTCTTGTAGAGAGAGATTTTTAGTTCTTTGCTTATAAAAACCTATTTCTATTTTAAAATACAGACTCTCGGCAAGTGTCACCCTGAAGAATTGGGCCCTACTAGACTATTTTGTTACATTTTAGGGGATAAAAAAGCATGCGGCAGTTAAACTATTAAAGCCATGGCAATGGAACTGCCACTCTCAAGCTCATTACTCAAGACTCTCTTTAGTTCAATTATACACCTCTACAGCTAAGGAAGATAGATGGAGGTCATTTGGGAGCAGTAAACCACAATGCCTTGAATGCAGAACTATGGTCTTAAACTGATTTACACCTTGTTCTCTCGTGTTCTACAGCGGGGGCTTGGATGGAAAGGAAGGGGCCATGACTGAAAAGGCTTTTTCTGGGTTTTAGCATCACAGTCCACGCCGGCTGGCAATTATTACCTCCATTAAATGGCAAGGGACAATGAAGGTCGCCTTCATTACTTCCGTGGTAGCAGCAAAACCAAACCCAACCCAAAGGGAAGTAGGGGATCCCGGCTTCCCAGATTATCCTTTGGGGCTGGAGGAATGACATTTACGTCTCCTGTTAAGTTTTAACTTGATTGTACGCATTGGTCCAATGAGAAAGGGCTTGGGTAATTGAAAGGAGCAAGTTGCTTTTCCAGCAGTGACAAAAATATTGTCATGCTTCTCTGATTTAGCTTACATATATCTCTCAGCGTGAAAGATGTAAAGTGTACTGAAAGAAGTTAATTAAACAAGGCAAACCCATATGTAACTTCTCACAGAGAAATGAAAGATCTTTGTAAACTGAAGGTGAGTGTATTTAATTTCGTATAGCTCCTCTCCTTTCGTGCCCTGATTTGATTTCTGCAGCGTCTCCCCTAGCTGTGTCTTTAGGGTCACTTCGGACTGCTGTCACTACTGGGAATTAAAAAATACATTCACAAAATAATCAGCAGAAGCAGAACAGAACAAAACAAATGTGCCCATAAGAGCATCATGCTCTTCTTTCCCTTCACCTGTCTAAAGTAGAATGGGAGGATGTCTCCAGAAATATGGTTTCCACTGCTCCAAAGTTTATCTTAATGGCTCCCCAGAAACTAAACAATCTAGATCTTTCAGTTATACATGATTCTACTGGACATATATCCCCAGCGCCAAAGTGTTTCATAAAAGTTCACTTCTGAATTACAAGCTATAAAGAATTTTATTCCCACTAATAGATTTTCATTTGGAAAGGAATAGATCTTTCCAAGAATCTATTTGAGGCCAGTACAGAATCAATCCTGTTCCTTCTCAGAAGAAAATACTCATTGAATTCAAGTCATATACCAGGTCTTCTGTGACATATTTTCTGTATGTAAGTTAATCTTAAGTTAGATTTTTTTTTTATGAGTTGGTATTTAAGAAATTCCTTAGACTCCTAACAGCCTTAAAAACAGTGGACTCATGGAACATTTCATTAACATTTAAAGTTATCTCAGACATACTGCTGAGCTGTAGAATGTGTTTTTAAGGGCTAAACATTTTATGGCCATCCTAATGGTGCCTTATAAAAGAGCCAAAACATTCTAGGGTTCTGCTCAGCCTTTGGATTCAAAATATCTTATGGAATCAGTAGAAACTGAAATGAAAAAATTTTCCCATTCTGCACATTTATTAGTTTTGCCTTTGAAATCATATTATTGCTGTTAGCCAAGACTCATCCATTACATCTCTGAATACCTACTGTGTATTCCACATTCTCAGAGCCTTCCTTGTTGACCTCATTCTGTATGGCACTCCTCTTCACAGACCACACTTCAGCTGGACTGGCCTTTCTGTTCTTTGGACATGGCAAGCTTGCCCCTTAAGTGCCCTCTGCTTGGCACACTCCTCCCCCAAATATATGTAGAACTAGTTTCTGTCCCCTTTGAGCTGAGCTCAAAAGTCCCTCCAGATGTCTTCTGTGACCCCCTCTATTCCAAGTCACTTCCCATCTCATTACCATGTTTATTTGTATGTTCCTTGATCACCATCTGAAATATTTTGGGTTTATTTTATTTATCCATTTCTTACAACTTTAACATAAACTCCTTAAGTGAAAGAATCTTGTCTTCTTGATTGCTGCCAAATCTCCAGAGCTTGGAATGCAGGCATGCAAAAAACGTTACCTGGAATGGATAAATAATAAGTTTCAGAAACCTTGGGAAACTCATAATTATTAAGAAGGTAAATATCATCGTGTATTTTAAAAAAACTGGCAAGGGGGGTGCGCCTCAGTGGCTCGGTCATTAAGCGTCTGCCTTCTGCCCAGGTCATGATCCCAGGGTCTTGGGATCGAGCCCCGCATCGGGCTTCCTGCTCAGCAGGAAGCCTGCTTCTCCCTCTCCCTCTGCTGTTCACCTTGTTTGTGTTCCTTCTCTCGCCATGTCTCTCTCTGTCAAATAAATAAATAAAATCTTAAAAAAAAAAAAACCCTGACAAATCAGTATAAGTAAACATTGACATTGAAACTTTCCATGAGTAATTGTTATATGGGAAAACAAGCTACATAATAATTCATTTAGGAAGGAATATTCCTTTAGTGAAAAAAAAAAGAAAGCAATACATGCAATGTATTTATACATTAGTTAGTATATAAACAATGCAATTTAGAAAAAATGATAAGCAATAGTAATTATTTCTGGGAGAAGGAATTACATGGGCTTTTGCTTTCTAAATTATACATATCTGTAATATTTCAATTTTTATAATGAATAATCATGTATTCAACAAATAGCTATTGATCATCTACAATGTCCAGGGACTATACTTGATGCTAATTGGTATCCTAAGGAACAAATCAAAGTCCCCACCTTCACAGAGCTTCCATTCTATTGAGGAAAATAGATCCCATGAAGAAAAATAAAGCCCTGTTGGGATACAGAGAGAAACAGGGAGAGGGCTACTATTTTGGATAAGATGGTCAGAGAAGACCTCTTGGATGAGGTGACATTTGAGCAAAGACTTAGATAAGGTTATGTCATTTAGAAGATTTTAGGTTCTGCTGGAGTAACCAATAACCACAAAACTTCAATGGCTTACAATGACAATGGAGAATTTGTTTCTCACTCACACCAATGTCCAACATGGGCTGGTAAGGACTCTGCAGCCATCATGCGGTAATCCTGGCCAACAAGGGCTCCACCATCTTGTAGCAGGGCCATCTGGAGCACATGACCTTCCTGATCATGACAACAACAGAGCAGAGGGATTGCAGAGTCAAGCAACACGATTAGATTCAACTAAACCCTTCACTTAAGAGTTGCATGTCCCTGGTGTTTACATGTCATTGGCCTATCATTAAAGTAATCCTCTCTGTACCTGGAAGTAAAAGAAAACCAGAGGTTAGTGGTCATTGTGATGCGAACTCAAAAAAGTAAGCCACATCAATATCTGGAGGAAGAGTCTTCAAGGAAAGGGGACAGAAATTGCAAAGGCCTTGAGGTGTGCATTTGCTTGTGTTCCATGAAGGTGGGCAATGTAGCTGAAGGACAGTAAGTTAAAGAGAAGGAAAGATGAGTTTGAGGAAGCTGTCAAGGGGCAGATCAGGTAGGTTCTTGTAGTTCATCATTATTATTCTAAGTACGATGGGAAACCACCGGGAGAGGTTTGAGGCTGGATATTATCTGATTAATGAATCACTCCTGTTATCGCAGAAAGACAGCAACATAGCAACAACAAAAAGAGATAGACTATCAAACTTAATAGATATGGAAGAGGAAGGAAGATTCACTAATCAGTTGGATAAATAACAAGAGACCCAAATGGTTTTAAGAGGCAAACAGCTCCAAGGTTTTGATTGCACATGAATAAATCCCTTAGCTCTTTTTTTTTTTTAACACCAGCTAAAGCCCTAAAATGTCAAAAGACACAAAAAGAATATGAGCTCCTTTAATATGGGTAAACAAATTAATTGAGTATGCACAGATGGTGGCTGCATGGAGCAGGTGGGGCAGCTTTCAACTGAAGGTGCCCAGAAGCTGCTGTTCCTACCACTTAGGGAAAGGACCCCATGGGTCCTTGGAGAGGCTCTGTCATTTTAACAGAGGTTTTATGGTCTCTAGTTCCTTCTCAGTGTTTCTGGAGACTCTGGTTCCATGTGTGCCTTCTTGTTAGACTCCAGTAACCAGAAACGATCCTGGTGAATTTAGTATGTTTCTGAGTGCTTCAGGTGAATCAAAACTCAGTCTCCAGGGTCACATTGGAGCATCCTTTCCCACTAGGAGACCTTCAGGCCTGCTTGGGTCTCTTCCTGCAACAATTAAGTGAAATTGTAAAGGGCAGATAGTGCTGTAGGAATATAAATTACCATGAATGGAAGAAATCAGACATCCTCCAGGCCTTGCAGGATATGTGTGGTATATTTAAAATAAAAGCAAGAAGTTAGGCATGCAAAAAAAAAAAAAATGGCGGGGCGCCTGGGTGGCTCAGATGGTTAGGCATCTGCCTTCGGCTCGGGTCATGATCCCAGGGTCCTGGGATCGAGTCCCGCATCGGGCTCCCTGCTCCACGGGGAGCCTGCTTCTCCCTCTGCTTCTGCCTCTCTCTCTCTCTCTCTGACTTTCATGAATAAATAAATAAAACATTTAAAAAAAATTTTTTTAAAAATGGCTCAGAGGAAAGAAAAAAAATTATCTTGTTTGTGAAATATGACACCTGGCTCTCTTCTTATTGGTAATATCATCTATTTCAACAAATTAAATACTCCCTGCTCTCCTTCCTACCCCCACGGCCAAGGCATCACTGAATCTTATAAGTATCACCTAAATATCTCTTGCATCAGACCATTTATTTTCATCTCCACCTTTTCTCCTGCTCCCATCCTGGTCCAAAGCCCCAGCATCTCTTGTCTGAACTACAACTTTGTTTCCTAACTGATCTCTGACCTCCACTCTTGTCTGATTCTGTCCAACTTCCATGCAGTAGGTAAGTGCAAGTTTTCCTTATCCAAATCTGATCACATCTGCTTCTTTTCTTCAACCTCTTAGTACCTTCCTCTTGTTTTCAGATAAAACCCAAAACCTTTGTTCATAAAAATACATGATCCATAAACAGTTGCTTGGTCTAGCTCTTGATTATCTTTTCAGCCCCATGTTATTCTACCTTTCCTCCTCCACTAGTGAATTCTAGCCACCCTGTTCCTCTTTCACTCAAATATACCAAAACCCCTTTCACTCAAATATACCAAAGCCCCCCATAAGAAGATCCACCAAAGCTCTTCTCTAGGCCCAGAATAGTGTCTCTGTAGCCTCTAACCACACCGCACCTCTTCGCTTTTTTATCTGGTTAACTTCATTCAAAGGTTGGACATGCATACTTTCTCTCTTTCACTTCCTCTTTCTCTCTTATTTCTTTATATTTCTTTATTTTTTTTGCTTCTTTTTAGAGAGAATGTTGTCAATAAGGTATCAGCTCTTCAATATTTTTGACACTTGCTTTGGGGTACAACGAGTGTTCCATTTTTAGATATGTTCCAAGTGTGCTTGAAAAATGTGTATTCTTTAATCATTAAGTGTAGTATTGGTAAACATTTATTGACAGGTTTATAAATTATATTACTAAATAACACCAATATTTAATTTAGCTTTACCTATTACTAAAAAAAATGTCTGTTAAAATCTTCCACTGTGAACATTGATCGTTCCATTTCTTTTTGTGATTTTCTCTTTTTCTTTATTTTTTTGAGTCTGTGTTGTTAGATGCATAGGAATTGAGTATTTCCTTATAAAATTTTCCTTTTAGCATTGTGTATTGCTCTTCTAGGTCTCTTATGTTTTTTTGAAAATGATAATGCTTTTTCTTTAAAGCCATCTTCATTTGAAGTTTTTCATTTAAAAGTGCTCTATCTTCTTTATGATTGTTTTTAAGATTGACCTTTACCTCTGGTATTTTGGAGTTTTACTATAAGTCTAGGTATGGATTACTAGTTGTTTGCCTTCAAAAGAATTATTTTGCTTCCTTAACCTGAGGATTAATTTCTTTGGTTAAATTGGAAATCTTTCATTCTTATCTTCAAAAATTACCTTTCTCATTCTCTATTCTCCCTTTTTTCAGAAACACTACTACTGGATACTAGACTTTCTTGTTCTGTCCTACACATATCTTAATTTCTTTTTTTTTTTAATAATTTCCATTCCTTTATCTCTCTGAACTGCCTTCTGTTAAACTGTCACATCTATTAACCATTACTTTCATAAGTTTGTCTGATACTCTGCTTAACCTATTTACTAAGCTTTTCATTCCATAGACTTTGCTTTTTTTTAAATTTTAGTATGTTATGTTAGTCACCATACAATACATCATTAGTTTTTGATGTAGTGTTCCACGATCCATTGTTTTCGCATAACACCCAGTGCTCCATGCAATACGTGCCCTCCTTAACACCCATCACCGGGCTAACCCATCCCCCCTCCCCCTTCCCCTCTAAAACCCTGTTTGTTTCTCAGAGTCCATAGTCTCTCATGGTTCATCTCTCCCTCCAATTTCCCTCCCTTCATTTTTCCCTTCCTTCTCCTAATGGACTTCGCTTTTTTAAAAAATTTTTTTTATTTCTAGAGGTCTCATTTGGTTTTTTGCTTATAGTGCCTCATTAGGCTTTTGATTTTTTGATTTTTTTTTTCTGTACTTAACCATTTTAAACATGCTTATTTGAGGGGTGCTTGGGTGGCTCAGTTGGTTAAGCATCTGCTTTCAGCTCAGGTTATGATCTCGGGGTCCTGGGATCTGGTTCCTACTCAACAGGGGGTCTGCTCCTCCCTCCTCCCCTTCCTTCTGCTCCTGCTCCCTCTCTTTCTCTCAAATAAATAAATAAAATCTTTAAACAAATAAATAAACATGCTTTTTTGATACTCCCCTGTGATTGTTTCATGTTATCTGAAGTTCATGAGATTCTAGTCTTGCTACTGAGTTGGCTTTGTAATTATTTCTATCAGAATATAGCTCTTCCTCTGAAATATTCTTCATGAACTTCTTGTGGAATTATATCTTGAGAAGAGTTTTATATTACTTCTTCTAGGACCTACCTTGGATATTACTGTCCAAGGATCAATTTTTATGTTACATTTTTAATTCAAGATTTATCAGACCATGAGTGTATATCATAACTAGGCAAACATAAACAATGTTTCTTGTTGTCTATGTAAGTCAATGGGCAACTTTTTTCCGGTCTATTCCTCCATGAAGGGTACAGTTCTTTGAGGATCTTGGCTTTGTGTGGGGAATTTAAGTGCTGACTCTGCCTCACCCTGACCCATGAACTGTAGACATAAAAACTGATGTCCCTAGACTAAAAATCCTGTGGTTCTCACCAGCGTGCTCATTCCCAATGCAGCTGCTGTGTAACTACACTTGCTAGTCATGCTGGTATCCTAGTATTCAATATTCTCTGCCTGTCTAGCACTTTACAATTTCTCTTTCTTTATTTGAATTCAGCTGATACATGTATATATATTATATATATATATGAATGTTTATTATCTATGCTGCATCCACATATTGTGAAAATGAAGAAAATCATTGTGAACTGATATAGAATTATTTCCAGAATATGTTGTTGAATAAAAGAACAAGGTACAAAAGAAAACACATATTATGCTATGTTTTATGCAAGAAAGAAGAAAAAAATTGAAATGCATAAATAAATCTGTGTATGTCCTTGCAGACAGTTATTTTTGCAGAAGAAACATAGGAAGGCTAATTCAGATTCTAATTAAAAGTGGTTTTAACTATGGGGTTAGGTAGCCACATGGAGGAAGGGTTAGGGATTGTAGTAAGATATCGCCAGTATATGTTTTTATATATTTTTGACCTTCAAAATTTGAAAGTGTTTTACATGTTCAAAAATTACAGTAATTAAGATACTTCTAGTGAATTAAAAAAGATATAAAATTTAATATATATAGAAACAAATGGAGCTATGTTCAACTGATAATGTAATCACGCAGATAAAATAATTAACTTTTATAATTTTTACACACAATAATCTAATTGTATACCCTTAATGAGTTACAGTCTAAGGTTAAAAGGAACTGCAGAGAAATTTTGAAGTTTAGTTACAAAGTTCTTTTTTCATAATAGTATTGGTGTGGTAAATCTGAAACAATATTTCATGTATTATATGACAAAACAAATGAGTACATATATTGATGTTGTTAGAGAAATCAGCATTCTGGGGCGCCTGAGTGGCTCAGTCAGTTAAGTGTCCAATTCTTGATTTCAGCTCAGGTCATGATCTCAGGGTTGTGAGATGGAGCTCTGCATTGGGTTCCTCACTGCGCTTGAGATTCCCTCTCTCCCTCTGCACCACCCCACCTTGTGGGCCCCTGCGCTCTTGGGAACTCTCTCTTAAAAAAGAAAAATCAGCATTCTGACTGTAGGAGAAAAAGATATGACTGTGGAATGGAGAAAAATAAGAAAGAATCCTATAAAGCTGCATCTGAAATTATCAGTATGAACTCATGATTTATAACTCTTAATTCTGAGCTCTATCCATTGAAAGGGCCCAAGTAGTGACATCAATAGTAACGAGTATACTAATTGTCGAGACCTTGCTTTCCAAATGCCTTACCCCCACTGTTCTCTGCTTGTATGGATATAGCTAAAGTTGAAAAAATATACACCAAAGAGTCTGCAGTGATAATGGAGTAGGGAGGGTGGGCAGTGAGGAGACTGGAAAAAGGAAGTGAACATCTTTACATAGATTAACTTGTTACCAGGACAAAGCATTACTTGTACAATTAAAAAATTCTAATACAATGAATAAAAACAATATACACAACATGAAAAGAGAACCACATATGTGTCTTTTAAGCAAGAAAGCAAAATAAACCTTGCTCTATTTTTTATTTAAAATTTACATTAGTACTAAGGAAGGCACTTGTTGTAATGAGTCCTGGGTGTTGCATGTAAGTGATGAATCACTAAATTCTACTCCTGAAACTAATATTACACTGTGTGTTAACTAATTGGAATTTAAATAAAAAAAAAAAAAACCTTGAAACAAAATAAATAAATAAAATAAAATAATTTTTTTATGAAATGTATTTCAAATTAAAATTTGGAATATGCTTAATGAGTTGTTCCATGCCATTCAAAGACAGAAAGGCAATTTCCTCTACTTGCCTCTCTGAAGTCATAAATAACCTTATGGTGTGTATCTCTACATGTAATTTTCTCCATCATACAAATATCTAGAATTTATTGTTGTATGGTGTCTGATTGGGGTCCAGTTTTATTTTCTTCTATATCACTGGCACCATTTCTTTTTATTTAAAAAAAAAATTTATTTTGAGAGAGAGTGTGTGTGCAAGTGGGGGGGAAGGGGCAGAGGGAGAGAATCTCAGGCAGACTCCCTGCTGAGTGTGGAGCTCAATGTGGGGTTCAGTCTCACCACCCTGAGATCATGACCTGAGCCGAAATCAAGGGTTGATGCTTAACCGACTGAGCCACCTAGGCACCCTTAGTGGGCATCATTTCTTAATTTTTTTCTTTAAATATATTTTTTAATAAATCAATTCCTGAACCTTTTTTCCCATGAGCAGCCCAGCTCGCTGGACAGAAAGCTCTCTGATGTTCCGCTAGCTGCCTATTCAGTGCATGGGTATTGTTGACGCTGATACTCATATATTGGCTGGGAATAGTGTACCTGAGGATAGCTAGACTCCAGTGTGACCCAAACCAAATTTTCTACTTCCATCTGATGGGTTAGAGAGAGGCACTAAAGTGGTATATATTTTTTATGGCTCATTGTTTTAGGCTAGAAACATGAACAGGTACTTCCTATATTCATTTTCTATTGCTAACAGATTTGCACAAACTTAAAGACTTAAAACAACACACATCTATTACCTCATAGTTTCTATAGGCCAGGAGTCTGGGTGCAGCCTAGCTGGGTCTTCTGCAAGCAGCAATTGAAATGTTGGCTGGGGCCCAGTCTCAATCAAGGCTTGCTGGGGAAGGATCCGCTTCCTTGCTCCTGATTTTGTTGGCAGCATTCAGTGCATTCAGTTCCTCGTGGTTGTAGGAAGGAGAGCTTCAGTTTTTTGCTGGTCATTGACCGGAGGTCACTCTCAACTTCTAGATGCCACCCACAGTTCTCTGTCATGTAGCCCTCTCCAAAGGCAGTTCACAATATGGCAGCTTGCTTCTTCAGAGCCACCAAAGGAGAAAATCTATTAGAATAAATCTGTTAGTAAATGGGATGAGAGTGGCAACCCCTCACTTTTGGCATATTCTGTTCATTAAAATCAAGTCAGAGGTGCTGCCCATACTGAAAGAGAGAGGATTATACAAACCTAGGAACATCAGGAACTGGGAATCACAGAGGGTGGGGATAGCCATCTTACAAAGTCTGTCTGCCATACCTCCTATATTATAAGGATTGATTTATTTGTGTGCTTACTTATTTGGGATCCTATAACTGTATTATTTTGCATAGTAAGTGGTTAAGAGGTTAACTCATGTCTGGGTTCAATTCTCAGCTTCAATACCTCTAACTTTGTATGATCTCAAGTCATTTTCATAACCTTTGTGTTGCAACTTCATCATTAAAATCAATATAGTAAGAGTGTCTCCCTCATAGAGTTGCTGTAAGGATTAAATAATACTAATAATTTTAAAGCACTTAGAATAGTGCCTGTCACATATTAAGTGCTCATAAAACTTAATGAATAGAAAACATAAATATATAATAGGAAACCTTTAAAGGTAATTCGAAAATAAATGTAAATAAATAAAGTTCGAATGAGTTCTTCCCATCCTGGAAATGGTGTTATAAATGCATATATAACAGACTCCACTTTGAACCCACTGTATGAGCTACCATGCAGACTATGGAATTCTGACAATAATCCCATTCATGAAGTAGAATAGACATTCATTTACATAAAATCACAGAATTCTAAAGCTAGAAGAACGCTTCTGAACCATTTTTCCCAACCTCTCCTGTTTTACAGATAAAGAATCAGAAATCCGGAGAGATTAAATGTTCTGCCAGAGGTTACATGGCTCCAGACTATTGGAAGAAATAGAAGGAATCTCCCCTGGAGCTCAAAGTAGGGAGCCAGGAGACAAAACACCGTCATACTTTATCCTGCCTACAGTAAAACAACCTATATACAATTCAGTACTATCATTATGTACCAGTATGTTCCTGCAAGCATCTTACCAATTTGGGGTTAGCCATTTTAGGTACGCTTATGCCTGACTTCTATATTAGATTTTAAAAATCCTCTTTAGAAAACCCAGAAAAGAAGTTGTGTTAAGTTGGTAGGTATGAGACATATTTACTGGGGATAATCCCCATAAAAAAGAATAATTAAATACTACTTAATCATAGTGGGATGATAGATAACACGCTAATATTATGTGAGTCCAATGGGCATTGTCAGATGATTGGAGTCCCCATTTAGGGTCCTACTTAATTATACTTTCTATCATGGCAGAGGCTTTGGTGCCTTTTGTTAATCAGTATCACTCTAAACCACTGTGGGACATTCAGCCAATCAGACCGCTCAATTACTGTGGTTGAATGGTCCTGACCTCATGAATATGAATAGAAGATGTACACAATAGAGCGGTACTTTTAATGACAATGAAGCTGCCATGAGGGATGAAAGAAAGTATGGGTTTAAAAAAATAATTAAAATTGCAATGAGAAAAATCATAATTAGCTGTGAGGATTACGTATATTTGTTAAAATGTTTCTCACTTGCCTTTTGGACAAAGAGCCGGAGTGAGTCATTTTATACTTCATTTCCTCTCGATCTGGATGTCCCAATTGCTGACAGCTGGATCTATCTTGCATTTAAATAATATAAAGATCCATGTAAATATTTGGAAAACAGAAGCAGAAGGATGAGAGTTCACACAGGTTCTTAAACCAAGTGTCATGAGGTTTAACTGCAGATATAAAACTTGAGTGGTGCCCGATCGTTCGTCACAGTTGAAAGACAGTGCAACCTGACGATGTCAGTCAAACCCTTGGACACCAAACAACATTGTGAAGGAAGAGACCATAGAAAATGTGTAACATTTGGTTGCTTCGTCCTCTCATTCCACTTTCGCTCCTTCTACAAAGTGCTATGCTTTTGTTTACCAAGAGGAAAAAAAAAAAATTGGAGCAAAATGACATAAAATCATTTGAGAAAGGTAAAACAAAAGGAATACAGGTCATAAATGAAGGCATGGATGAAGTCAACGTGCAAACGTACACACCATGACATTTTACATAGAGGGGTTGGTTGGTATGATCTGAATTCATTTGAGGAGGTCCAGAAGTTATAGGGGCTGCATAAGAAAAGCAAAGGCTTCACAGAGACATTCACTAATGATTCTGAAAATGATCTTCCTTAACCGAGGCATCCATCCCCGCCAGTTTGTCTTCTAGCAATCTCTCCCTGATTGTTGCCCTTGTACAGTGGAAACATAGGGCATCCTAGAGCGAACTTGCACATCTTGAAAAAGCTGCAGGGCTTCGTGAAGCAGGTGCAAGTCAGACAGAATACCTGATTGGAGCACAAGTCTGTGGCAAATGAGGATCTGGCAGTTAGGTTAGTTAACTAAATAAGGGAAAATGGACGAGGAAGACCCCATTGGTAGAGACTTCAAAAGAGAAAGATTTGAATATCAAAGGATTAAGAAAGCCCCTTG
Organism: Mirounga leonina; assembly: GCF_011800145.1. Taxonomy (NCBI): domain Eukaryota; kingdom Metazoa; phylum Chordata; class Mammalia; order Carnivora; family Phocidae; genus Mirounga; species Mirounga leonina. The sequence goes on from NW_023270377.1 coordinate 15,689,273, forward strand.
GGAAAATCAATGAAGCTCTTGAATATTTCTGCAGAAATGACCTTCTATATCTTACTATGAAAGTCAAATGTGAAAGATGTCTTACAAAGCTGTTATATAATTTCATCAGAAAAGAGTGCCAAATCAACACAAGACTTGTTTTCTGTTTGATAAATTAGTGCCTTGGTTCTAAGTATGCTAAATACTTGAGAAAATAAACGTTTAATTTTAATTTCATTTTTTGAGATAAAATTCCTATCCATCCTCTTGACCCCTGACATTCTTCCATCCCCCACTGCTCCTTAGTCACCATGATCATTTACTAGAAAATTTTGGTCTTTGATCTAAAAGGTTCTTTTTTAGTATTAATTATTGCTAATCATAAGCGCATATATGTGCTTGTATGAGTGGAGCCCTATTTTCCAATAGCAGAATCCAGGAGCAAAACACAATCAGATGTATGATTCATAGTATGCCTGAGATTAAAAACAAAAACAAAAAAATGAAAACAGAACAGTCGTGCAGTTTTGAAAAGTCCCATTTATTCCTGCTACCAAGCCTGGACCACACAAGCAGGACACATGAAATGTAAAAAAGAAAAAAAAGAAATAAACAAAAAAACAAACAAAAATCATGTTCTTGCAACAAGCACAACTATGATTTCCATGGGGTTGTGTTTTTATTGTAGCTCATAATATAAGTTAATGGTTCCTCATCAGAGCCTAATTATTAGACAAGCAAGTTGTGTACGAGACTAATGTGTTTTGGCCTAAATGACCAACCTTTAGATAATCTCGTTTAATCCAAGAATGGATTTTAGAGTTGCAAAGCAGTATTTCCCAGAATGGGTTCCAGGAACACTAGTTCTAAAAGCTTCTCTAGAACATAATGGGGATGGGGGAAATGGGGCATAATCAAACAAGTTTGAAAAAGAATGAATGGTATTAGAGATTCTCAGTGCACGTGAGTGGCTGGGAGTTTGGGTAAATCGGTATAGCATGGTATCCAGAGCCCAAGTGCCTGGGCTTTAAACTGGCTTTTCTACTTCCTAGCCATGTGCCTCCTTAGAACAAGCTATTAACAACTTATAACAGGTACTAACATGCTGAGAAGAAGCTGTTTGAAAATTTCTAAACTGTAGATTCTAAATAGATGTGCCTATCACAAGCACTTGTAAGACTTTTTCAAAAAGAAAATACCCCTCTTCCACCCCAAACTGAGATCTGATTCAGTGATGTGCAATGGGCATAATTATTTGAATTTTAGAAAATTTCCTAGGTGAGCCTGAAATGGTTCTTAACCACTATTGGGAGCAGTGTTTTTTGTTTTTTTGTTTTTTTTTAAGATTTTATTTATTAATTTGACAGAGAGAGACACAGCGAGAGAGGAAACACAAGCAGCGGGGGAGTGGCAGAGGGAGAAGCAGGCTTCCCGCTGAGCATGGAGCCTGATGCGGGACCCAATCCCAGGACACTGGGATCATGACCTGAGCCGATGGCAGACGCTTAACGACTGAGCCACCCAGGTGCCCCGGGAGCAGTGGTTTTTAAGGTGCTTCCGCATCAGCATTACCCAGAACTTGTTAGAAATGCAAATTTTGGGTCCATGCTCCAGAACCCTGGTTAGAAACTCTGTTGTGGGGACTGGCAATCTCCTCTGAGTGATTTGGTTTAAGAACCACTGATAAGGGGGAAGGAGTAGAACTGACTGCCCTTCAATCCTTTTTCCATATGCGGAACTTCTCTCTGCTGATTTCAGAAGGATGTGATACATTTCAGGTAGATTTCAGTGAGTCCTGATAGTATTTCCCTGAAAAGAAGAACAGTTTTTCCATCTTGCCAATTAAGTTCAGAGCCAGTGGTTTTAGAAACCTGCTGAGCCGGGATCAAAATTAGCATCGTATCTACAAGGATCTGCATCTAAACAGAAGGCCACCTGAGGTGGTTTTGTACCCTGTCAGCTTAGCCAAACTGGAACCCTGTATCCAAGACCCCCTTTCCTGGTATGGCTGTGGGTTTGGGCAGACCACAAGAAAAACCTGCATAAGGCTGGAAAATAGACGTGAATGGCAGCCATCTCTCTGAAGGTCCAGGGAGGGTGTCAGGTGCTGTTGAAACCCTTGCACATTGTGACATATGTTGGCAGAGGCCAGCAACTGTGGGATTAGCTATAGAGACGATGCCTCCCTGAATCTCCTCCTCAGCTCCTCCAGGCCTGGGCCAGATGGTGGGTGCAGCTCCTTGGTAAAAGTCTCAAGCTTCTTCTAACAGGTCATCCACATTACCTGGCTTTAAGACGTAGGTCCCGGTTTATTTCCATTCTCTGCTTTACATTCACTCCTTTTCCTAATTGCCTGCCCCGCTGACCTGTGGTGACCTGTGTCCCTCCCAGCTCAATGTAGAGGCAGTTGCCATTCATATACTCCTTGAGCAGCCGCTTCATGCTTGCTGGTCAGCCTCTTGTCCTTGATCCCCCAGCAGCCCCATTCCAGACTTGCCACAGGAAATCACTTTTGTGCAGAAATGTGTTCTGTATGTGCATTGGTGTGTATTTTCTTTTACAGAAGGTCTACCCAACTCTAAGCAAAGAATTTCTGTATCCTAAAAAAAGTTGCCACGAGATTAGCTATCTATAAACTTCCGCTCAAGATAGAAAGTTTTCTAAATCACTTTTGTGCAGATATGTGTTCTGTATGTGCATTGGTGTGTATTTTCTTTTATAGAAGTTCTACCCAACTCTAAGCAAAGAATTTCTGTATCCTAAAAAAAGTTGCCACGAGATTAGCTATCTATAAACTTCCCCTCAAGATAGAAAGTTTTCTAAACTAGAGCAAGAGGAATAAACAGCTTTTGGCCTTATTGGTGGAATTCTTAGTAACAACGGAGCTATGGTGGCTGTTTACAATATGCCAGGACTTATGCTAAATGCTTTGCACGGATCATGACTTAATCCCACAATGCTATCAGACTGGCACACCCATTCCCCTCATTTTACCGGTATAGAAATCAAGGCTCAGGAAGGTTCCAAAGCGGACCAGTCTCTGAGTATTTTAAGGATGTTTTTGTTAGGTCCCAACCAGATGAGAAGAGTTCTCATTCACACAGTAAACCACACTGCCTCACCTCCACGTTCATTAAATAAACTTACCGTGATTTGTCCATTCTTAGATATTTTGTCCTTATTATGATAGTAAACTATTTATTGGAAGAAAACTGGACAATTCAGGTAAGTGTAAAGAAGTACATAAAATCACCCAGAGTCCCATCAATTAGGTAATTTCTGCAAAAATGACTTCTTACTACTTCTACTTCCTATAAAAATAAAATCCATTTTTATAGGTTTTCTGTTCCTATCACTTCTCATTTTAAATACATGTCTGTTTCTATTAAACATAAGATGATTTCAGTTTAAGTTTTATGTAAGAACAGACTCTTTGGTGTGAATAGAATCGCCTAGCATTTGAAATGAACTCATTTTATTAATGGTTAACATGCCAAGAGAAGAGCTTAAGACATAGCCCAAAAGTGGTGGTGGTGGAATTTAATGGTCTCTGATCAGTTTTTACTTGCATTCTGGAAAAAAAAAAATTATACTCTTTTATTGAGATGCCACAAAGTCCCTGGGGCCAAGATTTACAGTTGTTAATATGCCCTTCAGTAATGCTAAATTCAAGTATGAAAGGCTTATGAGGCTCCCTCTGACATAAAACTCCGTGGGCTCCTGGGCTCACCGTCATAAATGGCTCCTTTATGGGAGGAACTAACCAACAGGTCAGAGAATGGCAACCGTGGGCAAGAAAAGACATTTTCTTGGCACTTCTTTGTGTTTTCAAGTGATATAAAGACAAGTGGGTTCTAAGGGTATAGATCATCATTCATTGTGAGTTTCCACCTCTTAATATATAATCTTGAGAATGATGAACTCTGCAGTGTCATCGTGGCACGGAGCAATTATCTAATAGAAAAGTGAGAGTCATTCTGTGCTTTTTGAGTAGCACTCACCGGGGCAATTAATTAAATGAGTGCAAATGCCTTCGAGTGAGAGATTCAGGTCCAAGCCCGGCTGTCTCATGATATCAGACTATAAGAAGCTAAAAAATTAAAGGACACCAGGAGAAGTAAAAGGGAGGCAATTTTAAAGAAAATACAGAGTTCAGTCTACGGCCATACCACCCTGAACGCGCCCGATCTCGTCTGATCTCGGAAGCTAAGCAGGGTCGGGCCTGGTTAGTACTTGGATGGGAGAAAATACAGAGTTCAGTCCACTTATATGAGGCATCTACAATTGTCAGACTCATAGAAGCAGAGAATACAATGATGGTTGCCAGGAGACATGAGGAGGGGGAAACGAGGAGTTGTTCAATGGGTATAAAGTTACAGTTACACAAGATGGGTAAGTTCTAGAGATGTGCTCTCCAACAGAAAGCCTATAGTTAACAATATAGCAGTGTGCACTTAGAAACTTAAGAGGATAGATTTTAGGTGAAGTGTCCTTACCACACACACACACACCCACAGCAAGAGGACACAATAAAAATTGGGGGGGGGGGATGGTTATTGTGGTGATGGAATCACAGGTGTAGGCATATGTCCAAACTTATCAAAATGTATACATTAAATATATGAAACTTTTTGTATATTAAGTATACCCCGGGGCGCCTGGGTGGCTCAGTTGGTTAAGCGACTGCCTTCGGCTCAGGTCATGATCCTGGAGTCCCGGGATCGAGTCCCGCATCGGGCTCCCTGCTCGGCAGGGAGTCTGCTTCTCCCTCTGACCTTCCTCCCTCTCATGCTCTCTGTCTCTCATTCTCTCTCTCAAATAAATAAATAAAATCTTAAAAAAAAAAAAAGTATACCCCAATAAAGTTGAAAACAACACAAAGAATTCTAATTCTATTCTCTGCACCCAAAGACAAGAGTCATGTTAAGTCCATATTGGTTTGGCCAGTTTGAATCCTTGAGGCCTCTTTCCTCGCTATTGCATAGCTACTTACTCTACTGAACATCTCTCCATTCAAACGTACTTGGTCTGTCAAGTAAGTATATACAGTCTGTATAGAGTTAACCCTTGAGCAACACAGGGGTTGGGGTGCCGACCCCTGCACAGTCAATAATCTGCCGCAAGCTTTGACTCCCTGTAATCTTAACTACTACTAATGGCCTACTATTGACTGGAAGCCTTACCAATAACATAAACAGTCAATTAACATGTATGTTGTATGTTATATGTATTATGTCTGGCATTCTTACAACAAAGTAAACCAGAGGAAAGAAAATGTTATTTAAACAATCATAAGGAAGAGATAATACACTTACAGTATGGTACTGTATTTATTGAAAAAAGTCTGTGTGTAAGTGGACCCACACAGTTCAAACCTGAGTTGTTCAAGGGTCAACTGGTCTTCTGAAAATGGGAATATCGTGCACTTTATATACTATCACTTTACTGATTTTGATTTCATGACACCGAAAGAGAGAACTATTTTTTAGAGGTACTTAGCTTTTAGTTAGCATAAGTCTTCTGTTTATGGGAAGTTCAGCTTTGGCTATGATATTTGATACTATAACAGGGAATTAATTTAGAGAATCCAACATATACATAATCTTCATCAAACCAAGAAGAAGGAAGAGCAAACTCATTATTAAAAGAATTGAAAGAGGGAGAGGGGAAAGATGGTGGAGGAGTAGGGGACCCTATTTCAACTGGTCCCTGGAATTGAGCTGGATAACTACCAGACCACTCTGAGCACCCACGAAACCAGCCTGAGATGTAAGAAGATCTGGATCTCTACAAACAGAATATTGCAGGCAGTTGGTTTTGAGGTACGAAGCGGAGAGCCGTGATTCTGCGGGCAGATATCGGAGGATAAACGGCAGCGGGAGGCTGCCTGGACATGGGGATCCTACACCGACGGTGAGTGACAGCCTCGTGCGCTGGGGACGGGCACAGACTCGCAGACCGGTAGCGTTGGGAAAGGACTTTAGGGCAGCCCCCGGGGTGGAGGACCAGACCGGTGGGGTTGCGCGCACGTGAACCACAGCCTCCAAGATGGAAACCTGGTGCGCCAGGGTCCAGCCGGTGAACTGCAACCCCCGGGGATGGAAACCCCGAGTGGTGGAGCCGCGCGCGTGCGCGCGAATTGGCAGCGGCTGGCAGTTTTAGAAGCACAAAGGGCAGAGACGTGCCCCGACCTGGAGGCAGGACTGGGGGCACTGCGGAGGGGCGCACAACCCAGGATGCTGCAGTTTATAGCAGCACGGACAGAAACGGGTACCGTGTGGCCTGGGGAGCTCACTGAAGAACAGACTGAGGTCTCTCTGCTCTGAGGCAGAGGGTTGGAAACGGTCTCTTCTGCTCTGACTCGCGGAAGAGATGTGGAAAGCCGCCAGGGAAAGGCACCAGAGAACAAAAGCCCCAAAGACTGATTCCCACTGAGCCCATCCCCCGCCACAGGGGCACAGGGCAACTTCGCCCAAACAGGATTGCCTGAGTAACAGCCTGGCAGGCCCCTCCCCAGAAAACAGGCTGGAAAAACAAGAGGCCAGCAACCCTAAGGTCCCAAGAAAACAGGTGCATCTTGCTTGGGTTCTGGTCAATAAGTTGGACTCTATACATTCCCTCAAACACCCATCAACAGAATGACTAGGAGGAGGAGCCCCCAAAACAGAAAAGACTCAGAGATTATGACTTATGCTGCAGATTTACAAATGGATGCAGACATAACCAAGATGTCAGAGATGGAATTCAGGCTAGCAATTGTGAAGACAATGGCTAGAATGGAGAAATCAATTAATGGCAACATAGAGTCTCTAAGGACAGAAATAAAAGGTGAATTGGCAGAACTTAAAAATGCTATCAATGAGATCCAATCCAATCTAGATAATCTAACAGCTAGGGTAACTGAGACAGAAGAGAGAATAAGCGACCTGGAAGACAGTATAATAGATAAAAAGGGAAAAGAGGAGGCCAGGGAAAAACAACTCAGAACCCATGAAAATAGAATCAGAGAAATAAGTGACACCATGAGGCATTCCAATGTCAGAATAATTGGAATCCCGGAGGGAGTGGAGAGAGAGAGGGCTAGAAGATGTATTTGAGCAAATCGTAGCTGAGAACCTCCCTAATCTGGGGAATGAAACAAACATTCGAGTCCTAGAGGCAGAGAGGACCCCTCCTAAGATCAAGGAAAACAGGCCAACACCCCGGCATGTAACAGTAAAACTTGCAAATCTTAGAACCAAGGAAACCATCTTAAGGGCAGTTAGGGGGAAGAGATTCCTTACGTACAGAGGGCGAAACATCAGAATGACGTCAGACCTATCCACAGAGACCTGGCAAGCCAGAAAGGCCTGGCAAGACATATTCAGGGTACTAAATGAGAAGAACATGCAGCCAAGAATACTTTATCAGGCAAGGCTTTCATTTAGAATGGATGGAGAGATGCAGAGCTTCCACGACCAGCAGAAGTTGAAAGAATATGTGACCACTAAGCCGGCCCTGCAAGAAATATTAAGGGGGCCTTCTATAAAAGGAGAAAGACCCCAAGAGTGATCTACAACAGAAATTTACAGGGACAATCTATAAAAACAACGTCTTCACAGGGAACATGATGACAATTAATTCATATCTTTCAATAATCACTCTCAACGTGAATGGCCTAAACACTCCCATAAAATGGCACAGGGTTGCAGATTGGATAAAAAGACAGGACCCATCCATATGCTGTCTACAAGAGACTCATTTTGAACCTAAAGATACATCCAGACTGAAAGTGAAGGGATAGAGATCTATCTTCCATGCCAGCGGACCTCAAAAGAAAGCTGGGGTAGCAATTCTTATATCAGACAAATTAGATTTTAAACTAAAGTCTGTAATAAGAGACACAGAAGGACACTATATCATTCTTAAAGGGTCTATCCAACAAGAAGATCTAACAATTGTAAATATCTATGCCCCCAACATGGGAGCAGCCATCTACATAAGCCAACTGTTAACCAAAATAAAGAGTCATATTGATAACAATACGTTAATTGTAGGAGACCTCAATACTCCACTCTCAGCAATGGACAGATCATCTAAGCAGAAAATCAACAAGGAAACAAGAGCTTTGAATGATACATTGGACCAGATGGACCTCATAGATATTTACAGAACATTCCACCCTAAAACAACAGAATACTCATTCTTCTCGAGCACACATGGAACTTTCTCCAGAATAGACCATATACTGGGTCACAAATCAGGTCTCAACCGATACCAAAAGATTGAGATTATTCCCTGCATATTCTCAGACCACAGTGCTCTAAAACTGGAACTCAATCACAAGAAAAAATTTGGCAGAAATTCAAACACTTGGAAGCTAAAGACCACTCTGCTCAAGAATGTTTGGGTCAACCAAGAAATCAAAGAACTTAAACAATTCATGGAAATCAATGAGAATGAAAACACATCAGTCCAAAACCTATGGGATACTGCAAAGGCGGTCCTAAGGGGAAAATACATAGCCATCCAAGCCTCACTCAAAAAAATAGAAAAATCTCGAATTCACCAACTAACTCTACACCTTAAAGAACGAGAGAAAAAGCAACAAATGACGCCTAAGCCAGAACATTAGAAGAGAAATAATTAAAATTAGAGCAGAAATCAATGAATTAGAAACCAGAAACACAGTAGATCAGATCAACGAAACTAGAAGTTGGTTCTTTGAAAGAATTAATAAGATCGATAAACCACTGGCCAGACTTATCCAAAAGAAGAAAGGACCCAAATTAATAAAATTATGAATGAAAGGAGAGAGATCACGACTAACACCAAGGAAATAGAAACAATTATTAGAAATTATTATCAACAACTATATGCCAATAAACTGAGCAATCTGGATGAAATGGAGGCCTTCCTGGAAACCTATAGGCTGCCAAGACTGAAACAGGAAGAAATTGACAACCTGAATAGGCCAATAACCAGTAACGAGATTGAAGCAGTGATCAAAAACCTCCCAAAAAACAAGAGTCCAGGGCCTGATGGATTCCCTGGGGAATTCTACCAAACATTCAAAGAAGAAATAATACCTATTCTACTGAAGCTGTTTCAAAAAATAGAAACAGAAGGAAAACTTCCAAACTCATTCTATGAGGCCAGCATTACCTTAATCCCCAAACCAGGCAAAGACCCCATCAAAAAGGAGAATTTCAGACCAATATCCCTGATGAATATGGATTCCAAAATCCTCAAAAAAATCCTAGCTAATAGGATCCAACAATACATTAAAAGGATCATCCACCACGACCAAGTGGGATTTATCTCCGGGATGCAAGGGTGGTTCAACATTCACAAATCAATCAATGTGATAGAACACATTAATAAGAGGAGGGAGAAGAACCATATGGTCCTCTCAATTGATGCAGAAAAAGCATTTGACAAAATACAACATCCTTTCCTGATTAAAACTCTCCAGAATAGGGATAGAGGGAACATTCCTCAAGTTCATAAAATCCATCTGTGAAAAACCCACAGCGAATATCATCCTCAATGGGGAAAAGCTGAGAGCCTTTCCCTTAAGATCAGGAACACGTCAAGGGTGCCCACTCTCACCACTGTTGTTCAACATAGTACTAGAAGTCCTAGCAACAGCAATCAGACAACAAAAAGAAATAAAAGGTATTCAAATTGGCAAAGAAGAAGTCAAACTCTCTCTTTTCACAGACGACATGATACTTTATGTGGAAAACCCAAAAGACTCCACCCCAAATTACTAGAACTCATCCAGCAATTCAGTAATGTGGCAGGATACAAAATCAATGCACAGAAATCAGTTGCTTTCTTATACACTAACAACGCAACTGTAGAAAGAGAAATTAAAGAAACGATTCCATTTACAATAGCACCAAAAACCATAAGATATCTTGGAATAAACCTAACCAAAGAGGTAAAGGATCTATACTCTGGGAACTACAAAACACTCATGAAAGAAACTGAGGAAGACACAAAAAGATGGAAAAATATTCCATGCTCATGGATCGGAAGAATAAACATTGTTAAAATGTCTATGCTACCCAGAGCAATCTATACCTTCAATGCCATCCCGGTCAAAATTCCAATGACATTTTTCAAAGTGCTGGAACAAACAATCCTAAAATTTGTATGGAATCAGAAAAGACCCTGAATCGCCAAGGAGATGTTGAAAAAGAAAAACAAAGCTGGGGGAATCACGTTGCCCGATTTCAAGCTATATTACAAATCAGTGATCACCAAGACAGCATGGTACTGGCACAAAAACAGACATACAGACCAATGGAACAGAATAGAGAACCCAGATATGGACCCTCAACTCTATGGTCAAATGATCTTTGACAAAGCAGGAAAAAACATGCAATGGAAAAAAGACAGTCTCTTCAATAAATGGTGCTGGGAAAATTGGACAGCCACATGCAGAAGAATGAAACTCGACCATTCTCTAACACCACTCACAAAGATAAACTCAAAGTGGATGAAAGACCTCAATGTGAGACAGGAATCCATCAAAATCCTAGAGGAGAACATAGGCAGTAACCTCTTTGACATCGGCCACAGCAACTTCTTTCAAGATACATCTCCAAAAGCTAGTGAAACAAAAGCAAAAATGAACTTTTGGGACTTCATCAAGATAAAAAGCTTCTGCACAGCAAAGGAAACAGTCAACAAAACAAAGAGGCAACCCACAGAATGGGAGAAGATATTTGCAAATGACACTACAGATAAAGGGCTGGTATCCAAAATCTATAAAGAACTTCTCAAACTCAACACCCAAAAAACAAATAATCAAGTCAAAAAGTGGGCAGAAGAGATGAACAGACACTTCTCTGAAGAAGACATACAAATGGCTAACAGACACATGAAAAAGTGTTCATCATCATTAGCCATCAGGGAAATCCAAATCAAAACCACACTGAGATACCACCTTACACCAGTTAGAATGGCCAAAATGGACAAGGAAAGAAACAACAAATGTGGGAGAGGTTGTGGAGAAAGGGGAACCCTCTTACACTGTTGGTGGGAATGCAAGTTGGTACAGCCACTTTGGAAAACAGTGTGGAGGTGTCTCAAAAATTTAAAAATAGAGCTACCCTATGACCCAGCAATTGCACTCCTGGGTATTTACCCCAAAGACACAGATGTAGTGAAAAGAAGGGCCATATGCACCCCAATGTTCATAGCAGCAATGTCCGCAATAGCCAAACTGTGGAAAGAGCCGAGATGCTCTTCAACAGATGAATGGATAAAGATGTGGTCCATATATACAATGGAATATTACTCAGCCATCAGAAAAGGTGAATACCCAACTTTTACATTAACATGGATGGGACTGGAGGAGATTATGCTAAGCGAAATAAGTCAAGCAGAGAAAGTCAATTGTCATATGGTTTCACTTATTTGTGGAACATAAGAAATAACATGGAGGACATTAGGAGAAGGAAGGGAAAAATGGGGGGGGGGGAATTGGAGGGAGAGATGAACCATGAGAGACTATGGACCTGAGAAACAAACAGTGTTCTAGAGGGGAGGGGGAGGGGGGATTGGTTAGCCTGGTGATGGGTATTAAGGAGGGCATGTACTGCATGGAGCACTGGGTGTTATACGAAAACAATGGATAGTGGATCACTACATCAAAAACTAATGATGTATTGTATGGTGACTAACATAATATAATAAAATTAAAAACTACAAAAAAAAAAAAGAATTGAAAGAAACCCTTGAAGAACATAGTTTAAAGCCACCAAAAAAGTATGATTCAACGAACTAAGAAAAGCTAGGTACAATTAGGCATCATGCATTCACCCACATCCCCCACCCCCACGAGGCCCCCATGTCTCATGAGATCTACTTGAACTTGCTGCGCCCTATCAATTGCACAGCCCCTAAAAGTCTGAGCCCTGTACTAGTTCCTCACATGTACGCTCCCCACCACCTCTGCCTCCAAGACTCTGCTCCCCTCTTGAGCTATTTCTCTTCCTCACTCTACCTTCCTTGAAGGTAGCCCCACCATCAGCTATCTAGCCCCACCATCAACAGCAATAACAAAATCCCTTGCAACGACTGCTCTGTTTGGTGAATTTTACTTAACATTCTAAAGGGTACCAGGGAGGCATTATATTTTCAGCCCTTCAACCTTGCCCCTTGCTTCTTGTTCCACCTCTCCTTCTCTTCCCCTCTTCTCTTCTCCCACCTTGGATGCTATTACGCGGAGCACTTTTATTGCCCTTTCTGAAACCTTGGCACACTGACCCCAATGCCTCACGTAGGGCAGCAGGTGGAAGGTGGGTGGAGTGACAGGGAAGGAAAAAGGTTCACTTTCTACCTATGCCCTGATCAATGCATTTTCCCAGATAAGCCAGTTTTCTCTGAAAGATCATTTTTTATTGAGGTATATTTTACAGTCTATAAAATGCATTGATCTTCCGTATATAGTGTGATGGAATTTGACAAATGTATCTGAGGGTACTTAAGAAACCACCACACGGTTACTTGACGTGTATCAGTAGTTGGTTCTTTTTTATTATTAAGTAGAATTTCATGGAATGGACATGTTATCTATTCTGCACTTGGACATTCGAGTTGTTTCCGGGTTTTTGTTGTTATGAACAAGCTGTCTGAACATTCTTGAACAATTTCTTGCATAGACATGGTTTTATTTCTCTTGGATAAATACCTAGGAGTACCATTGTTAGGCTCTAGGGCAGGTATATATTTAATTTTATAAGAAACTGCCCAGCAGGGTTTCAAAATGATTTTATCATTGTACACTCATACCAGCAATCTAAGAGAGGCTAACCGTAGCATATCCTCACCAGCACTTGGCATTGTCAGTCTTTTTAATTCTGGCTATTTCACTTATCTTTTTAAAAATATTTTATTTATTTATTTGTCAGAGAGAGAGAGATCACACAAGCAGAGGGAGAAGCAGGCTCCCCACTGAGCAAGGAACCTGATGTGGGACTCAGTCCCAGGACCCTGGGATCGTGACCTGAGCCAAAGGCAGCCACTTAACTGACTGAGTCACCCAGGCATCCCAATTCTGGTTATTTTAGTGACTGTGTCATGGTTCTGCATTGTGGTTCGAGGAGAAATTTTGATGCTAGCCATCAAGGTAGTTAAATTTTCTCTACCTTGGGCGCCTGGGTGGCTCAGTCGTTAAGCGTCTGCCTTCGGCTCAGGTCATGATCCCAGGGTCCTGGGATCGAGTCCCACATCGGGCTCCCTGCTCAGCAGGAAGCCTGCTTCTCCCTCTCCCACTCCCGCTGCTTGTGTTCCTGCTCTTGCTATCTCTGTCTCTGTCAAATAAATAAATAAAATCTTTGAAAAAAAAAATTTTCTCTACCTTGTTACAAAACCACACTGTAAGTGTTGCTAATCACTGCTTCGTATGATCCCACCATCCCCCAGTTTCATGAGTAAGGAATTCACCCCGGGATTTTCTTTTTATCTGGAGTATATCCATGTTTTTGTTTGTGGTTCTGGAATCACTAGTTACTTTTGAAGCAAAAGCCCCACCTATAATTTCCCCTTTATCCAACAATTTTCAACTGCCTGTTTAAAAAAATCCTTTTAGAAAATCGTTCTCTTGTAGAGATATGTACCTAAAGTATTTACAAGCAAAATGGTATGATAAATGGAATTTACTTCCAAGTAACGTGAAGTAGGAGAATATTGTGTAGTGGTTAAGATGTAGATAAAACAAAATTAAACATAAATTCCTAATTGTGAATATGGGTTTGGGTACAGGGGTTTCTACTTTTATATATGTATTTGAAATTTGCCTTCATAAAAAGTTAAAATATATTTTAAATTTTTGTGTAGTTTTGCTCCATCTTATTTCGTGGCTATTAAGCTACTATTATAAGATGGGAAACTACAAGCAGGAAAAATATGGATCGCTAAACCAAATAGAAGGGTAAACACAGAATTGAGTACACTATTGTGGCTAGAAGTGGCAGGAAGATGCAAGGAGGGAAAATGAGTGATGGTACAAAGAAAGATGAGCAAAGAGGATAGAGGTGAATAGCTTTCAGGGGCTCTCTCCAGACAGCCCGTGGGGGATGCTGTGCTGGGACTTGGGATCCTGCCCTGGAAGAGGGCTGGGGTTGGGGTAAGGGAGAGCAGCATCGGTTAGAATCAGAATCTGAAAACACAGGACCTGATGTTAGGACACCATATGGGCACCTATCTTCGTGGTGGATAAAGCCCAGGAGGAAATAGGATCAGTTACATAATTTTCCATGTCATATAAGGAAAAAATATATCTGGTCTCTAGAGAAAGCACAGTTTTTCCTAACACATAGTACTGAATATATATATTAAATTTTTTAACAAGAGAATTGGCCTCAGGGATGCTGAGAGCTGGTTCAGCCAATGTGGAAAAACATTTTGAGCCCTCCAGCAAGGGCGGATGGAGGAAAAAAAACAAAAAAACAACCCCCCCCCCCCTAAATCCAGAGCTTCCCACAGCATAGGCATGGCTCTGAAATCCGCGTGGTCCTGGCCACTCCAGCCCTCCCTCCAGCTGGTGATATGCTCAGGTCTCTTCACTACCCACCTGGGGTCCCGACTGGCTTTCAGTGACTTCTCTTCCCACTACCCCAGTGCTCTCTGTGACTCTCACAGACCTAATGATGATGCTTGGGAGCCATGATTTAGCTAATGAGTGAGTATAGCTAACTGCCAAACTTTGCAGCCCCCCAACAATGGTGATAATAAGGAACTGGCCCTTGTTGAGTTCTTGTCCTGGACCAGACATTGTGCTCAATCTTTTGCATCCTTGATTTCATTCAATCTTCAAAATGACCCTATAGGTTAGATACTATGATTTTTTTTCTCTATTTTACAGGGAAAACAATTGAGGATTCGAAAAATCAAATACATTGTCTACGGGCAAACAACTAATGAATGTCAATGCTAACTAAAACTAATTCAGGTCTGCCTGAAATGCAAGCCTGAAGGCATTTTGTTGTCTTCTGTGCTTTGTTATGTACTAGCTAATGATAAAAATAATAGGTTTATTTAGAATAAAAATTAAAATTACAATTGGGTGTATTTAGAACAGGGTTTCAATAATTCAACCCATATTGATTGACCTACCTTGTCCTAGGCCTGGAGGGTATAGCAGAGACCAAAATAGACACATTCTCTGTCCTCAGGGGATTTACATTTAGGGCCAGGGATTAGCATTAAACAAATAAATGCAGAAATGACTTCGGGTGTGGAAGTGCTAGCAAGGAAAAGTAGATGGTGTTAGAAGGTTATATTGCAGAAGCTAGTTTAAACTGAAAAGAATTCATCATGGAAGAGATAAGCGTTTACCAGAAGTTGGAAAGGTCATTATTTTGTGGTGTGAGGAAGGCGTAGGACCTGGGAGGCCCTTACTGGAAGTGTGTGTGATCAGAAGCAAGCCCCAGACCCAAGCTGGTCATTTGACACTTGCAAAGGTAGGAATTCAACAGATCTCCTGAACATACCCTCCCAAAAAAGGCATGTGTCTATGGTACATAGGTCCTGGTATATAAAGAACAGGCAATTGACTTCGTGAGAGACTAATAAAGGGCTGGAATTGAGCTCTTTGCAGCCCCTTAGGACCTGCAGTGAATGAGTCAAATAGATTTTGAAACAAATGAAGTCTCTGAGTTTGAACTTAGCAAAATACCAAACTCCAATAGCTTCAGAATGAAGAAGTTAATATTCATTCCAAAACAGCCCCCAAATTTCTGCCTTCTAATTATCGTAGGAAAAAGAGCAAAATGATGTGTGGTTGTCAAGTAATTTCCTTGCAGCTATCCTGCACGCTCTCCTATCCTGGTGCTTCTACCCGGCCAGGTACTCACAGCTATCGACCTGTGTGGATCCATCCAGAAGCTTCTAGGTGTATGCAAGCAAATATAAATATACAGTTTTATTCCTGCTCGTTTGTACACAAAAGAGATCGTGCTGTACAAACTTTTCGGCATGTTGCTTTTTTTTGTTGTTCTTCTCCATCTGTTTTGGAGATCAGTTTCATTCTTTCCTTCTTTTTGCTCTTTTTCACAGCCTCAAACTAGTTCATTTTTTGATCTAATTTATCAGCACTCTTCTTGATGGCCATTCACATTGTTTTCACTTCTTTGGCTTTTGCAACCATGACACATGAAATACCTTAAAAATATCTATTACTCTGCATGAGTATATCTAGAGCATAAACCCAGTGAGGCTTTATGCACTGTCTACTTTTTCTGGATATTGCCAAATATCTCTGGTTCTGTTTGCCGGCAATTTTCCAACGAAGTGTGCTATTAAACTTGGAAATTTGTCCACTGTGATGTATGGAAAAAATGATATCTAGTATATTTTTGCTTTGCTTTTATCTTTAGTGAATTCAGGCAACCATTAGCATGTTTAAGGACCGTTTTTTAGTTTTGTTTTGGTTTTTGTTTTTTTGGCCAGGTCATCAAATATTCCATCTTGAATGAAATCCCTGGTCTTTTTTTAATAAACGTTTTGTTTTGTAACATCTGCAAAATTAAGAAGTCTGTGCACTGTTGTTGTTTTTGTCCTGCAATAGCTCTAAGCAATTGGGCTAACTTCCCTGAGCAAACTTGCTTAAAATAACTCCAACTAAAAAAAAGAGCATTATGGAAATGAAGATAAACAATTCTTCAACTTGACATAAATTCTTTTCGAGTTTTTAAATCAATTTGAACCATGCCTCCTCTTTTGTGGTCATGGGCTTTTTAAAGCACAGCTTGAAGAGAGAAAAATGTATTAAATGCATTTAAAGATTTTTTTTTTTTTTTACAGAAAAACTAGAAAAAGAAAGAAGAGGCACTTTTGTACTTCATCTCTATTGTATAACGAGGATAACAATTGAGCTTCTGAGTTTAATCAACACGTCATCTCCATCCCAGATCTGTTCAATGAAGGATTTGTTAAAGGAGTATTAAGTTCACACGGTATTAAATGAGTGGCTGATCTTTATGGGGGTGATTACTTTGTGTAATTATCTGGACATTTGCCTAGTTATTTTCTTGACCTTAATCTAGCCATGAGTACAGATTCTTAAAGTAAATGCATGATGAAAATCAGTTCGTCCTCATTTCGTATGTGATAAAAATACAGACGAGTCTGTTCTCTTTTTCGATGGGCATGGCTGCTTTTTGTCGGTGATACGTAAGACTTTGTGAGCATTCAAGATTCTCCAGCTATTGAAGGGCTGATCTCAGCACCCCCTGGAAAGCATTCTTAATTATCTCCTAAAAGATTCCCCATTGGGCCACTTTGACTTTCCCAGACATCCAGTGTGAGCACTCCCAGTCTAACTTGGAAGCCCCAACTAATGGATAGATGTGTGTGGGGGGAGGTTTGGCTAACCCCCTTCTGTCATCCGCCATTGACACCGCGCCCCGCCCAAACCCTTGCATAACTTGAAGCGCGCAGCTTTGCTCATCCGATTCATCAACAGATACTCTGTCCTGAATCTCGATGCTTAATGACTTTCCAGTTGTTCTATAAAATAGGTTCTCAGACTGTGGAGATTCTAGAGACAGCTATGTTAAAAATTGCTGCTACATCTGCCCTTTCCTTCTCTTTAGGCTTCTCACCAGCCACCCATGAGTTCTCAGGGATAATGAACTGTGGTTCTGTGCATTCAATTCCTTAAGTGCCCATGACGTATGGTCAAGGCTCCTACGGACGATGGCTACATCCAATTTACTTACAGGATCTCCCTATTTTGTGGTGGCTTTTGATTCTCCCATCACCAGTGCCGCTTCTTTTACATCATATGTGACCCTCTTTATTAAAAAAAAAAGAAAGTCTATTAAAAAAAAGCCTCCTGAAATATTGAGAATAGTCTGTCTTCTCACTGTCATTGATTTAGAGACATTTTTTTTTTTAAAGATTTTATTTATTTATTTGAGACAGAGAGAATGAGAGACAGAGAGCATGAGAGGGAGGAGGGTGAGAGGGAGAAGCAGACTCCCTGCTGAGCAGGGAGCCCGATGCGGGACTCGATCCCGGGACTCCAGGATCATGACCTGAGCCGAAGGCAGTCACTTAACCAACTGAGCCACCCAGGTGCCCTAGAGACATTTAAAATGGGTAAACCACACAGTCATAAATATCCTCTGATATGTTATACAAAGATAACAGAGGACATGAAATAGTTCAGTTGAACCCAGGCAGCTCATTAACATGTGTTGATGATGATGTCTATTTCTATGAGGAGATCTTGGATATTGAAAGGATAATGACCACCAGGAAAAAGCAGTCTGCCCTCTCCCCACTCCCTCTACTCCCTTCCTTTTTTTTTGTCTATTTTACACCCTCCACACAAAGAGAGCCCACTGCTCTTTCATTTGCTAGGCCACTATAATTTTTCTTGACATGGCAATTACTTTTTAATCTGGTTAGCATAGACTGTAATGGAACCAAGTCGTAAAACATCCTTTCTTGTTATTCTTTTGTTTTGCTTTTAATTTATTGCCTTGATTTCAATCCATTTTATAAGCCCATTAAAACTCAATCACTCACTTTGAAGTCAATCACTAATCAATTTTGGGTTTTTTTTTTAAGATTTTATTTATTTATTTGACAGAGAGAGACACAGCGAAAGAGTGAACACAAG
This sequence comes from Mirounga leonina, assembly GCF_011800145.1. Lineage (NCBI taxonomy): Eukaryota > Metazoa > Chordata > Mammalia > Carnivora > Phocidae > Mirounga > Mirounga leonina. The sequence goes on from NW_023270377.1 coordinate 15,707,877, forward strand.
CAGAGGGAGTGGGAGAGGGAGAAGCAAGCTTCCCACGGAGCAGGGAGCCTGATGCGGGGCTCGATCCCAGGACCCTGGGATCATGACCTGAGCCGAAGGCAGACGCTTAATGACTGAGCCACTCAGGCGCCCCAATCACTAATCAATTTCATTTATTTTTGTGTGATGGGGAGTAGGGAGGGTAGTTACCCAGTACGTCTCTATTTCAATAAATTTTGTGTTAAAAATCAGATTAATTTAGGGTTTACTCTCTGGGCAGAGGGAGAATTCCATACAAATAAAGAGAGAAGAAGTAAAATCCAGAACCTGGTTGGCGTTTTAGCGGGTAGGAAAAAGGTGGTACATGCAGCATCTAAAACATGCACTGACTTCATGAATTTAAATTGATTAGTGAAGATAAATGAACAACTGTCACTCCTACTGGCTGGGGTATCCCTTCTAAAACTGAATCTAGGATCTCAAGGGTAGAAAGAAGAACATATTTTGATAGCAGTTTACAATTTTAAAAATGCTTATGCACATACGGTTTCCCTCATTTTGTTCTTCAGTGTGGCTCTTGAGATAGGGAAGGAAAGGCATTGATTTTTCTACTGTATAGGTGATGATATTAAGGCCCAGAAGAGATTCAAGCAATCGGTTTAACATCTCATAGCTTGCAAATGGAAGACCAAGGAAAATCCTAGATCTTGGTGCTTTGGTATATTCTCTGCCATGCCATTCTGGACAGTGACGTTTTCAGGGCTTCGATCTATGTGTTTTACTTACAAATGGCGGCTCCCAAGATTGCTAAATGTGTTCTTCCTATATATTAGTTGGATTTTTTGAAGACACACAGCAATTCTATGACTACTTTGGTTATTGGCAGTGGTGGACTGGCAAATCATTCTCAAAAAAAAAAAAAAAAGACAAAAAGAAAAACCTGATTTGTAATATTTGCCAATCTCTGTGGTGTAAATACTATCACCATGATTGGTTTCAAGCTTACCGAAAAGATGTCAGTGAACTCAAAGTTGGGAAGAAATACACACACAAAGTTGGGTTCTTCTAAGGCACAACTTGCACTTCACTGTTACCAATGAGGCGACTCTGTACCATAACTGCAAGTTCTGCTGTTCTCAGGACAAGATGCGGTATTTCAAGAAATGTGACACAAATATGCAAATTCGATCATTCAGCAAACATTTAAAGAGTATCTACAACATCCATGATTCTGTGTTGAGCCCCGCAGTGGAAGAAGGAGTAAGTAGGAACTGGTCTGCCTTCAAGAGTTGTACAGTGTAGTTAAGATAAGAGGCATGCCCACAACCAACATCCATGATTCTGTGTTGAGCCCTGTAATGGAAGAAGGAGTAAGTAGGAACTGGTCTGCTTTCAAGAGTTGTACAGTGTAGTTAAGATAAGAGGCATGCGCACGACAACGTCCATGATTCTGTGTTGAGCCCTGTAATGGAAGAAGGAGTAAGTAGAAACTGGTCTGCTTTCAAGAGTTGTACAATGTAGTTACGATAAGAGGCATGCCCACAACCAGCAGGAAGGCGGGAGAAGTCCACCATGATCTGTAATGGAGCACAGGGCAACCGTGTGTGAAGACATGGGAGAGTTAGTGGTAGCATTCAGCAATAAAAAATAAGCAGTTTTTCAACAAAGTTGAGTGTGTAAAGAGAATTTCCCAGCTTGAAGTGCAAGTAAAAGCAAAGGACGAGTTCTAAACATGTTCTGTTTGTGAGAGTACAAAGGGGAGGTTAAATAAAACCATGAATGAGGAAATTAGCCTCAAGGGACCATCTCAGGATAGGGTTTCTCAAAGGGGAGTCTGAGCAGACTAGTGTTTGAATCACCTAGCAAATTTGCTAAAAGTATATATATCTGAGGAATCCACTCCAGGTCTACATTCAGAATCTCTCTGGCTCACTGCATAGTAAAGTTTGAGGACCAGTGTGTCAACAATAAAAAAATTCAAGAGAATTTGAGTAAACAGTGTTATTTTATGGAAAAAAGATTCTGTGAGCATATGGAATCTAAGTAGAAGAAAGAACATCCTAGAATCTGAAGGACAGTTGGATTAGGCAACAGGTAAAGGGGGTTGAAACTAGCGCAGAGGCCAGAGAAATGGAAAGAACCATCTAGATTGGAAAAATATTTTGAAGCTCGGTTCTCATCTTGAGTCCCTAGACACCTAGAGAGTACCCATATTGGACCTGTGGGCTCTTTTTTATCCTAAAAGTGTTTGTTCTATAAAATTTTGTACATTGGGTGTGTTATTCTATGGAGAAGATTCATGGTTTCACAAATTCCCCAAAGAGTCTGTAAACTACGAAAAGGTGGAATATCATTGTTTTAAAGGACAAAACCGGCAGTGATAGAGGTTTGATTAACTGGGTTTGAGGACGCAGAGGCTAAAGGATTGGGAAAAATAAAAAATAAAAACAATAAAAGTCCAATACTTCCCATTTTTCAGTTGGGAGATTCCAGCTGGGAGACTGATAATCTTATTAATCAAGGTAAGGACAATGAGAAGAGGAGTTTTGTTGAAAACTAATGCAAGTTCTCTTTTATACAGAACAAACTTAGATATTTGCACTCATCGATACAAAGATGTCCTTCAGGCTCATAGAGCTATCACAGGACACGGTGACAAATAATAATATTTTATTCAGTGCTAAATATTTATTGGGTGCTAAATATTTTATCAGGTGCTTGCTAAGCTCTTTACATACATTCTTATTTAATTCTTACAACAACCAATTAGTTATTATTATTCTTATATTACTGAAAAATCAAGGTTCAGAATATTAAGTGAATTTACTAAGGTCACAAATCTGGTAAATGGCAAAGACAAGACTCAAACATCTGTGGTCTTTCCCAACCAGCCCCAGAGACCATAATGAGCTTTTCTCCTATGGCTTCCACCTTGGCATTCAGTGGTAGGTCTAATTGAGCAAAGGGATAGTAACATTTGCAAAAGGAAGAAGCTTAGTTGCAGTGACTACAGACTGGATTGTGGCCACACATTTAAGAACAGTTTTGTCTATGACTAACTCAAAAAGAGACCATTGCTAAGGCAAGAGATGCTGGTGAGAGTATCATCAATACAAATTGGAATTATCCTAACTATCCCAATTCTCTTGGAATCAATCACTGCACCAAACTCAATGCTCTTTCTCTACACTATTCACTTATGCTCATCTTCTTTTCCTATTAGGAAACTTATTAATTTGATTTAAAAGTTAAAACTCACTGCAGTCAAGGTATTCCTTGTGATAGACATGCAATTTCAGCATAACATTAAAAATAAGAAATTAGTAGAAGCATGCAAATATTTAAATATGACCTGTTATCTGTATAAGGCGATACCTATTTTCAAAGGAATTTTCGACTGCTTTATATGGCTTTAGAGGTCAGATTAGCAAAGGTTCCAAGCATTTTATTCCCACTCCTTTAGCTAGATGGATTCCTTGGCTTAGAGTGAGAAGAGTCAAGCTAAAGCACAGGGAGATTCTGAATGTATGTTAATTTACTTTCTGGTTAACTTGATTGTCCTGGTAGGGTTGAGAGGATAGGGAAGAGTTCTTGGTAGGAAACTAAGGAGCTGAGAGCAGTCATTGGAAAGGAAGAGGAAGCCTGTCTGAGTCACATGGCACCATGTGGAAGAGGGTTTTGTAACCAGGATCAGGAATGAGAAGGGTTAAAAGGTAGACGAAGGCAGTGGCCATAGCCTAGAGCAAGGGAGAGGTCTGAGGTCCCTATACCATCAACAGTCTGTTATGAGAACACAGAACCACAAGGATGGAGTGCTACGTATTCCGCTCTATTGATTTTATTTCTCAAAAAATATATACACTGGCATTGCTGTAATGAAGTAAAAAACAATGGAACAAATCAGGCCCTTCATCAAATCAATAACTTTTCATATTTGAAAGGACTTATTCTTCAGAGATACCATTTAGTTTTCCACCAGCTTTGACAGAATGAGAGCTGCATTTTGTTCTTATATTTGTTTTTCCATTCCACATGCTCTTTAGGGAAGACCTAAAGGGAATCTCTTCTGGGGAAAGAGACAGTAGTAGTATCCCACCTCCAGTCTTGAAATTGTCCTCAACGATGCCCGCCCCCCAAACTTGCCTCAGTCACCAGGCCTTTAAAAGGGCTCTCAGATTTGTATGTGCCTTCCTCCCTCCTCTTCAATGATCATGAATGCAAGTCCTTGCTGCTTCGTACTTAAATTTCTCTAACTTTCCCCCAACCTGTGCCCTGCTTCATCAGTTTTGCATAACGATGGCTTTCACCATGAACTTTCCACCTAAGAACCTACAATAACTCTATGGCCTGTGGCATCAAGGCCAAATTCATCTGTTAAGTTTTTAAGGTCCTTCAGTCTGTTCCCCTGATACTTCCCCAATCCTATTTCTGATGCTCTTACACTAACAACCTATGTCTTGTCAGAAAGACCTTCTGGGGCGCCTGGGTGGCTCAGTTGGTTAAGCGACTGCCTTCGGCTCAGGTCATGTTCCTGGAGTCCTGGGATCGAGTCCCGCATTGGGCTCCCTGCTCGGCGGGGAGCCTGCTTCTGCCTCTGACCCTCCCCCCTCTCATGTGCTCTCTCTCTCTCATTCTCTCTGTCTCAGATAAATAAATAAAAAAATCTTTAAAAAAAAAAAAAAAGACCTTCTGTCTACACTGCCACATTCCTATCCTTATCTGAGTGGGTCATGCCAACTTTTTATTTATTTTTGTTGCTCTCCGGATTTGACTTTTCATCCCCTCATTGTGATATACTCAAATGTTAAGGCTTAAAATCTAGTTCAAATGTTATCTCCTCAAAGAGGTATTCTCTGAGTGTGCCAACCTTCATTTATCTCCTCTGAATTTTAAGAGCACACTTAAACATCCGCACCAAAGGATTCCTCTGCCTTGATCAGACACTATTGTTTTGCTCTCTACAGTTGCTTTGAGTAAATTAGCATTGCCGTCCAACCACCCCTTAAACTCCTCAAGGACAGTATAACAGCATACCACACTTGAATGTAACCTTCACAGGAAAGGATACCTAACAGGAGCTCAGTAAATTCTTTTTTTTTTTTTTAAGATTTTATTTATTTATTTGAGAGAGAGAGAGCGAGAGCGAGAGAGCGTGAGCAAGGGGCAGGGGAAGAGGCAGAGGGAGAAGCAGACTCCCCGCTGAGCAGGGAGCCGATGCAGAGCTCCATCCCAGGACCCTGGGATAATGATCTGAGCAGAAGGCAGACGCTTAATGACTGAGCCACCCAGGCACCCCAGAACTCAGTAAGTTCTTAATGCTTAACATATAACCCACAAATCCATAATTTGGACTAATATAATTGAGTCTCCTCAGTATGCAAAATATATCCTCACAGAAGCCTTTCTGAAATTTTGTGTTAGAGCAGAAAGAATGCTTTCCCGGAGAGAAGCACTCATGGACAGGAATTTGGCTGTCCAGTGTTCTGGAACATTCTTCTGATACGTCCACAAAGGCATGCCTAGGGGAAATTTTCTCCCCCACAGGGCAATATTGAAGAACAAGTATAGGAGAATTGAGATCTTCTGTAACTCAAAAGAGAGAGCATACTTGTTGATGAATACCATCTCTTTTGTCTAAGATTATTTCCAATTCTATCCTGAGTACCACTGAACCAGAGCAATGATACATGGGGTAAATACTTGCTCATTTATTACTAGGTTTGGGGAGAAAATCCTCACAAAGTCATTAACCATGCTGTGTCATGGAAATGGCCAAAGGGCTGGAAGGTCAGAAGGGTTGTGCCCTACATACAAGTTTTCTGGACACTTCGGTGGAGATTCTCCCTCTGATAAGACGTAAGAATATGTAGGCTGTATACGTCTTTTTTGGCAGAGTATTTGTGCCTTGACAGCTCTTAAAATGGTGATCCCAGAGGCAAAATGAATATTTGGTTGGAAATGAGAAGCTAAACCTCTTCTTAGCTTTTCTGCTTTCTTTTGGAAATTCTTTTTCATTTAAATAAACAAATTAGGCCTATACAACGAAAGCAGTCTCTGTTCATGATGGATTAGTCTGATGTTTAAAAAGAAGGCAAAAAAATGCAAAACAAGCTGCCACCACTAGTTACAGGAGAAATAGATCACAGGTGACACCGACTTCCCTTCCATCTGTGGGAGGTTAAGGAATACATTTGCAGAAGAATACACTTCACTCCAGGTATAACTGGTGGGAGGCTTCTGGGCTATGTTTTGCATTATTCTTTTGAGAACACATGTACACTCCCTGAAATTCTAGCTGCTTAGCATATTTTTCATCTCAAAACTCAAAATCAAGCTCAGATTTATCGAGAAGAAACTTTACCATACCCTTCATCTCTAATATGTTTTCTAAATCCTCATACCCTAAAAGACAATGGTGGGTCACTTTGTTAGGAGAAGTTCAGGTAGTTGAAGTGGAGAGATGTCTTGCAATGTTGCTTTTGAGTTCTGGAAATGGGTTAATTGTTTATTCGCCTCATATCAAGAATATGTAGGCTGTATACGTCTAGGTTATTGATCTGAGATACAATGTCTGAGAATTTGTGGCTAGTTCAGTGGCTGGTAGCACAGACCCAAAAAAGACCTCCGTAGGGTAGTTATTTACCCTCCCAAATACTTTGACATTATCCGGGATGGACTATGGCAGCTTCTAGCAAATTCTAAGAGTGGATGTCTTCACTTTCTGTCATCCACCCCTAGTGATTGGAAGTGGGGCCTGAAGAACGGCAGTCATCCATTAAATAATCTCCACTTCTCCAGCCGGCCCATCTACTGCCAGATTGAACCTTCTAAAGAAAATTTCTAACCAGCTACTCCAGTATCTACCCCCAGCCCTCCAGTTGTATTAAATTTACATTGCCTACAAAGGCATTTGGGAACCTCAACCATCTGACCCCAAGCCAATTTCACTTTACTTAGCTTAAGGGGAAATCACACCTTATTATACAGTAGGATTTAGCAGCACCTTACTGCTGGCTGCTGTCTCAACATGCCCTGAATTTTTATGCCTTCATGTCTTTCCTTATTCTTTTTTTCCTGGCTATGGAGCTAGAAGTTCTAGATTCAAATTCTGCTGCCAACTTCATAGGTATGAAACCTTTACAGATCACTTAACTCTTCTCAGTCTCAATTTCCTTAAAATGGGAATAATAACATCTACCTGATAGGCTTCCCAAAGGGTTATAGATGGTACATGAGTTAATGCTGGGGAAAGAAGACAGTATATATTGGAAATGTTATTGGTTAGATTAAGATGCTATTCCTGACAGCTGTGTTGGTCGGATATTCCTAAGAAAAACAGTGCATTTGAAGGGATACACATGGATTTATTTGGGGATGAGAGGTTGTTCTGTTAGTAAGGAATTTCAACCTCAGCACTACTGATATTTTGGCCTGGATACCTCTTTGTAGTGGAAAGTTATCCTGGGCATTGTAGGACATTTAGCAAAATCCCTGGCCTCTACCCACTAGATGCTAGAAGCAACCCCCTCCCAAAGTTGTGCCAAGGAAAAATGTTTCCAGACATAGCCAGTGCCACCCTATCTTATCTCTAAGTCAGGGGACAAAATTGCCCTACTAAGAATCACTGTTAGAAATTTCAGAGATATATTATGTCCACATCACTGTCCTAATGCATTGAACACAATCTTCTAGAAGGACCTAGTCCCTGCCTCGGAGACATTATGAACTAGGGAAGCAGACAGGTATGTAAGGAACTCCCTGTAAAACATGTCTGAAACAAACGAATGCTATGAAAGAAGGGTAAACTCAGGGTGTTGGAGGCACAGAAGGATCCATCAAGATCTGGAGAGTGGAGGTTGCAATATATGCAAAGCACAAAGAGAAACTTCCTTCAGCATTAGTCTGGAGAGCAGAAAGGCAGCCTTCGGCTCCTGGCTAGCTCACCATTGAAAGTGAATTTCAATACAGTTGTTGCTAAGGGAAAATTTTTGGGAGACTGAACAGGTGAAAGCTTTTGCAGAGGAATTGAACTTTAAAGAAGCAAGAGAAAGAATGGAAATGGAAGGGTCCAGGAGAAATGTCAGACTTTGTAGAAAGAAATTTTTAAAATTTCTTAACTCTTGGGCTAAAGCAATCATCCTGCCCATTCTGGTAGTGCCTTTTGCTTTCCTTTCCCTTTCCCTTTTGCTACTTCTCCTTCTTAAGAAATATTTTTTTTTATGATTTTATTTATTTATTTATTCATTTACAGAGAAAACGTGAGAGAGAGAGAGAGAGATCACAAGCAGTGCGGAGGGGCAGAGGGAGAAGCAGACTCCCCCTGAGCAGGGAGCCCGATGCAGTTCTCCATCCCAGGACCCTGGGATCACGACCTGAGCTGAAGGCAGATGCTTAACTGATTGAGCCACCTAGGCACCCTAGGAAATGGTTTTTATGTGCTCACAGTTCAGGTTCCTGAAAGTACTGATACAACCAACACCCCCCCCAACACACACACACACACACAACTTGATGGTATCAAAGTGAATCTAAATTACTCTAATATTAGGTGAGCCCTAGTGGTGGCCCTTCCCGTTTTGTTCCAGGCAAGTAGATAATCAACACTGAATGTGCAGAGTGAGGACAATTGGAAATTCAGTTTTAATGTGAGTCCTCTATCCTTATCTAGAAGAAATTAGAGAGGTACTCAGTTTACCATGGGGGGCTAAAATACACTTGCAAGTGCATAGCAATCCCTCTGGTTGTCAGGGTGGGGATTCAAAGAACTGGAAGCTGGAGAACGAGCCATAATTGACAGTGCCCAGCCAAGGGCTTTTGAGGTCATGGCTGCAGGATCCCAGCCTTTTATCCCACCCTGCTCAAAGAATGCAGAAAAAGCCAGGAAGGATGGAGCTGGAGTGATGTAAAACACAATCACTGTAAATATCTCAGCATGCGTCTTGCTGACAGTGGGAAGTCCAGCTCTGGAAGAAACACTGTCAGCAGTAGAATCTATTTATGTGAAGGATTAAGCTAGAAAATGCTTATTCTTGTTGATATTTTTAGTAGTTCTCTGAGAATTTTGAAACTGTTTTCTATATGCTTTTTTGCTTGCTTGGACTTTCATACTTATAACCGATCCTATTGAATGCATCCATAAGGTTTAGATTGACCCACAGACTTTTAATAGCTAAATTAAATAGCAATTGGGTAGTTAGAAATATTGAAAAAAAAAAATGCCCTGCATCAGATGTTAGGAAACATGAGTTTGAATCTCAGATGTATCAACTGTTAGATGGTTGACCTTGACAAAGTCATGAATCTTATTTGTAATACCCAAATATCATTCTAGTGGTCTTATTTCTTAGGATTTCTATGAAGGCAAGATAAATTGATATATGTGAAAACATTTGGAGACTTTACAGCTAGAAAGGAAGGAAGGCGCCCATGGGGTTCAATATTCTATTTTAAAGGTGTGACCAATCCAAAACACTCCTTTTTTTCAGCTTTATTGAGGTATAATCAACAAATCAAGTTATATTTAAAGTGTACAAGGTGATGATGTGATATACATACCCATTGTGAAAAGATCCTCTGCTTCAAGTTCATTAACACACTGACACATCCATCACCTCACATATTTATTTGTTTTTTCCTTTTTCTTTCTTTTTTTGGGGAGGGGTGAGAACATTTAAATTCTACTTTCTTAGTAAGATTCAATTATACAACACAGTGTTATCAACTACAGCCACCATGTTGTACATTAGATCCTCAGACTTTATTCATATTATAACCCTTTTACCAGCCTCTCCCCATTTCCCCCACCCCCAAGTCCCTGCCAAACACTTTTCTAGTCTTTGTATCTGTAAATGCAATTTTTTTTTTTTTAAGAGAGGGAGAGGGCAGGGGAGCAGCAGAGGGAGAGGGAGAGAGAGAATCTTAAGCAGGCCCCACTCCCAGTGTGGACCCCAATGCGGGGCTCAATCTCACAACCCTGGTTTCTTGACCTGAGCTGAAATTGAGAGTGAGAAGCTTAACTGACTGAGCCATTCAGGCGCCCCAAGAGTACAGATATTTCTTTGAGATAATGTCTACATCAAACTAAAAAGCTTCTGCTCAGCAAAGGAAACCATTAACAAAATGAAAAGGCCATCTATTGATTGGGAGAAAATATTTGCAAACCAAATATCTGATAAGGCGTTAATATCCAAAATATACAAAGAACTCATACAACTTCATAGCAAAACCAAAGCAAAACAAAACAGAATACAATTAATAAGTGGGTAAAGAACTTGAATAAACATTTCTCTGAAGAAGGCATATAGATGGCCAACAGGTACATGAAAAGGTGCTCAACATCATTAATCATCAGGAAAATACCACAATGAGATACCACCTCACACCTTTTAATGGCAATTATCAAAAAGACAAGAGATAACAATTGTTCATGAGGATGTGAATTAAAGGGAACCCTTGTATGAATGGGATTGTAAACGGGGGTATCCACCGTGGAAATCAGTATGGAGGATCATCAAGAAATTAAAAATATGAGCTACCATGTGATTCAGCAGTACCACTTCTAGGTATATTTCCAAAGGCATCAAAACTCTTTATAGTGAAATGAGAAATATTTCTGACAGAACTACTATATCCTGGTTAATGGCTATCCTGTTACATACTGTGCTTATGTTTTTTGGTTCTTTTTTTTTTTCCTCTTTACTTTCTTGTCTTCACAATACTTCTTTTTCATGCGCTAAGAGCCTGGTTAATAACAAAAGTGTCCCTGTCAATCTAGATCTACAACTTGGCTGATAGATCTTCACCAATGGTTGAAGCAGATCTACCTAAGTGAGACCATCTGGGGAGACTTATTGTTAGTAAACGCTAATGATTCATGTGTTTCCTTTAAAGGGTAAAAAATAGCTACAGAGTTTGGGTAGTAACCTCATTTAATATGACTGAAAGGGGCAGTTCTGACTGACACAGTTTTATTAAAGTGGTCACAGAAACAACAGGACAGGCTTGTTGAACGCTAACTGTTTTCGAGAGCAATCAATTTAAATTTTGAATAAGCAAACCTAATAATTATGTCTTATTTACTCATATTTTTATTGGAAGGGAGCTCAGAGTGATAAAATTGGTTTGCAACATCCTAACAACTGGTGGGATTTTGTTTGCTTGATTGATTAAGTGGTGTGGTTGTTTAAATTTTTTTTATAAGTGACTGAGGACATTTTTTTTCATTTTAGCTTCCCATCAGAAGAGTTTCCTATCAAGCCAACAAGATCCAGATGTAATTTCACTGATGAGCAAGACATCTCTGCCAACTGAATTCCTATTGATTAGCATCTGACTTTGTTTGTCAGCAAAAAGAAAAACTTATTCTTTAATGGCATGTTTCAGTACATAACCAGTGGGTGTATGTCAGGGAGGGTGTGGACGGAGGGGTCTCTTTCAAAAGCTGATGAAAATATATCAGTGTGTATAATCATTTTTGCTCTCCACCATATAGATAACATCCATAATCTTGAGGCAGCCAACATCTTGCCCTGCAAATGAAAACAGTAGTTGGCTTGATGATCTTTGGAGTTGGAAGTGATCATGGGCTGGGATGGGGGACACACTGTGCTGACTCTGGGGTCAGTGTCACTCACTGTCCACACCGCTCACTGGCTTCTCCTCCCTAGAGGGCCTAGAGGGATCATCCACAAGCCAGTCCTTCTCACCAGGTGGGAGGAATGACAACATCTAATGACCAATATAGCTGTTTTGGGAGATATGGCAGCATGAAGGCAGGTTTCTCACCAGGAAAGTCTGAATGGGGATTTTTTTTTTTTTTAACAGAGTAGTAGTTTTTTTGTTTTTTTGTTTTTAACAAATAGAGTCTGTTTGTTTAACAAACAGACCTACTGTTTGAGCCCATGCCTTTGGCCCTAAGTTCAGCGTTGTGTCCAATACGCCAGGCTTTCTATCTGGCTTTACTAACGGAATATATTGTCTATGCTTTTCAGGTGAAACCATTGTTTCCCATGGGTAGGATTTTTTTTTCTCCTAATGAGGACCTTTCATTACTAATCATATAAAATTCAATAATTTATGAGTGCAAAGAATATATTACATACGTGTCATAAGGAAAGAGCATAAGGAATCAGTGTTAATATTACAACAACTAACCCATACACCTATTGCTTTAACAAATGGATATGCTTCTTTCACATTAACCTGTGTGTCCTTACATCATGAGAGGGAAGCAAAAAGGTGCACAACATATTTAAGTAATACGAAAAATTTCCAGGAATGACTTAAATGATATAGATGTTCTTAAGTGATTGACCAAAGACCTATCACAAGTTCCTATTCCCTTCCCTCTGCAGTTGAGAGTATTTCTACTCACTTGTAGCCCTCAAGGAACTAAGAGGTCAGAATGCCTGCATTGTGCTGCAATAAAAGAGAGAAACTGGCATAAAAATGTGGGACCATCCAGGCTGTATAAGCGGTCGGTTTCTGACAGAACCCACCTGCTCTAAAGTGGTAATAAGAATTTAGTTAGCTGAATATCAGTAAGCTATCCCCTTCAAGCAAATGAAATGCATTTCATATAGCATATCATGAAGCATGGTTCAATATGGAAAATATTTTTGTGATATAATTCTTATAAAATAGAATTTTAACTCCGAGAGAATGCAGGAGACTTTAATCTTGGATCTTTGACCCTATTCCTATTCAGATGATCTCTCCCAGTAATCCTGTCATTTACTGCCCATTAAGCCATTGTCCTCTTAACAAATTCAGACTTCCCCAAGCCACACCCATTCCCTGTAGGTCCCGCTGAATTTGACAACGGGAAACCAATGGCTCAGTGTTCTTCCTTTCCTGGCCTGGTCCCCATGAGGCCCTATTACTCTCCATCCCTTCTCTCAATGCCCACTCGCTAGTCACATGCTTAGTTTATGCTTTCTCATCTTTGACTCCTTCTTTTCATATAATTACATCCTTATCTAATGTTTTCTCCCTCTCCCTTGCCCCTGAAGTTGATGTCAGGTTTCCTTTAACGGGGCATAAATGTGGCGGCAGATTACCTGTGGCAGTTTCTAAGGGGTGGCTCATTATAATTTTCAATTGTCTGTTCTTGATTCAAAGAGTCAGCTAAAGTTCTGGGTGGTATTATTGATAGCAGGGAAGTTGTTTCTAATTAGGAAACCAAGAAGTTTTGTATGTATATGTATATATATGTATATGTACAGTTATTATATGTGTATATTTGTATAAATATAAAAATAAAATAAATATGAAAGCAAATATATAATATTATAGTTCTCTGTATAATTATAATATATACATATAATATAGAGGGTAGGATACAGAAAGGGGAAGGGGAGAGATAGCAATAGCTACATTAAGTAGCTAGCAACATATTTAAAAACGGAGTATAAGAAAAAATCTTTCCCTAAAGCAGTCTTACTGCTTTGCACTTCAGTATTATGTTTTGAACTTTTTTCCATATAAATTTCACTTTTGCATTTCTGTGAAACCCTCGTTGAGAATGTTATACACCTCAAGTGTGGCTCCTATTAATACAATATGAAAAAAATATATTTTTGGCATTGAGTCTGGGGGAAAAAAACAAAATAAAATAAAGATTTTCTAAAGACAACCCCCAATTTATGTAACCTGTCACACTTCCATCTTCAATTTGGCTGTTAGGATGCAGAGACCCAAATATTGTGCTTAATTACAGCACATATTTACACGATGGTTAGCATATTTGTCTTCCTTTTTTCTCAACTGTGTTTTCCTCTTTTTAAAGCAGCTTAAAATCATTTTTGGAGGATTCAAAGTGTAACTAAGTTGAATTAAATGGATTTAAAATATGCCTTTAAGGAAAAATATTCTTTTTAAAAATATTTTATTTATTTATTTGACACAGAATGAAAGAGAGAGAGGGAGAGGAGAGAGAATGAGCCAGGGGGAGAGGCAGAAGCAGACTCCTCGCTGAGCAGGGACCTGATGCGGGACTCGATCCTGGGACCCCAGGATCATGACCTGAGCCAAAGGCAGATGCTTAACTGACTGGCCACCCAGGTGCTCCAAGGAAAAATATTCTTAATTAAGGGAGAATGTTTATGATGGATGACTATATATACGTTCAGAAAACGAAGATATAGTACATTATAAAAATGGGAGGAGAACAGAGAGAAAAGCAAAAAGTTATATTGGTGGTGATAGTATGAGCATTATTATTTAGAGAGTATGTGTGTAATGTGGAAAAAAGGTAATGAATAATTACAGAATGTTTTAATTCTATCATCTTCCGTGTCCAAGAGAACCAGGACATTGGTATGGAAGGAAAAAAAAAAAAAAACATTTTCAGGGAGGTTAAGCAAAAAACTCTATAGTTTTCAATTGGCACTGAAATTGAATTCAATATAATTCCAACTAACAATCCCAGCAGAATTTTTTTGTGTGTGTGGGAATCAATAAGCTAATTCTAAAATGCATATGGTAAGACAAAGGAACTAAAATAGAATAATTTTTTTTTAAAGATTTTATTTATTAGAGAGAGAGAGAGCACATAAGCAAGGGGGGTGGTAGGCAGAGGGAGAAGCAGGCTCCCCACTGAGCTAGGAGCCTGATGCGGGGCTCCGTCCCAGGACCCCTGGATCATAACCTGAGCCGAAGGCAGACGCTTAACTGACTGAACCACGCAGGCCCCTAAAATAGAACATTTTTGAAAAAGAACAAAGTTGGACAACTCATATTACTTGAATTCAAGACTTACTGTAAGCGACAATAATCAAGCCAGTGGTGTAATGGCAAAAGGATAATAGTAGAGATGAGAGGAATGGAATGGAATCCGGAAATAAGCACACATATATGAGTTAATTGATTTCTTTTGAAGTTGAAAAGGCAATTCATTGGAGAAAGGATAGTCTTTTCAGCAGACGATGCTGGAACAATTGGATATCTATGTCCAAATTCAAACTGTGATCCAGATCTTACTCTCTATGTAAAAAATTTACTCAAAACAGATCATAGACACAGAGTGCCCAGGGGGCTCAGTCAGTTAAGCCCCCAGCACTTGGTTTCTGCTCAGGTCATGATGTCATGGGTTGTGGGGTGGAGCCTTGTGCCAGCTCCCTGCTCAGTGGGGAATTGGCTTGAGATTCTTTCCCTCTGCCCCTACCCCTACTTGTGTGCACTTTCTCTTTCTAAAAAATAAAGAAATCTTAAAAAAAAAAAAAAAACAGATCATAGACTCAATGTGAAACTTAAAACTGTAAAAGTTCTAGAAGAAAGCAGAAGAGGAAAATACTGGTTCTGCAGTGTCCTAAATCCCTTCCAGAAACAAGGGAGATTTTAGTCTATTTATTTTGCCTCCTGGAGTTTGCTGGATGTCTGATCCACAGGTAGGAGAAAGTGGTGTTTCTGGGAGTAGTCCCTGACTGTGGACACCATGTGGTCTAAAATGGTTCCAGAATGCTTCAGCCTTTATGATCCAGCTGCAGCAGGTGCGATTTAGCCATTGATTTGGCACAGTGGAGAAAATCGTATTATTCTCTAGCTTTTGCCATTCGTGCAAATGGTCCTACTGGGCCTAAACAGCCATTTAGAGCCAGCCTACTTTTTGTCCTCTGAGTCAGAAGAAGAGCTCTTCTTGCCCAACGATGGAAGAAATGTGTGGCATTCCTCATTCCCTTTCCCGCTGATGATTTGTTTTGCAGCCTCTCCCTTGGTAGCGCTCTGTAGCAGCTGTTCCTTTCCTTTGGTGTGTATATATCTCCTTTTATCTTGGCAGACAAGGCAATTCCTTTGAAATAAAGGCCCCTTCTCTGTAGCAAGTGACCTTGAGACATTCAGCGCTATCATTTCCCAGCTGTATCAGTGACTCCAAATTCAATTTCAAGGTTCTTGAAAGCTTTCCCTTGTCCACCTTGTGTTCACTTGCCTTCATTTAAGAGTCCTACAAGGCAATTGCTTTGGGATCCTTGTATCCATTTTAGCATGTGTCTAACTTGGCCAAAGAGAATTGCAGCAAGCATGGCTTCAATGCCTTCAGCCTGGCAGTGATCAAGGCATCACAGTTGGGGCCTCTGTCATGTCTTTGGATGCTGTGAAGAGCCAGTAATGAGAAAAGAGGGAAATGTCATGCTAGGACCTCGGGGTCCAGATCATGCAAATCATTTAACAATATAACGTACAGACTCAATTACTCACAGTATATAGGACCATGAGTGCTTTTCCAACAGTAAACTTGAATAATAAGCAATTATAAGCATATTTTAAAATGCAGATGCATGCTTCTGATTGATGGGTGGGATGGTAGACATGTGATGCCATTGAAACATGCTATTTATGGTTGTCATCAATTATGTTGGTGTTTGTCAAGGAACAGGCTTCTGAAACTTAGCTTCCTCATTTGTAAAATTTATGTCTAAGGCATTTTTCAAATCAGGCCTTCTAGGCCACCTGCTTAGAGACTATTCAGAAATATATCTGATTCAGTTGTCCATGATTTCTCATCTTTTATCCCATAAATCCTATTCCAAAGGAAAAAAAAAATGAGAAATGGGTTTCATCTCTAGTGCCCAGGATTATCGAGTGGTTTTGGCTTCCTGGGTTGAGAAGGATTCTGAAACTGCACTTAGGATCCCTGAGCATAGGATCGAGGAAAAGTAGCAAATAGGTCTCAGGAATGCCATGTTGGCCTATGGGTTTCTCCCAGTTGTACTCTTACTCCCCGTGTCTGGTCTATTTGATTCCTTTCCTCCGTCTTTCTCCCTCTTGGTGAAATTCAGATTGCCTGAATAAAAACTAGCCTACCAAGAGAATTTAAAAGGACTTTACTACCTCCCATCTATTTGACATTTTGACAGATTGTAATTACAGGGGAAACTGACAGGGATTAACAATGGAGTTAGGGGTTCAAATTAAGCAAAATCTCAAAAAATAAATTATACCCAGTCTTCACTGAAAAGTAAAGGATTATTCCTGTATTTATTCTGAGATCTCTAGGAATCTCTCTGGGGGCATTGGTAGGGGAACAATAAACTCTCTTTTGCCCCTCTTAATACTATCTCATTCCACTGGAAAGAAACACACACCCACAGTACTACCTCCTGGATATGATAAAGAACATTTAATAAATGCATCGTAGGAGAACATTCAAAGATCTTAGCATTCAAAAAGAGAGTAATTTATATTGCAAGTAAAACTCTACAGCTAATAACTTTTTTCTCCAATCTTAGCCACCGATCTCCTGTTGTTCAACAGGAAAGATCAACTTTAGTTATTACTTAAAAATGTTGAACTGAATACTGAATAACATGTTAAATTCCATGATTATCTAATAAGCCAAATATCAACCAAGGCTTCCAAGAAAGATTCACTATTATTGACTAGGAATAATTTTTACTGTTTTTTTATGCTAAGTACGCCATGCTTTCTATATCAGGGCAACTGGAGTTTGGGATTTCAAATGTTTGCCTATATATTCAGTGAAATTCAGTCTTTGGAGTTCAGAAAAGTGATGCCCTCTCTTTAGCATTTCATTGTGATTTAGCTAGCCAATTTTGGGATCTCAGGCCCATGTGTGTATGCAGGTGGAGCATGGTGTGTGTGTGTGTGCATGTGTGTAGATGTTTGGTGGGGAGATTTTTTTTTTCTTTTCTTTTTATAAATAAATCTTAAAAAGTTCTTATTTAAATTCCAGTTAGTTAATATACAGTGTAATATTAATGTTAGGTGTACCATACAGTGATTCAACATTCCATACATCACCCGGTGCTCATCATGACAAGAGCACTCCTTAATCCCCATCACCTGTTTCACGCATCCCCCCCATCCACCTCCCCTCTGGTACCCATCAGTTTGTTCTCTATAGTTAAGAGTCTGTTTCTTGGTTTGCGACCCCCTCCTATTTTCCCCTTTGCTCATTTGTTTTGTTTCTTAAATTCCACATGAGTGAGATCATATGGTGTTTGTCTTTCTCTGACTGACTTATTTCACTTAGCATAATATTCTGTAGCTCCATCCATGTTGTTGCAAATGGCAAGACTTCATTCTTTTTTATGACTGAATAATATTCCCTTATATAATCTTCTTTATCCATTCATCAATCAATAGATGCCTGGACTATTTCCATAATTTGGCTTTGTAAATAATCCCGCTATAAATCCCTTCGAATTAGTAATTTTGTATTCTTTGGGTAAAGACCCAGTAGTGTGATTGCTGGATCATAGGGTGATTTTATTTTTAACTTTTTGAGGAAACTCTATACTGTTTTCCAGAGTGGCTGCACCAGTTTGCATTCCCACCAACAGTGCAAGAGGGTTTCCCTTTTACCACATCCTCTCCAACACCTGTTGTTGCTTGTGTTTTTGATTTTAGCCATTCTGACAGGTGTGAGGTGATAGCTCATTATGGTTTTGATTTGCATTTCCCTGATGATGAGTGATGTTGAGCATCTTTTCACGTGTCTATTGGCCATCTGTCTTTCTTTGGAAAAATGTCTGTTCATGTCTTCTGTCGGTGGAAAGATTTTCAGTATTTCCTAGATGAATACACAGAGCGAGTGTTGGGAGGATGCAGGTGAAATGGGACAGTGAGTCCTGGGCATTGCAGGCTGGTATAAGCTTGGCCCTACCCTGCTCCATCCTTTTGCCTTCCAGAGTTTATTCTAGCTCATTCTAGTAGCTCTACTATTAAGATTGAGGAAAAGACCTATGTCCATATTTTAAGACAGCTAAGCATTACAGGTAAATTCCTAAACTTTCCTTTAAATATGGAAATTATTAAAAAATAAAGCAGACACCATTAAGAGATTCTTTAAAGAGTCTTTTAAAGCCTTGATATTTGTCATGAGAAAGTATCTATATGTATTTTCATGCCTAAATAAATAATTCCCTTTAGTTGTAGCCCTAGTATCTGAAATTAAGCATAGTGCAGAGTAGACAATCAATAAATGTCATTGAATGAATAAAATTATTCATTAGAAATAATATTTTTAAATGTTATTTTCTTAAAGTCATAGAATTTCAGAACTTCAAGAGAACTTAGAGTTTATCTTGCCCAAACCCTTTATTTTAAAGTAAACACACACACACACACACACACACACACACCTCAGACAGTGAATCTTGTTTCTAGGACTTAATATTGTAACAGGAAATTACAGTTGACCCTGAACAACACAGGGGGCTAGGGGTGCCAATGCCATGTGCAGTTAAAAATCCACATATAACTTTTGACTCCCATAAAACTTGTCTATTAATAGCCTACTGTTGACCAGAAGCCTTGCCAATAACATAAACAGTTGATTAACACATATTTTATATGTTATATGTATTATATACTGTATTCTAACAGTAAAGTAAGCTAGAGAAAAGCAAATTCTATTAAGGAAACTATAAGAGAAAATACATTTACAGTACTGTACTGTATTACTCTACTGTATGTATTGAATTTTTTCAATTCAATTCAATGGGTCCCTCACAGTTCAAAACTGTGTTGTTCAAAGGTCAACTGTACTTGAAAGATCATCTCACAGACCGAAGTAGACCTGGGTCTACAGCTCGGGTGTCCTGATTCCTGTTGAGTCTCCTGTCCTTCCCTTTCTCCAATTTAGCATCCTGTTAAAAATAAGAGCCATATTCCCATTTTTCCTGGTGATGCTTCTATGTATTGAAAAGTAAGAAGGCTCAAGGGGACTCTTTCATGAAAATGACCTGTGCCCTAGAAAATGTGAGAGCTCCTATTAGAAAAAGACATCATTCTTTCCTATTCTTCTAAAATTATTTTTTAAAAAGTCGGACCCAAATACCCCTATCCTTGGTCCCCCGGATATCTGACACCTTTTGTGGAAAAGGTACCATGGAAAACATTTCCCTGTGAGGTTTTACATTGAGGCCACCACCATTTGCTATGAAATTTGAATCATGGAAATAGGAACTTACTTCCTTAAAAATGACTACTTGAAGTGGTATCCTAAGTATAACAATCATATCAGTTCAATATATTCGGTATATAAAAGTCACAAGTACTGGTAGGAAGGCATTAGTGAGTTATTTTTGTTTAAACTCTCTGCATTTTTCCCTAGAGATTCTGCCTTCTGTCAAGATTAAGTTGCCCGGGCTGTAATATTTGTCGTGAAATAAATGATTTTGATCTCACAGATGCCGTGGAGACAGAGGGTGGAAGAGCCCCATTACTCAGGGAGAAAACAAATTTCATGGGCTGTAGGCATACATTCTGAATATCAAGCCAGAGACAGTAGTCATTCTCAAAACAGAAATTGAAGGACCTGAAGAGAAATGTCTGCTTTCCTAAGAGGCAGTTTGTCATGGAAGGCATGACAGGTCAACGTCCACATGGTCAAACTGGGTTTCCCTGACCCAAGGCCAGTATTGCTGGGGAATGGTTAAACATTCGTGTGCTCCATCAAATTTCTCCTTACACACATCTCTGTGAGTCAACTAGACACATCTATTTAAGGTCAGCCCCAGATCTTCTTTGTCTTTCCCCTCCGCCTGGCCCATAGTGAGTGCTCAACAAAAGAGTTCAGAATGAACCAATTAATAACAAATAGAATTGCTCCCACCCCCAAAGGGGGAATTGGCCATGTCTGGAAATATTTTTAGTTGTTGCAACTCAGAGTGGGGAGATTGTGTGCTATTAGTATTCAAGGATGCAACTAAAGATCCTACAATGTGCAGGACAGCACCACAGCAAAGATGAATCTGGTCCAAATTGCCAATAGTGCTGAGGTTGAGAGCCCCTGGCAAGAGCGACAAAGGTGTTTCTCACATCTCAGATTTTCTTTCCACTGGAGGTGGCCCCACCAGCTTAACACCCATGGTCTCACTCCACTTCCACACGCAGGGGAGTGAGTGATTGCTCGGGTTGGTGAGACCTGCCTGAGGGAATGCAAAGACCAGCCCTTCCTCACCCTCTTCCTTTTGAGAATAAACAGCCCACGAGCTTCTGCTCTACTCCTCCACACCACAAACTTCATAGTTCAGGCCCTGAGGAGGCCTCAGGAAGGACTGCCCAGACTGAGGCTGAGGGGATGAGTCCAACTTGGCGTTTCAGTATCAGGGGGCCCATTGTTTCTCCTTACCTAAGGCATGTCACAAACCCCAGACTTGATTCGGAATTCAGATGGGAAAAAAATCAGTGCTATTTATGGCCAAGTTTCCCAAACAGGCCATGTTTGACATTCATTGAGACCTGTGAATTTGTTTTATTAGGAATGTCCTGTGCTATTCCATCCTGGAAAACTGTGGGTATCTTCTCAGTGGACAGTCCTTTCCAGGAGCAGACCCTGCCTGGACAGGTGCAGAAATACACCCTTGCTGTCAGGAAAATGGTCCTAAATTATTAGGAAGCTTAGGCTGAAAGGTACATTTGAAGTCATTGTCCAGTTACAGTGTACTCACAGACATGAGCCCCTGGGAAGTGAAAGTTTCTGATTAAAGCCTGGATGGGTTTGGTGATGTGGGGAGTGTGGCCCTCGTTAATAGGTGGGGGAGAATGTGATATTCTCTCAGGCTAAACAGATACAGAGGGTGACCGAGAACCACCCCTTTCCAGGACGTGGCTGCGGACATCCTGGCTGTACTGACAACAGACAGTGTATGTTTTTCTTAGACGGTCTGGATCTGAGAGATTTTTTTCATGTTATCACTCTTCTATAATAAGCCTTACAAAAAAGCATCTTAAAATGCCCTTACCAAAAAAGACAGAAAAAAATGACTCTAGTGGTTTTCATTTCTCACGGCTCTGTTTAAAGCCTTGTCCCCCTAGACACATTTGTTTTTATTTTTAGTGTTTTCCCTATAACACCACTGATTATATCTGATTCATAATTAACTTAGAAAATATGAGCAAGGCTTGAGATTTCTATTTAATACTTACATTTAGGAAAGAGAATATTGATTTCGTTTGCTTCCATGAGTATCTGTTAGTGAACTTGGAGCAGACATCAGTTTTGCTTTACCCTTTCTATTACATGGAATAAAATAAAGATTTGATGTTGAGCAAAAAAAGTATTTATTTTTTAGAAAGTCTTCCCCTAATCATTATTGTTTTTTTTTTTTTAAAGATTTTATTTATTTATTTTTTAGAGAGCGAGCGAGAGAGAAACAGGATGAGAGGGGAGAGGGTCAGAGGGAGAAGCAGGCTCCCCGCTGAGCCGGGAGCCCGATGCGGGACTCGATCCCAGGACCCTGGGATCATGACCTGAGCCGAAGGCAGACGCTTAACCATCTGAGCCACCCAGGCGCCCCCCTAATCATTATTGTTAATTTGTTTACAGCTTTCCTTATTTCTTCCAGTTGGTAAGATTAAGCTAACATCATCAGTGTCCCCCGTGTCATCATGATGACAGTAACAGCTCTCATTAGTTGAGTACCTATTTTATAGCACAAATTGTGGTGGGTTCTTTATACAGTATTTCTTTTAAATCTTACAATAACTCCGTGCAATTGGCATTATATCCTAGATTTTGCAGATAAGGAAATGGAATCTCAGAGGAGTTAAATTGTTTGCTCAAGGTCACATTACTATGAGGGACAGAGTCAGGATTCAATTGAGGTTTGTCTGACTCTTTTATCAGGAATCCAGATAGAGGCTTATATCAGCCAGGCACAGAGCAATTTGACCAAATCAGTGGAATGCCCTGTGCCAGCCACCATGAGGAATAATA
The DNA here is from genome assembly GCF_011800145.1 of Mirounga leonina. NCBI lineage: Eukaryota > Metazoa > Chordata > Mammalia > Carnivora > Phocidae > Mirounga > Mirounga leonina. The sequence goes on from NW_023270377.1 coordinate 15,730,537, forward strand.
AAATGGCAACTGCAAAGCCTGTGGCCTCAAGGAATGCCATGAACAAGGAGATGGAGAATAGCAGACTTGGTGGTAACTAGTGGTGTTTCTCAAAGTTTTGACCAACGCACCTCCGAGGGCAGAAAAGATTATTCTGTAATTCAGAGGATCTGCACGTGTGACCCCCAAATGACTGCAGTGGGCATGGCATATCTTTGAAGTATTGTTTTAGGTTAAAAAAATACATATCACGTTCTACTCCATAATCTATCCATGCTGTATTAATGTAAAAATTAGTTTAAAAATTACTTACCATTGACTAGAATGGGTGCTCCCTGGAGATGCAGAATTTTCTCTGTGTGATGTCAGGTACCCTTGGCACATCAACTACTGTGAAGATCCACAGGGTGAGTCAGCAAAATGGAGACCCAGGAGAGCAGATGGTGTAGTCCCACTGTGAAGACTGGCAGGCTTGAGATTGAGGGAGAGCTGATAGGTCAGTTCAAAGGCAGTCAGGCAGGAGGAGTTTTCTCTCAGCACTTTTATTCTATTCTGTCCCTCAACTGATTGTATAAGGCCCACCACGTTAGAGAGGGCAATCGGCTTTACTCAAATTTAAATGTTAATCTCATCCAAAAGCACCCTCAAGGAAATACCCAGAATAATATATGACCAAATATCTGGGCACCTCATGGTCTAATCAAGTTGACATATAAAATTAACAATTACAATCCCAAAACAAAACAAATTAAAATTAAAAATGAAATACCTCAAAATATCTTAAAATGAAAGATTTAATTTTTTAAATGTGAAAAAAAATTATCTGTAGATGAAGAGAAAGCAAATCAGACCTGATATAGATAATAAGATCCTGGACTTGGAGCTTGATGCCATGATTGGATAAGAGTTTGGAGGCCTTGGGATGGGGGTGAGTATATTTTTCAAGTAGGAGGGACATGAATAATTGTGCAAGAGTGTGGGCAGCTCCAGGTCTTCACTCCCTTCTGCATCCATATTGCCATATGACTCTGTAGCTCTTTCAAAGGATTCCCTGTGCTCTTTGTCTTGGCCTTGACCATCTGACTTTCTTTAGCCAATGGGACATTCACACATATGACACAGAGACCTGAAATATGTTTTTGCTGATGACCAGAATGCTGTCCATGCCTTGGCACAAAACCCAGCTGAATCTAGTGTCTATCAATTGACCTGACTGACCTATAGGAATGTGAACAAGAATAATACAGATATAGTATCATATCTTCAAGGCATAAGAGCAATGAAATGAACATCATTTTGGTGCTTTTGCAGAGTGCCCTGTGCTAGCTACAGCCAGGAGTAAGAAAATGGCAACTACAGAGTTCCTTCTAGGTTGCTGTTAACCATTGAATTTTGGGTCAACTAGCTTCACAGAAAGCCTAACTGACCCTACTAACTTAAAGTACTGTTCTTTTATTCCATAAATACATGAGTACCTCCTCCATACCAGGAACTTCTGGGAAAATGGTTGTAAATAAAATGGACATGCTACCTGATCTCCCAGAGCTTGTAGTCACAACCCTATCATTCTTTGTGTCAAAGAGAAAAATAACAAAAAATAAATAAATAAAAAGAAAAAGAATTCTTTCATGCTGAAAATAACTACCCTCCACCATCTACTGCTTTTAAAATTCAACTCAAGTCTTGGAAGTATTCATGGTCATAATATTTCAGGGAAAAGCTATGGTTCAGAAACTAGACAATGTGCAGAGTTTGGGGGTTTTGTTTTTGTTTTGTTTTGTTTTCTGAAAATTGGAGTAGTATAATTAGGAAATATGATGGTTGTATGCATTTCTGAGCATATGAATGTGTGTGTGTGTGTGTGACAGGCATATAGAGAATCTCAGTTAAGTGGTATCATCATCTATTCATTTTTCCAACTGCAAAACCTGGGTTACCTTTGACTCACCTTTTTCCAAATGTTCCTAAATGTCCCTGGAATATGTAAACTTCTCTCTCATACTGTCATGCTCACCAAGCCATTACCATTTGCCCCTGGATTATGAGACAACAGCGTTTGAACACATCTCCCGGTCTTTGCTTAGTATCTTGTCCTCGTCCATTCTACATCAGAAAGATTTATCAAAACTATAAAACTGACCTTTAACTCCCATACATGATGCCTTTCGATGTTCTCCTGTTCCTGCAGAATGAAGTCCGAGCTTTCTAGTACACAATTATCCCACCTCTGCTCCCTTACTTCCTACTGCTCTCCACCTTAGACCCATGCACCAGGAAGTAGGCCCATCGTTAGGGTGGGAATTTAGGAGGTGCTGACTCTTGGGATCATTTAAGTGCACCTCCATAAATGCTGTGCCTTAGGAATCTCACTTGTTCCCTTCCTCAAGGAATCTCCACCCTGCACTTCATGCTGTGCTTTGTGATCCCTTTCTTGGTTCATACTGTTGCCTTTGCTGGAATACCATTTCTATCTTCCTTTTCCTACCAATCCTCATTCATATATTTTAGATTTGGCTGAACTGGGCATCTCCTGGGAAGTGTTCCCTGACCCCCAGGTTGTGTAAGTTTATTCCCAACCTCTGTGTTCCCAAAGGAGCTCTGGACTTACTTCTATCTTAGCACTTACCGTATTAGGTCAAAACTGCTTATTTCCCCCCACCCCTTGACTCTAAAATCTCTTAAGATGGAATATTCTGTCACTCATCCTTGTAGCATAAAGTGCTAGACCAGTCATTCCTTTTTTTTTTTTTTTCTTTTATGTGGGGGAAGAGGGAGCAGAGGGAGAGGGAAAGGGAGAATCCCAAGCAAGCTCCACACCCAGCTCGGAGCGCATTGCAGGGCTCGATCCCACGACCCTGAGATCATGACCTGAGTTGAAATTAAGAGTCAGATACTTAACCGACTGAGCCACCCAGGTGCCCCACAGGTCAGTCATTCTTGAAACTCTCCTTCTCCCTAGTCCCCCATATGTAATCCATCACTAAATTCTGTGGCCATAACCCCCAAACGTTTTTCAATGCCAGCTCCCTCTGTCCATCTCCATCCAAACCACAAAGCTATCATCATCTCTTACCTGCACTATTAGAATAGCTTCTTACTGGCCTTCCTGTGTGCAGTAGCACACCCCCCTCACAGCCCACCACCCTCATTTATTCTCTTTATTGTAGCCAAGGTAATCATCTTTGCAAAATGCATATAGGATCTTATGCCCCCAAACTTTAATGGCATCTTATTGTTCTTAGGACAAGAACTCATATCCTCTGGTTGTTCTAAAGCCCTCCCTGCATGGTCTGACTGTGTCTGACCTCTACAGCTAATCTCACTTAGCTTGTGCCATTTTTTTTCATATTCCAGCTTTCTTTCAGTTCTAGAACATTCCATGCAGTCCCCAACCCAGGGGTGTGGACACAGGCAGGTTTCATTGCTTAGAATGTTTCACTGCCGCCATTCTTTCTTTTTTTTTTTTTTTAAGATTTTATTTCTTTATCTGAGAGAGAGAATGGGAGACAGAGAGCATGAGAGGGGAAGGGTCAGAGGGAGAAGCAGACCCCCCGCTGAGCCAGGGAGCCCGATGTGGGACTCGATCCCGGGACTCCAGAATCATGACCTGAGCCGAAGGCAGTTGCTTAACCAACTGAGCCACCCAGGCGCCCCTGCCTCCATTATTTCACCAGATTAACAGTTCCTCCTCCTCGTGTGAGTCCAGGAGTCACTAATTCAAGCATCCTTCATGCCTCAATCTAGGCCAACCTCCCTGTTACTCATTTTCCTAATTCTATGTTCCTTTCCTTCAAAATACTCATCTCAGTCCGTAACGTTTTATGTTTCCGGGCAATTATTTTTGTTTAATGGCATCTAGTTTTCTTGGTGCTTATAAAAAACCATTTTATTATGGAGATTTTGAAGCATGCACAAAGTAGAGAAAATATAATGAACCCCCATCTCCTCCTACTTTAACAATTAACAACATATGCACCTTTTATCTCTTCTATCTTTTATAGTGTCCTACTTCCTCCCAAATACCATATTCTAAGACCTTAGTCTACACCTCTGGAAAATAAGGACTCCTTATTTAAAAAAAATCCACAAAATATGTTCATACTCTCACTGCCAAAAATTAATGAGTTTCTTAAAATTATCAAATATCCTGTCACTGTTCAAATATTGTATAAGATCCTTTTTTTTTTTTTAAGATTTTATTTATTTACTTGAGAGAAAGAGAGAGAGTGAAAGAGAGAGAGTACGAGCAGGGTGAGGGATAGAGGGAGAAGCAGACTCCCCGCTGAGCAGAGAGCCCATTGCAGGACTCAGTCCGGGGACTCCAGGATCATGACCTGAGCCAAAGGCAGATGCTTAACTGACTGAGCCACCCAGGTGCACCTATTGTATAAAATCTTGATTTAAATTTTGACTTCTCATCATATGGAGGACGGGAACAATCAGCCTACCACGATGTATGCCACGTAGTAGATAGTCAAGTAGAGCTGAATAAGTGACTGAATGAATGAATGATTACTTAATGAATATTTATGAACCAAACAGGACACAGGAATTTAAGGATACCTGGGGAGCAAGTCCCCAAAATGACCAGTTAAATAAGCCTCTACTACTTTCCTCACTCCATGTGGGCCAAGCCTTCTCTTCAGGTAGCATCCTTAAGCTTTGGGGCAAGAAGACGCACCGTCACTAGGGGATTTTACTTTTTTTCTTCCCCTTGTTCTCTCTTTCCCATTCCTAAAGAGCACTGGACATCTACAAGTGGTGTCCACTAGTCAACGTGGCTGAACTAGGTATTGCACGGGTATGGTGTTTGCTCAGGAGGCTTTGTATTTCTGTGCAGACACTTGATCACTGGCTGAGTGTGTTATTAAGTACCTCAAGGTTTATCTGATCTCTCCACTGGGGAAGAGAGCTGTTACAGTCAAATTTCAAGGGGAAAGACCTTGATGCCTATTACTTCCCTTTTCTTTTCTTTTTATTTTTTAAATATGTAGTTTATATAATCTTTCTTATACAAATAGTACTTAACCATAGTTGTGATTTTTCACCCTTCCATAAAGAGTTTTCTATGTTATTACAAACCCTTCGCATTATCTTGTACTCCATGATATTCCATTAAGGGGCATTTCCAAACCTTATTCAGTGAATATTTCAGTTGCTTCCCATTCTGAACTATTATAAATAATGCTTGGATAAACAACTTTGTACGTAAAGCTTTTTCTGGATCGAATTTTCTTAGAGTAGATTCCCAGAAGCGGAATGACTAGGTCAAAGACTATGAACAATTTGAAAGTTTATATATGCACATTACCAAATTGCATAGAAAGCATGTTGTTTGCTTATAAAATTAGTTTGCCTTTAAATTTAATTTAATTTCGAAGTAACTTTTATTATCATCCTATTGTAGATGGGGCGTATTCATTATAGAAAAATTAGGCGGTACGGATATGCAACAAGAAGGAAATAAAGAGCATGAGCAACTCTAGGAGAGTTAACCACACATCTTACAGCATAGATGTCCAGATCTTCCTTTATGCATACAAACAATGAGATTATATTTTGCATACATATATATCAAACTCTGTAAAGTCTCAAAGAAGAAACATCGCAGATTTGTTTCAGGGGTACACAGGGATGTGGGGCACGAGAGAAGCTGTTTCCCAGCAGTATGGTCATTACAGATCCAAGTGCTTGCAAGTCCAAGTGGAGAAGCAGACTGGGGCTTTCTCTTTGCATCTCTAATCCCAGTTCAGTAAATGCTTTTAACATTTTTACTTCCTGAAAGAGAGATTTGATTGGGTTTGTTTGGTGCCCTCCAGGTGGAACATTTCTCCATCACTTTGGGGTCAAGTTCATTTCAAGCCACCTCCACGCTGCTTTTTTCATACCCCACCTGTGTCCATTTACCTGGTGCTCTTGCGTGGAGCCTTCCATCAGCTGGGGAAAGAGTAGTATGACTGGGTCCACTCCCATCAGGCGATTTCCAATGCAAAGAACCAACTCAAGCTGCTTTTCTCTGAAGTGCAGGATCTAGGGAGGATGTTCATTTTCGAAATGTCATTCACATTGGTGTCAGTATAACTTTGTTTTGTGATCCACTTGATTAACTTAACACTAAATGTCAACATAAACTTTAGCCTTCCATCGTATGAATGTGCCAGAAATTATTTAACCAGTCCCTTGCAGCTGGACATCAGGGTGCTTCTAAATTGGGGTGATAGATTTTTAATAACAGAGGATCTTTTGTAGACAAATTCTTTTTAGTTTCTTTGTATTCTACATGTGTTTGCCCCTCTCTTTTATTTTAACTTTTGTAAGTCATGTTTTTTTTTTTTTTAATTGAAGTATGGTTGTAAGTCATTTTATTTTAGGTATGCATCTTAAACTGATCTAAAATTTTTGTTTTTAAATTAGAAAGTTTAGCCTATTACTATTGATTTTAATAACCAAACGTATATTGTCAGTTTTCTTCTTAAAATTAATTTATTTTATAAAGAAATACATTTATTTTAACAAAAAAATTAAATTCACCCATTTCTCTCACCCTTATTTGCTGTCCACCTGTTTCGTTGTTTTCTGTGCATCTTTGATTACGTTTTTCCTTTTCATCTTATTTATTTTATCACTCAGATTTTATTTGGAAATAATACAGTCTCTGATTTGGAAGAATACATTTCCTTTTTCTGTTAGCTATCTTTAAAAAAAATCTATGCTTCTTGGGATGCCTGGGTGGCTCAGTCCTTTAAGCCTCTGCCTTTGGCTCAGGTCATGATCCCAGAGTCCTGGGATCAAGTCCTGCATGAGGCTCTCTGCTCAGCAGGGAGCCTGTTTTTCCCTCTGCCTGCCATTTCCCCTGCTTGTGCTCTCTCTCTCTCTGACAAATAAATAAATAAAATCTTTAAAAAATAATAAAATTGTAAAAAAAAAAAATCTGTGCTTTAAAAATGAGAAATAGAATCTTCTAATGTTTTCCATAGAGGCTCATACATTTAGAAAAATTGTAATTCTTCTGTCTCCCAAACTTACCAACAGATTTTTATAGGAGTAAACAGATCATGATGTATACATAAACACAATTTTATTCTTCCTTACTCAAGAATGTCAAGAAAATGTGAAATGCCAAGAATTTTAATGCTTTCACTAAGTTTTATAACCATATTTTCAACCATTACTTGTATAGAAATTATGATTTATTGACTTTATTTATCATCATCGTTTTATATATCTTCCTTATTCTTTAGTGCATTATTTTTATTAACTTATTATTCAGCCGTAGTATTTCTTCACTGAATTTAATTAGGAAAGATATGTGGGTACTGTATTTTCTCAGTGCTTGCTTGGCTCAGAATACGAGACTTTCTTGATTTGATTTTCTAACACCTGAGCTGTTTTTCTGAACTAGTCAGTCTGCTGTCCACTGCCTCCAATTTAAAAATAAACTTTTACAGAATTCCAGTCTTCTCTGATCTTACTTTGTCACCCTTTAATTACGCAGGATCCTAAGGAATTATATTGATCCTATGTAGTCATCATTTCAAGAGCTTGGTTTCTCTTTCTTTCTTTCTTTCTTTTTTCTTTTTTTAAAGATTATTTATTTATTTATTTGACAGAGAGAGAGACAGCGAGAGAGGGAGCACAAGCAGGGGGAGAGGGAGAGGGAGAAGCAGGCTTCCCGCTGAGAAGGGAGCCCAATGGAGGGCTCCATCTAGGGACCCTGGGATCATGACCTGAGCCGAAGGCAGACACTTAACGACTGAGCCACCTAGGCACCCCCCCCTTTTTTTTTTTTAAAGATTTTCTATTATTGGTTTCTCTTTCTTGTTAGTTGGTTCCACAGAGAGACATTTAATCTCACTCCTCAGGTTTGTGCTTCAGAGCTTTTTCACATCTGGTGATTTTTTTTTTTGCATTATTAATTTATGCGGGGAAGTATGTGTGCGTGTGCATGAGTGTGCGTCAGGGTGTGGTGGGGGTTGTCTTTATAGGTCCAATTCTAGGAGCCTAGATGGTTTCTTTCAGAGTCCGTAGGACCCCAGAAGAACCCACTGATGTTCACTTAAGGAGAAAAAGAACATTTACATACGTAGTATGTGTTGTTGTCTGTTACTGCACCTTTTTGTTTGTTTACGAGTGCAGTTAGCTCTTTGAATCAGTTTTAAGTTATGTGCATGGATGAAATGATTCTACAGTTAGAGGCAGACCTGTCAGGACCTATTAAAATGTTTTTTGTTTTTTTTTTCCCCCTCATGTTTCTGTTGCATTCTGAGTTCATCTGGGGGTACTCTTCTGAATATTTGCTCTCGCTCTTTTATCTGAGTTGTTTCCACATAGACTTTATATTTTCATAGATTCAAATCTATTAATCTTTTTTTTCTTTTTAAAGATTTTATTTATTTATTTGACAGAGAGAGACATAGCGAGAGAGGGAATACAAGCAGGGGGAGGGGGAGAGGGAGAAGCAGACTCCCCGCCGAGTAGGGAGCCCGATGCGGGACTCGATCCAGGGACTCCAGGATCATGACCTGAGCCGAAGGCAGTCGCTTAACCGACTGAGCCACCCAGGCGCCCAAACCTATTAATCTTCTAATAAAAACATACTAAATTTCTTACCTTGTTTAGGAGGGCCTCCTCCCCCTCAATGTTGAAAAAATATTTGCCTATATTTTCCTCTGATATTTTGAATTTACACAGATATTCAAAACTTCTGTAAGTTATTTTTGTGTATATGATGAGACAGAAGTCCTTCATTAGTTTCTCTCGAAAAGCTAGCCAGTTGTTTCCATGCTATATTGAATTATCCATCATTTACCCATTGGCATGTAGCCTTACCCTTATCATATATGTCTCCATCTGAACTTGCCTTTCTTTCTGTGCTTTAGATTTGAGTGATACTTAACAATATCTAGATTTCAATGAGATATTTTGCTAATAATATACCAGTATCAGACTCTTTTGGTTATGGTTGCTTTTAATGCAGGACATTATTAAGTTTTCTTTTAAAGTAAAGCTAGGGGCGCCTGGGTGGCTCAGTCGTTAAGCGTCTGCCTTCGGCTCAGGTCATGATCTCAGGGTCGTGGGATCGAGCCCTGCATCGGGCTCCCTGCTCCGCGGGAAGCCTGCTTCTCCCTCTCCCACTCCCCCTGCTTGTGTTCCCTCTCTCGCTGTGTCTCTCTCTGTCAAATAAATAAAATCTTGAAAAAAAACAAAACAAAACCAAAGTAAAGCTAGTCTTTTACAAAAATTCATGTTTAACATAGGATTTATTATCTTTATTCAGTTAAATTTTACTCTACATTTTGCAGGCCATTATTCATCATTTTTTCTTATATTGTCTTTCCCCATCTTGAGTTTTTGATCTGACTTAATTTTCCTTTGGCTGAAGTAATTCCTCAGGTCTTTGGTAAGAGTTCTTGGGTGGTATACTTTCTGAAGCTCCACGTATCTGAACATAGTCTCCTTTTCCCCACAGGTGAAGGATAACTTCACTGGTTATAGAAATCTTGGAATTCACAAGTGTGTGCACATAATTTCCACCATCTTCTTAGCTTCCAGGTTTGTAACAAAGAAATCTGATATGTCTCTAATTTTCTTTTTTAATGTAAGTAGCCTTTTTTTCATTTCTTTGTTTTTGTTTTCTGGCTACAAAGATGGCCAGATATGGCCAGCTGCTTCTTTCTGTAAATTAAGGGTTTTTTTGTTTTTGTTTTTGTTCTTTTTCTTAAAGATTTTATTTATTTATTAGACAGAGAGAGAGAAAGCACACAAGCAGGGCGGGTGGCAGGCAAAGGGAAAGGGAGAAGCAGGCTCCCCACGGAGCAGGGAGCTGGATGCGGGGCTCAATCCCAGGACTCTGGGACCATGACCTGAGCTGAAGGCATACGCTTAACCGACTGAGCCACCCAGGCACCCCTGTAAATAAAGTTTTCTTGGGACCCAGCCACAACCATTCATTTCCGGATTGTCTATGACTGCTTTCACATGTTATATGGTGCAATGGTCCACAAAACCCAAACTAGTTACAACCTGGCCCTTTACAGGAAAAGTTTGTTGACCCCTTTCCTAACCTAACTCACAGATCTCCAGTAGCGGCATTTCCAATCTGACCCTAAGAGCAGTGGGGAAGACATTTTGGAATTTGGCAATCTTTGGGCGGTGCTCCTACTACCACCCCATGACTGTGGCTTCCTACGAATCTGGGAGACCAAGCTTGTAAGCCCGCCTCTGAAAGGATGAACAAGCCAAACATCTGATACCCAGATGGGTCTGTACCAACTGTAATTCCAAACAGTCTGCTGGTGCCAATTTCATTCTCTGTAAGTGAGGTGGGAGGCAGGCAGAGAGAAGAGGACGACCTTCTGGAATGGCTTTGTAAATTCTGTGGCAGATCCAGCTGTCATGTTATCGAAGCTGCTGATTGCCTGAGAGTAACACTTCCTTCAGGGCAGTGCAATCTTGCTAGCGGAAGATGTTTAATTTATAAGCAGTCTAATTTAATTTTCTCTGTTTGGACAGTCTATAATTTGGTGCTAGAAAGAAACCCTTCGAAGAGCTTTGTTGGTTTAGCTGACAATTACATGGCTCTAAGTTGCCCTACCTCAGAGCCTCGTACTCACACGTCCATGGCCGACTTAAATTCTCTTCCTCCTTAGGTACGCTTTCAAATCAGCACTCGGGTGATAGCAATTTAGGCAGACAAGGGAGCTCGTCTAATTCTACTTACGCCAAATGATGTTTGGTACAAGGGAGCAGAACATTTTAAATCATAGGACCCCAAAACTACAACTTTTTTTAGAGTGTCTAATTGGGAAAGGTAACAGATTCAGTTACACCCTGGGGCCCTGGGAGGGCTAATTCCTCTCACCAGAAGGAACAATTATTATCAAAGACCAGTGAGCTCAGCTCACCGCGCACAGGACCAGACTCACAGAAAGGAATTGGACTTTTCGAATTCTGCATTATTCTAAATTTGCTTTCTGTTCCATCTACAAGAATTTAACTTGCATAAAGCACTGAGCAAGCAACACGAGTTTCAAGACCATTCTATAGTTCACTGTTTTCATATGTGTCTAGAAATAGTCCAACAATCTTAGCAGGAGGAAAAATCAAGCCCATCTGTTTTGGAGACTCAAAAAAGCTCCCCTTTTCCATCACTGAGTGTTTTCGAATTGAGCTCTGAAAAAGCAGGTTCGTATGGGTCAAGTCAGGCACTCCAAGATCCTTATTTAATTTTGTTTAGCAAACACCGGCACAGTACTTGAGTGCCAGGCACTGTGGTGAGCACTTGAAAATTTTAAATTTTAATCTTCACAACAGCCCTGTTAGAACAGGTACTATTATTAAGTCCATTTTGATGAGAAAACAGAGACATAGAAAGGTTAAATAACTTGCCCAAGATCATGGAAATAGGAAAAGCCAGGATCAGGATTTATATTCAGAAAGCCTGGATCCAAAGCCCAAGCTTTTACCCACTGATCCTTGCTGCCCCTGAACCATCGCCACCAGCATCCCCCACTACCAGAGGCAACTTGCTGCCCCTGAACCATCTCCACCAGCATCCCCCACTACCAGAGGCAACTTCTGGAGTTTCACGGCTCCTGTGAAGCCTCCTTGACTCACCGTGAGCCACCGCTGTGAGCCCTCCTACCACAGAACTTCTCCAGCATTTATCTGTTCCTCCAGACCTCCACTGTGGATTCTTGTCTTGTTAAATAACATTTCAGATGTATGCTATAAATCTTACTTTCTACATTTCTTGGGGAGAGCACGAACGCAGCACTGTGCTCAGTAAATATTTAGTACTGACTTCTACATTGATTCCTATTGTTAGAGTAATTTAGACTCTGTGGATATTTTATTTACTAAAAATGGAGGTGTTCCTTTTGAGGTGGGTTGTGCCGGGAGGTGGTTTGCTGGTATAGCAAAGATGAAGAGATCTCAGTCCATGGTGTTCTGAGGGCTGTGAGGCCTCTAATTTCAAGGGCTCTCACCATTTTCAAGTGGACATTTGTAGTTCTGGTTATCTACTGATAAACCAGATTCCACAGTTTATAATAGTCCTTTCCCCCCTTAGCATGTGTTCCAAGGCTGGTGGTATACGAAAGAAAGTCACTTAGCAGATGGAGATTTGCTCATCAACCAGCTTTCTTTCGATGCAGCCTGGCGGTGTCTTTTTTCAATATATAACTTCATTGAACTCCCACAACAACCTGTGACATAATCATGATTGGGACCACTTTGAAGAAGAGAAAACTGAGGACACAAATTGTGTGTGATTATTGGCAAATATGGCTTTGAGACTCGTGAAGACCTCGGGATATAATTCTGGAGATTATTGAGGTCTCCCCAAACTTGCTTGCTCTCTCTCTCAAATAAATAAAATCTTAAAAAAAAAGATTAAAAATGGAGGAAAGAAAAACCAATAGGAGATTGGTAGATTGGGCTTTTTTTCCCCTTATTATTCTTCAGCTTCATTATCATATTTCTAGGTGTGGATTTGTCTTCATTTATCCTGTTTAATATTCAAGGTACACTTTGTTCTGAGATTCTCTTTTTAATTCTGGAAAATTCTCAGTTCTTATCTTTCCACATTATCTCTTTTTTAAAAATTTTTACTAGAGTATCCTAGAAAATGCTGTACTTTTGGTAGATGTCATTCCTTTGCTTCAGTTTTTAAGCATCTTCAATATGGTCACTTTAAAATTCTTTATCAGATAGTTTCTCAAAATCAAAATAATTTGGAGTGAATCAACAAAATAAAAACAAATGACTAGATAGTGAAATGGGCAAAGGTTTTATGCAAAAAAAAAAAAATCACAGAATAAGAAATCTAAAAAGCCAAATAAACATATAAATGTTCACTTCCATTAATAAAAGTAACAAAAACACTCGTACAGCATTTATTATATGCCAGGCACCATTCTGAACACTTTATCTTAACTCATTAAATCATCAGAAACACCTATTTCATGGAAAAGGGAACATTGAAACAGAGAGATTAAGTAACTTGCTCAAAGTCAAACATTAGGTAGTGACTTGGGATTTAAACCAGGCAGAGGGGTTGGCTTAGAGCTGTGCCATCCAATACGGTAGCCATGAGCTATGTGTGGCTATCTAATTCAAATTTAAATTAATTAAAATTAAATAAAATTTAAAAATCAGGTCCTCTGTTGCATCAGTTACATTTCAAGCACTCAATAGTCACATGTGGTTCATTTTTTATCATATTGGAAGGAGCAAATAAAGACCATTTCCATCATGCAGCATCACTGAGAAGGGGAAACTAAATCTCAGTTACTCTGCCTCCCAAATAAGACTGCATATATAGTTTTCTTTCTTAAAATTCTTGGTATGCCATATACATTTACATTCTTCTCAGAGCTTCTTATTTCTTTATATTCTTCACCATGTGGACTAATGAAATTAACTCTGCAGCATCTGCAAGATTTAATGACAAAGGCCATTTCTCTATGAGAAGACCTAAATCTGGGGACCCAGGGGAGCTGTGTGGTGGCTAAGCTACCGCTCCTGGCATCTTAGGATCCAGTCTCATCATCTGGTCACCTAAGGTGTCTCTTACCTTCAACCTGAAAGAGCTTAATAAGCATAGAATACCTGTTCTTCCATTTTCCAGCTGGTGTTCACACATGCATTACTCATTATGTTTTAAAATGTTAAAAAAATACATATGAATTAAAAGCAAATACTATAAAACATAAACTGCTGTCAATTCTGGTTAAAAACTTAGCTGTTATATTAGTTTTAGTACTACTCTGTTAATTTTTAAATTTTCCCTCCAAAAAAGAAATATTATGAGATAGATAAATATTGTAATCCCCATTTTACAAATAAGACTCACAAGCCCCCAGAAAAATCAAATAACCAATGCAAAGTCATAAAACAAATTAGTGATGTGAGAAATGGGCTCTCATGTCACCTGTGTCACAGCCAAAGTAGCTGGCTACCCCACAGTTGAAAGCTCCTAGAGTCAGTAACTTATTTCTTCTTTGCTGTCAAGTAGAAATAGCCTGGTTTTACTCTGCCTTTAGAGAGCCTGGAAAAAAGGAAATGCATGATTTCTTCTTGGACTGAAAGACAATGGGTGTCTCTGAGGGCCAGTGCCTCACAATGGGCTGGTGCATGGTAGTTGCACAATAAAGATTTGTTGGGTTGAACTAAACTGAACTAAATTGTTGGTATGAGGAAAAGTGGTATACAGATTCCCCCTCCTGAATATCTTGGGTGAAAGAGCAATCACTTCTCCAGGGATCATAGAACCCAGGTACCCACAAGTCTAGTGCAGCTACAGAGTTTACAGCTGTAGTGAATTATGCCTGTTGAGTAAAGCAGTTCCTATTTCTAATTTCATATGTAACAATGGAACTCAAAAGAAAGAAAGAAAGAAAGAAAGAAAGAAAGAAAGAAAGAAAGAAAGAAAGAAAGAAAGAAAGAAAGAAAGGGAAAGAAAGAAAGAAAAGTTAAAGAACTTAGGACCCTTTGTCACTTGAAAATTTATTTTACCGTTTTTGTTTTTGTTTTACTAATAAATTATTTATATCTGGGAGCAAATGTGTCAAAGCATTTATTATAATGGATTCTTTCATTTTGTTCAAAACAACCAAAGGAAATATTTTCTAGATGTCTAGAAAAAGACATCTTAGCTAAGTTTAAGTTTTGAATAAGCATCAGAAAATCCTTACTTTTATCAGAATCTTCCAGTATTTTCTGGTTTGCCCTTCACTCCCTATGTACATATTTCCTTTAACATGTCACTTTTCCAGGTGACAACTGCCCTAAAGAGGCCAGTTTCCCACAGCAATATGTCAGAAACGATAAGCTTTTTGCGGTTACACACAGCTAAACTAGGACTTTTAAACACAGGGCTTTCCAGTCTATTACATGCTTACAAACCTTTGTTTTGCTGTCAGTCGGGGGAAAAAAGTGTACAAATCAATTGGGCCAGGATTGTTTTTCTTCTTTGAATTAACTAGTGAAACCTTTTTCTTCTCTATTCCTTTTACTTACATGACTCGTAGTGTCTTAATTCCTCCTAATGGTACCAGCCAACTGTATTGTGGGGTCCTTCAAGTTGCAAGAGGCACAATGCTTTGGGCTCAAATCAATCATAGCTCTACAAATGAGAACAAACTATGGAACGCATGCTAAAATAGCAAAGCAAATTGTCCCTACTTTTAATAATGCAGCTTTGCACATGGAGCACATAATGACCTTTAAATTAAGAAATTAGTTACATTTCCTTGATGGCTCACATTCTTATTAGCACGATTGGCATACTTGCTTGGCCTCCCTCTAATTATTCATAAAATGTCATCTTACATGAGACGCCTCATTTTCCATTCAATTTTTCAGTTTTTTTTAAAAATAGGATTATTATTACTCTTACTATTATTATCATTATTATTAAATTGCATATGTCCAGTATTTATGTAAAAGGAAGAAAAAGAAAAGAAAAGTTCTTGGTTATGAGATGGAAACTGGTAATTATGTTCTGCTAAGCACATCACGGACGCCCAGCTGGTACAATTAAAGAAATAGCTGATCAGTTCCAGTTATTGATTCTGCTAACATGTTTGTTCATGGTTGCTTCTTGTCTAATTAGTTTTTTCTGCTTTCTCAGTCTAAAAGCATACCTTTCCAGACAGGGCTATTTTCAGACATTAGCGAGCAAGACTTCCTTTGGTGGCCTTCTAGATTTTTATTTTATTTTTTTTTTATGCAATAGTTTGTCTATTCATTTGTTCATTTAGCTAGGAGATGCCCTGAAAACCAGACTTTTCTCCGAATTCCTTATTGAATTTCAAATCTGGATTTTTACATGCTCCTCTTTCTAAATGGATACCTCCGGAGCACTGCCACAGCCGCATTTGCAGCTCTTGTCACCGGGGATGACGTGTGGGCCTGCTCCACAAATTGGGACGCACTGAAAATGCCTCAAAGATGTCGCAAGTCCCATTTGGTGAGGCTTGATCGAAACGATTATTCGCTCTCCTGCCAAAAGGAAATCTGTAACTCAGTGCAATTTCCATTTCCTTAACGTAGATTGTACAAGAAGTGAAAACGTGTTGGCTGCTAACAAAACGCAGGCACAATGCGTCCCGGTCCGGGAACAAAGGCTTCTCTGGTCTCCGCCTTGGAAAACTGACCCAGTGCGGCTCTGCCGCAGGAGCGAAGGCGTGGGGCATGGGGTCTCCGCCTCGGTCAAAGTGGGTGAAGAAAACCCTCGAAACGCGACAGCAGACGCTGGTGTGAAATGGAGGCAGACGGTCCCCGGCCCAGCAGAGCCGTTTACCGATAAGCCCTGCCCTCGCTGTGCCGTGGTGCTCGGTAGAAACTGCACCTGTCACGAAGCTCGGGGACGCTGGGGTGCCGTCAACGTTTGAATCACTTCATACGCAGGCAAAAAAAAAAAAAAAAAAAAGCTGCTCTTTTTTAAGACAGTTTTTTGGGGTTTTTTTTTGTTTTTTTGGTCCAATGCAAGATTTAGAAGCAAAGGCGTTTGTTTACCTAAGCATTAAAAATGAGACAGAAGGGTGCCTGGGTGGCTCAGTCGGTTAAGCGACTGCCTTCGGCTCAGGTCATGATCCTGGAGTCCCGGGATCGAGTCCCGCATCGGGCTCCCTGCTCAGCGGGGAGTCTGCTTCTCCCTCTGACCTTCCTCCCTCTCATGCTCTCTGTCTCTCATTCTCTCTCTCGCAAATAAATAAAAATATCTTAAAAAAATAAAATAAAATAAAATATTAAAAAAAAGAAATCACATTTTATTTTATTTTTTTAAAAGATTTTATTTAGGGGCGCCTGGGTGGCTCAGTCGGTTAAGCGACTGCCTTCGGCTCAGGTCATGATCCTGGAGTCCCGGGATCGAGTCCCACATCGGGCTCCCTGCTCGGCGGGGAGTCTGCTTCTCCCTCTGACCCTCCCCCCCTCATCTGCTCTCTCTCATTCTCTCTCTCAAATAAATAAATAAAATCTTTAAAAAAAAAAAAGATTCCTCTCTTACTGATCCATTCACTGCAATATTCTTTTAAGAAGTGACTTATCCTTGGACGCCTGGGTGGCTCAGTTGGTTAAGCGACTGCCTTCGGCTCAGGTCGGGATCCTGGAGTCCCGGGATCGAGTCCTGCATCGGGCTCCCTGCTCGGCGGGGAGTCTGCTTCTCCCTCTGACCCTCCCCCCTCTCATGCTCTCTCTCTCTCATTCTCTCTCTCAAATAAATAAAATCTTAAAAAAAAAAATGAGACAGAAAAAAAAATTGAGTATTTCGATAAGAATTTCTACTCTTTGGGTAAAATAGGATGAGACTGATCCATTTTCATCTGGTGTTTTTACTGTTAATTGCTGATTTAGTTGGTCCTGTTGCTATAAACCTTTCAAGCCATGGAGGATGAGCCAATTTTCTTTCTTCAACAAAAGAGCATCTTGCAGATTATAATATTCCATTAACTTTACAGTTTTACTTTTAGTACCATATCGAGGCCTTGGGACACTTGGATTCAAACGATAGAAAATTAATTTCACTTTTTTTTTATGACATTTGCAATGGAAATCTACTGATGGCAGAGCTGCTGTAGCATAAAAATGACACAAGAAATTATGAATTTTATTTCCTTCAGGGAAAAGAAAGCGGACAATTAAAAGCTTTACCACTCCCTGTATCCATCCTAAAAGTTCACAGAAGACTGAAATTTGAGAGGGGGGGGAAAAAAAGAAAGAGGGAAAAATACGAAAACTTTTAACCATTTAAAAATTCTGCTGTTAAAATCATTAGATTTGGGTGTAAAACATGATATAAAATAGGAATGAAAATGAATCACAGAAACTCAACAGCAAAAAATCTACAACAGAGGCAGATTGTAAACACGGTAATGAAACCCAGGTTTGGACCAACTATGGCCCCTGGGCCAAATCCAGCTCACTACCTGGTTTTATAAATAAAGTTTTATTGAAACTTAGCCACATTCCTCTGTTTTCATACTGTCAGTGGTTGCTTTTGCACTGTAATGCAGACCTTAGTAGCTGTAACAGTATGTATGTCCCTCAAAGCCTAAAATAGTTATTCGCACTGTACAGAAAATGTTTACCAACCCCTGGTGGAATGCATAAAATATTTAGATATTTTATCCCTTAAAAAGAAAACAGAAATAAGATGGAAACTCTTTTGTTCTTTCTTTCTTCTTTCTTTCTTTCTTTCTTCTTTCTTTCTTTCTTTCTTTCTTTCTTTCTTTCTTTCTTTCTTTCTTTCTTTCCTTTCCTTTCCTTTCCTTTTCCTTTCCTTTCCTTCTTGCACAAAACAATCAAATATTTAGTTGTTGTTGCTGTTGTTTTTAATGATTTACAATGCCAGGTTGTTTCCAAAAGGGAATCCCGAAGGAAATCCCAGTGAGAATCGAAACCTAAAGGAAAAATCGAAACTTTGGAGCATTCCTGAAGAAATCAATGTGCTGGTATAGTTCATTTACTCAGATATTCAGAAAGCTCTGTGCCAAAGAGGAAATCCTGTCTGCACACTTCTTATCCAGTGTATTACGAATTGGTAATGCTTTAGCTTCCATACTATTGCCCAAAGTCACTCATTTCCCTGCCAGTTCCTTCCATAGCTTTGGTCACTATCTGGCTTACTCCTTTACACCTCTTTAACCCTATTGTCTCCACTCAGTCACACAGTCCCTGTCCTACTCTTCTCTCCCTTGGGATCAGTTTACCTTTCATGTCACCAACCCCTATGATTATAGGTCTCTGGCACCCCATTTCCCACCCTCATTCCACTTCAAACATTTAGTCACTTCAGACCCTTCCCCTCTTTCCCATTCAAAAGAGAGGATCCAAACTGTGTTCACTAGGGTATGGTAACTGGTAAGATGAAAACCACGCTGCCTCCTTGAAAAGGCACTTGATTTTATTATAGGACATACATCAACTACACCTGTCAATACTTCAGGCTTCTGAGAGTGAGAAACCTACCCTGGGGGATGTTGTTTCTAAGGGGTAGTCTGTAAAGGTTGGGGTGAAGGGTGGTCACTGAAGATGAGGCTTGGATCATCTTCCTTATGCTTCTGAAGGCATGTGACCAAGCTCCTGCCTGCATCTAAGACTTTTGGCCAACCGTATGTTTTCTCTGTTACATCTGCTCCCAGCCTGCCATGTCCCTTCATTAGGTGGCATCAGGGACCAAATTTTCCAATAAGCTGTGAGTTCCTGAGGGCAATGACTTTCACATTCACTACTGTATCTCCAATACTTGGCACAACATTGGGTCTGAACTCAGGCTCATTGAATATTTGTATGCATGAGCATATTCTGCTGCTCAAAATGCCCCCACAACTGTCCTCTTGACTCAGAGTGAAAAAGCCAAAGTCTTCAGCAGGGCCCCCAAGTCCCAACATAGACTGGCTCTCATGCCCTTTCTGGCTCACCCTCTGCTCTCCCCTCTACTCACTCTACTTTCCTTGCTGTCACCTCAGGGCCTTTGCACTTCTTGTTTCTTCTATCCAATTATACAGATGGCTTACTGCCTTCATTTCTTTCAAGGTTCTACTCAAATGTCATTCTTTCCCATAATCTTCCATCCTCTTAAGCCTGCTTTATTTTTTTCCCAAGCACTTGTCACCTTCTAAGATAATACCTGATATACCTTTTTTTCCCCATTTTTTTCTTGCTTTGTATCTCTCTCCATTAAAACATGAACTCCACAAAAGCAGAGGATTTGCTTGTTTTCCTCCTGATTGTCTTCCCAGAATGTAGGGTAGTGCCTAGGACACACCAGGCACTCTGTAAGTCTTTCTTGAATGAATTATTTAAAAGAATGTGAACAAGAAACAGATTTACTATCCCTCCTTCTTCTTTCTTCCCACCTTGACTCTGCATTGTAAATATGCACCATGGCTAATTTATAAGAATGTGCTTCTTTCCCCGCCTGCCCGCCCCCACATTCTGTCTTCTATTCCATGAGTTTCAACTCATCTTCCCTCTAAACTTCTAAGATTAAAAAAAAAACAACAACACTTTTTCCTCCCATCTCCAACTCCATATGCATTAAGACCCTTGTTACAATGGACTCCTTCAAACCCACACTGCTTTGCAGCCCAGCTGCTTGAAAACACACAGGAACTACATCACTAGTGGTCCTCTTGGCCCATCCCACCCGGTCCCAGGTGGCACAGATTTTCCAGACAGCAAATCTAATATATGTGGAGTCAACAGGCCACAGTGTCCTGTGCCTACAGAGAAGAGAACCTCTACAGAGTGATCATCATTATGTAGCCATATGACAGTCCTCTCCCCTGACATATGGGCTGGGAATTAGGATGGCTGTCACCCCACTTAGTTCTTAAATTGCTGAAGGGCAAAAGAGCATTTTTCGGTCCAGGTAAAACCTCATCGCTGCTAGCATGGTGCTTTTCTCTCGGTAAGCCTTCAGCAGAGATACTGATAGACAATAAAAATGAGGAAGCGGAAGAGAAAGTAGGCAATGCTTTAGTTATTTGTTTAGAATTACGACATCGCGCCATATGTAGGTAATGGCGTTAGTGGGAACATGGCCCTGTGCACAGGAGAAGCTGTTTTGACAACACATGCAGTACGTATACGGAGAGAAAGCAAGTGCAAAGAATGTATGTGCACAGAGTGAATCCAAATGCTTTTATATCTGAATGACGCCATGTTCTTTTCACGTAACGTCCAGCGTGCGAAACGAATATTCACAGAAAAATTAATTCTTTCATTTCTGTAATTTTTAATTTGTAAGCCAAATTAAAGTATGTCCTTTTCCAGAACTAAATGTTCAAGGTGGGGGATTTCCAGAAGAAGCTTTGAGTCTCATAATTTCTAGATAAATTTAAATTTAACTAAACTAGTTCAGCTTTTATTTGTGATATCATTTATTAATTTTTCCATCGGGGCGAATAAAGGACCAGGTTGCCGTGATGGCTGGTGATAAAAACAAAACACAAAAGTACAAATGATGAAAAGATGGTGTGAGTTTACTCTGGTGAGCATGGGAGCTGAAACTGGCATTTGGGTCTGCCCCGGGTGACAGCTCAGCTGCACTGCTACAGAATCTATCAATTTGCCCCACTTCCCTACCAGCTTCTCTTTCCTTCTACTGCAAACCTTACTGTTGTCTTTCCTTCCCAGCCCTTATATCCCTTTTGCTACTCCAAATACCCTTATCACCTTATTGGTGATGGCAGGAGAGGGGAGGCAGAGTGATGAAGGCAAAGGAGGGGAACAGTCGTTCCTATTCCCACCATCACAGCCATGAACCACTGTCCCCATCCCAGCCACCCCACCTGTCCACCAGAGCAGTCCCTCCTCATCCTAGTCCCTGATCCCCTATGCCCGGTCCCAGTGTCTCAGCATGCCTCCTTTATTACATGCCTCATTCCAGAGCTCCTACCCTGGTTCTATACTCAGATCATAAGGCGCTCTTAACCCAAACTGTGGCTCTTCTTTGTCTGGCCATGGGAACCCTAGTCCCAGCCCCAGTAGCTTCAGGCCTACAACCAACACATGCAGGTTGAATGGTATGAACAGAAACCTCTACTCTCCCCTCGAGGCCTGCGGTAAAGAATCCTGAGTATTCCCAGTATTCACCTTGGCACTAGCAATGAACTTCCCAATAGGAACATGGTCATGCTTGGGGATCAGAATGTTCAATACCATACAACAAAAGAGCCTCCATTAAGTAAGTGAGAATGGGGGTAGGGGGGTCATTTTCACAAACAGCCACCAAGTTCACGAGGGAAGGAAAAACTTTGCAACTATTGGAAGCTTTTTCTCTAACTTTATTGAAATATAATTGACAAATAACATTGTGTTAGTTTAAGGTGTATGTGTGATAATTTGACACACGTATTTATTGTGAAATTAGTACCAACATAAGGTTAGATCATTCCTCCATCACTCACATAAGGACTGTGTGTGTGTGTGTGTGTGTGTGTGTGTGTGTGAGATAAAAACATTTAAGGTTTACTCTTGGCAATTTTCAACTCTGTAATACAGTATTGTTAGCTATGATCACTACACTATACATGATGTACATTAGATCCCCAGATCTTATTCACGTTATAACTGGAAGGTTGAACCCTTTGGCCAACGTTTCCTGATTTCCCCCACCATGCAGCCTTGGCCACCATTCTACTGTCTGTTTCTGAATTTGGATTTTTAGATTCCACCTGTAAGTGAGATCATGCAATATTTGTCTCTGTTGTCACAAATGGCAGGATTTCCTTCTTTTTATGGCTGAATAATATCCTTAACGTAGGTGTTTATCACTGTAAATTTCCTTCTTAGAACTGTTTTTGCTGTATCCCATAAGTTTTAATATGTTGTGTTTTCAATTTTGTGTGTTTCCAGATATATTTTGATTTCCCTTTTGATTTCTTCTTTGACCCATTGGTTGTGCAAGAGTGTATTATTTAATTTCTACCTGTTGTGACATATCCAGTTTTCCTGCTATTATTGATTTCTACTTTCATACTATTGTGGTCAGAAAAGATACTCGTTATGATTTTAATCTTGTTAAATTTGCTAACACTTGTTTTGTGACATAACATATAGTCTATTCTAGAGAATGTTCCATGCACTGGGGAAGAATATGTATTCTGCTGCTGTTGGATGCATATAATACCTTTTTCTACTCTTTCACTTTGAGCCTATGTATGTGTCCTTGAAGCTAAAGTGATTGGAAAATTCAAACCATTTATATTTAGAGTAATTATTGATAGGTATGGGCTTACCAATGTGATCTTATTGTTTTCTGACCCATGTTCTTTCCTTCCTGTATTGATGTCTTCCTTTGAGAATTGATAACATCCATAGTAATATGCTTTGATTCTCTTCTTTTTTATCTTTTGTGTATCCGCTATAGTTTTTTGCTTTGTGGTTACCATGAGGCTTCCATAAAACACCTTACAGATATGGCTCTCTATTTTATGTTGATAACAACTTTGATCACATACAAAAATAAAACAAAACAAAACAAAACAAAACAAAACCAAAACAAAAACACTACCCATTCATTCCATTCTTTCATGTATTTTATGTCACAATTTACTTCCTCTTATATCACATACTCACTTAAAAGTTATTGTTGCTCTAGTTATTTTTAATACTTTCATCTTTTAATCCTTATACTTGAATTAAGTAGTTAGCACATCACCATATTACAATATAAAGTATCCTGAATTTGATTATATACTTACCCTTACTACTATAAGGTTTCTGCTGAGAAATCTGCTTATAGATTTATGGGAGTAACTTTGTAAGTTACAAGCTTCTTTTTAGATGGCTTCTTTGTCTTTAACAGTTTTTTTGTAATGTGTCTTGGAGAAGGTCTCTTTAAGTTGAATTTGCTTGTGAATGTATGAGCTTCATGAACTTGAATGTTCAACTCTGTCTCCAGATTTGGGAAATTCATAGTCATTTTACCTTTTTTTTTTTTTTTTTTAAGATTTATTTATTTATTTGTCAGAGAGAGAGAGAAAGGGAAAGAGAGCATGAGCAGGCAGAGGGAGAAGCAGGCTCCCCGCTAAGCAAGGAGCCTAATGCAGGACTCAATCCCAGAACCCTGGGATCATGACCCGAGCCGAAGGCAGATGCTTAACAAACGGAGCCACCCAGGCCACCTATAGCCATTTATTCTTCAAATAAGCTTTCTTCCCTCCTTCTCTCTCCTGGGACTCCAATCATTTGTAGATTGTTTCTTTAGATGGTGTCCTACAGATCACGGATGCTTTCTTCCCTCCTTTTTCATTCTTTTCTCTTTGTTCTTTTCTTGGATAATTTTAAAGGTCCTGTCTTTTAATTCACAGATTCTTCCTTCTGTTTGAACCATGCTACTCCTGATGCTGCCTATTGCACTTTTCATTTTATTCATTGTCATCTTCAGCTCCAGGATTTCTGTTTGATCCTTTTTTACAATTTCTATCTTTTTGTGAAACTTCTCATTTTTTTCATGTGTTCTTTTCCTGATTTCATTTAATAGTCTGGCTCTGTTTTCTTCTAGATCATTGAGCTATTTTGAATCCTTTATGGGGTAAATCACAGATCTCCATGTCATTAGAGTTGGTTACTATAAAATTACTGTGTTCCTTTTATAGTGTTATGTTTCTTTGATATTTTATGTTCCTTGAAGTCTTGCATTGCTGTCTTCACTCTTGAAGTAGCAGTCAGCTCCTCCAGTCCTTACTGACTGACTTCAGGAGAGAAATGCCTTCCATCAGTACTGCTAGGGATTCTGAGGCTGTCTCAGACCTTCTACGGATATACCTGCTCCACACTTCTCGCTCTCTCTTGTGGCAGAGTTCTTAAGCTTGCATGCTTTCTCTAGATCCTGCAGAGCCAAGCTGTGTGTTCATACCCTCTTTTTTGTTTTCTCAAGGGTGGTCGCTCTGAGACCCATCGATTCAGACTGGCTTTCTGTATATGCTTATTAGCTATCTGCAAAAGCTCACTTTTGCCACCACCTGGATCGTGCACAGGTAGTCCTCTCATCCCATACCCCCCCACCAGAGGGTGAGGGCAGGTGTCTGGATGAGACCCATGGAGTGCTGTGAGTGCCAATGGGCCAGATGGGGGGGAATCTGTAGGCAAGGCATCCCCAGTGGCTCGTGGAAAGCCCTCCTGATTGAGTACCTGATGTGCTTAGAAGGATCCATGTCCCCTTGATATGTTTTGTTCTGAGCCCCAGCTGCTGTTCTCCCAGCTCCTCATGTCCCACAGTCATGCAGCTCATGACTCAGTACCCTGGATGTGGCAAGAGAGAAATGGGCCTCTTTGGCAGGATCCCACAAAGCTAGGGAAGCCAGGCACTCACTCATTTGTTCTCACTTTCCCCCACAGGAGAAATCGAAAGCCAAGCAAGGATCTCTTGGCACCAAGCTGTACTGCCTCAGGGGAAAGGCAATGCAGGAAAAGTCAAACATTTCCTCTCACCCTCTCCAATACATTTGATCTCTTTCTCTCTCTCTCTTTTTTTTCTTGGACTCTGGGACTTCTACAGAGTTTCTTTCATCTGTGAGTGATTATCTAATACACTGTTCTCCAAGGACTCCCAGATCACAGTTGAGAGGGGCAGGAGTCAGTCCCTGGGGCACTTTGGGTCCACAGCCAAGACTGAGGTCTGTACGCCTATTACCTGATGCATAGGTGGGTGAGAATCCTCGCAGGTCCCTTGATGTATGGGCGGGTGACAGAACTAAAGCCAAATGGGGCTGTAGCCAAGTCCTCAGAGGCACAGAGCTATTTTGTGGTCTATTGCTGGGACCATGATTGACAAGTCAGCCACCTAAGTGCAGACTTGTCTTCTCAAAACAGCTCTCCTCATTTGTGGACTGCACTGGCTTTCCCAGTCTCCTACCTGGATTCCTCAGCTCCCACAAAACACCTTTGTCCATGAATCGATGCCAAATTGCTGTGGTCGAGGGCCAGACATGAACGAGAGATGTCTTATTTGGCCCTCTTGTTGAAGTCACTCTCTGGAAAAAAGTTGTCAAAAATTAATAAAAAAAGAAAAGAAAAGAAAAATGTTGTCAAAAATAAATAGCCTAGTTGAAAACTGCTAGCCTGGAAATGTCTCACAAAACTTCCTTTATCTTTGGTTAAGCTTCATTTGTGTAGATATTTACACCCCCACAGTCAACCAATCTGCTTTCCCCACCTGTTACGGTCTGAACTGTCCTCCAAATTCTAATACTGAAATCTTAATCCCTAGTACCGTGGAATGTGACTATATTTAGAGATAGGATCTCTAAAGGTGTGATTAAGTTAAAATGAGGTCACTAAGGTGTGCTATAATCCCAAATGACTGGTATCCTCATAAGAGGAAGAGATTAGGACACAGACACATAGGGAGGGAATACCACATGAAGACACAGGAAGAAGATGGCCACCTACATCTACACGCCAAGGAAAGAGGCCTCAGAGGAAAAAACTGCTGACACCTTGATCTCAGATTTGTAGTCTCTGGAATTGTGAGAAAGCAAATTCTTGTGGTTTAAGCCACCTATTTGTAGAGAAATTCTCTGACCTTGTGCTTCTAGCCTACGTGAATTCTGCATTCTAGCAAATCCTGGCCAGTTCTTTGTTTGTTTCCTGATCCCTTTGTGACATCAACACTTAAACACAACTGGAATGAAGACATACAGGATTTAAACAAAGACATATTCTTCTTCCTAATCCAGGTTAGCCAATTAAAATAGAAGGAAAGGCTAACTGATACATGATTGTAAAGGAGAAAAACTTAATAAATAGAAAATTTAAGAGGCAAATGCATGAGTTTTAGATTACAAAACAAAGTAAGTTTGCAGTGTCTCAATGCATGACTGGAAGCCGGGACTCATCAAGGGAGGGTTGCAATTGACTGATAGGAGATGAAATGGGCAGAGACAAGTGTTAGTAATAAGAATAGAGAAGAAAGCTCTTATTAAGAAGTAATCTGGGGGCGCCTGGGTGGCTCAGTCAGTTAAGCATCCCACTCTTGGTTTCGGCTAAGGTCATGATCTCAGGGTTGTGGACCCGAGTCAGGCTCTGCACTCAGCGTGGAGTCTGCTTGAGATTCTCTCCCTCTGCCCCTCCCCCACTCCCATTCACTCACTCACAAGCTCTCTCTCTCTAAAATAAATAAATAAAATCTTAAAAAAAAAGAGTAATCTGAATACATGGCAGAAAGAAACTGTTTAGAAAACAAGGTTTTGGAACTAGATAGCCCTAGGTTCAAATCAGAGCAATTTCCTATCTGTGTAATTTTGGGCAAATTCTCTAAGCCTCTACTTGCAAAACGGGAGAATGTTTGTTTCCACCTTGCAGTGATTTGGGGAGGATTAATGATACCATGGAGCACCTGGCATATACATAATGCTCAATAAATTTAAGGTCTCATTATTTCCATAATTACTAAAATTTTATTACTATTACTAACACATGTACAGTTTAGGAGACATATTGCCATTAAGTTATATGATTCTTCCTAATTCTGCTTTACATGATTTATAAAGTGCTCATATGCTCGACGTCATTGAATCTTAGGAAGAAACTTCATGTTTAGAAAATTTATTAACCAAGGAATCATTGTTCTTAAAACACTTTTAATAAGCTATACTCTGATTGTCCTTATCTACACATATGTTGTGAGTGCTCTTTAGAGGTCCCCTGTCCTAGTATGCAAATATGAAACTGAAAAATGCCATTTAGCCTTTGTCTACCAGATCATATGCTTGTTGGAGTCTCCTTATGTCTCTGCAACTCTATGTCACACAAACGAATTGAAAAGAAAAGCAAGGACAGTTATCCACATAATTTAAAGGGCAAACACTTGCTAGAAATAAATTAAAATAAAAACTTTATTGAATTACATTTTCTGTGCTACAGCTCACCATGGAGCTGTTCAACTTAGCAATTTCTTATATTTGGATCACTTTTCTTTGCCTTCTAATTCTGGTTTTACTTGCTTTCATAAAATGATATTTAGTGTTTGCATAAACCAGCTTCTAAAATATGGAAATCTTGTTTAGAGACACGGCTTTCTAGAGAAATACCTGAGTTAATGCTCACAGTCAAATATTATTAGGAACAAAGAGCTCTCTGGCTGGCTACAAATCGGAATTCCTAATCTTACCCCCAAAGAAAGGTGTATGTTCTTTACTGCAGTCTGAATTTATAGACTGTTTTGGATTCTCTCATTTATATAGTCATTTGCATAGAACAGAAAACATATTACATAACAAGTCAGTCAAGCTAAATTATAGGCAGTTCTTTTCAATCAGGCCACTGCAGCTCTGCATTGCTCAGCTCAGCTCCTGTCTCCCACTGTTCAAATGTTGCCATGGTGACCAATTTTTGTCATGTACATTCCCAGGTCCCATGCGGCCTCCTTACTCATAGCACTTTGCTATCACTACAGCGACTGCCAGATGCTGTCTTATTATCTAA
This sequence comes from Mirounga leonina, assembly GCF_011800145.1. Taxonomy (NCBI): domain Eukaryota; kingdom Metazoa; phylum Chordata; class Mammalia; order Carnivora; family Phocidae; genus Mirounga; species Mirounga leonina. The sequence goes on from NW_023270377.1 coordinate 15,758,458, forward strand.
TCCCCCCTTAGTAATACATATCACCTTTAAGTTACCTGGGTGAATTCTTGGAACCTGCGTATAAATGATATGTTACATAAACAAGAAAATAAATTCATATTAGATAACATTAGAATGATAATAACAAATAAATAAGACTCCTTAAGCCATCCATAAGCAGGAGCATGGTGAATTCACTCCCTTACTATTCTCTAGCTATCTCACCGTTCGTATCATTGGAAGAGCAGTTTGATTCTCTTATGACAAATGGAATAACAAGATTGCAAAAATGTTGAGCTGAATTTGATCAACCATGTTGCAATCCATCTGATTGTTGAGCTTTCCACTGTTATGACAGCTGAAAAACACAAATTATCAGTATATTGGAAGAAGAAGCTAAGAGGTACAGAGACAGTCTAATTTATCCATATGCCTAAAAAGACAATGTCATATGGATAAACTAAATTTCACCTCTTTTTCCTTTTTAAATATTGTAGGCTGAATGTCTTTCGAGTAAAAACACAACCTTAAAAAAAATCACAAGAAACCAGATCAAAGACATAAATAGAACAAAATATGCACAAGAGATCTCATCCAAGATCAAAGATGTGAACGTAATTGCCATGAATAAGAAGTGCAGAGCTCACCAGAACAGAATGTCTTCAGCACACAGAGAATTCTACCAAAAAAAGGGGAGGGGGGGTGGGGAAGAAAAGGGGGAGAAAAGTCTCTGGGAAATCAAGCCCTCCACAAAGCAAATAAAATGTCTTTATTTTTCCCTTTGCAGTAAGCAAAATTTCTATGTCGTTTCATTGAAGTGACCAAATATGGGGCAATGTTCACCAACTCTAAAGGAGGGAAGCATATCAGAACCTTTCCATTTCGTGGGCTAAGCATTTCTTATGTTTTGTGGTTTTTTCTGTCAAAATCCACTCCCCAAACTTCAGTCTCTAAAAGTGTTTCACTGTAAATCAGTCTGGTATGGAGGGAGTTTTCAAGAGTGTGAAATATTGAGGTAGTAACATTTGAGAGAGCCACTTTGCTTGTGAAAATGAAGTAATTAATTTACTGCATATGGGAAAAAGAAAAAAAAAGGTAGGGGGAGTTCCCTTTATTAAATATTTATCACTGGAGCCCTGGTGGATGCCACTCAGAAAAGCAATCATTAGAGATGGGACACTGACTGAAATGAATATTAAGTAGCCCTCTACACTAAATAACATTTGCTGATTTCTTGGAAAAAAAAAGTTCTTGGAATTCTTAGATACTACTCTTTCAGTGTCTTACTGCATGTACTTAATTTTAAGTAATTCCGTCTTTTAAAATTGTGTCTCTGTCCCTGACCTTCGAGAACTTTCATCTCTTTCACATCAATGAACCTCTTTTCTACCCTCACCAGGAATGCAGACTGCAGGAGAAAGGGGCAGAGGGAGCGTGAAAGAGTGAGAGAGAGCAGATAGCTATCAGAAATGCAAGCTCATACCTGCACAAAGAGGAGAAATAGCAAATTAATAATCCATGATTCTATTTAGCCTACTAGGGAGAAGACAAATTTATGACTCAAGGTAAACTTCAGTCAGATATGTTAGCACTGAAAATAAATTTTCCGAACTTGATTCTTTAAAGCAAAAAAAAAAAAAAAAAAATTCAGGAAACAATGCATCGCCTAAAGATATTTAGCCTCAAATATGTACATTAGCATGTGCATATGATTTTATCCCTAGAAAATAAATATAATAATTGCAAATATTTCTTTAAGTTCGCTCTACACCCAACATGGGGCTTGAACTCAATGACTCTGAGATCCAGAGTCACATGCTCTACCAACTGAGCCAGCCAGGCACCCACTGTTTAAAAAAAATAAAGCAAATTTGAGGCAATCTACTTCTGTGAGGCTCGTCTCCCCAACAAATGTACCTGAATTCATTTTGAGACTATTTCTTACATCTTAGTATTATTGTGGAGAGCAGTATTTTTCATATTATTCTAGATCCTGAGCATTATCTGACTTTTATTCTGACTAAAAGTCTTTACATGCTTCAGGAACTCATTTTCTGGGCTCACCTCACCTGCAGCCTTCACCTGCATCAAACAAAGTGCTGTTCAGCGACATGGGATTCCTGACCACAGTGCTTTCTTTTGCAGTGAGAAGTAGAAGAAAGCTACTGCTCTGCTTAGTACAATATGCAAGGGACTCCGTGTGAGAGGGGAAACAAGGCATTATAAGTAAACTTAGAGAGACACTGGGGCTTATGTCTTCTTAGCCCGAAGTATGGTGAAACAAACAAAATTGTCCAGAGAAGAGAAGTCACTTTCCAGTTGCAAATATCCCTGCACCATGTGTTGGAAGAGTAAGAATGTTACTACAGATGAAGTGAGCCGTTCTTCCTGCAGCATCTGGAATTTCTGAGAGAACTGCTCTTTCCCCCCTCAAATCTGTGTGTGTTCACATAGGTATGGGCAGGCTGCTTTGGAGGATTTGATTGACTCCACCATCAGGGACTTTAGAAATGCCAGGATAAGATTTAAAAAAAAAAAAAAATGGACACAGTCCCACAGCCCAAAAGTACAGTGTTGCATTACCATTGACAGTTTGGGACCATTTTTCTTAACAAGCTCCTAACGGTCTGGCAAAATGGAAGAGCATTCCTTTGGGTGATGCTCACGTTACAGTAGTGGTTCTCCACCAGGGGTATTCTTCCCTCCCTTCCCAGGGGACACATGGCAATGTTTGGAGGCATTTTTGATTGTCACGATAGGGTGAGGCATTCTAGCGGCATCAGAAAGGTAGAGAGCAGAGATAACGTTCAATATCCTGCAATGCAGGTCCCACCACTTACCCTTTGATTTCATGGGAACATTTTTACCAAGAGATGAAGTTTACGTCTTCTTGAAGGATAACCAAATCACATTTTTCTTGGGTAATAATCACATATTCACAATCCATTTACAACAATGATGCTTATGATGCCTCAAGTTTATGTATGGAAAATTTAAAGTTTTACAAATATTCAGCTTGATTTTTGAATTCATCATTTAGCAACCTGGCTTAAGCCTAAACCTTTTCTTTCTTTCTTTTTTTTAAAGATTTATTTATTTATTTATTTATTTATTGGAGAGCGAGTGAGAGAGAAACAGCATGAGAGAGGAGAGGGTCAGAGGGAGAAGCAGGCTCCCCGCCGAGCCGGGAGCCCGATGCGGGACTCGATCCCAGGACCCCGGGATCATGACCTGAGCTGAAGGCAGTCGCTTAACCAACTGAGCCACCCAGGCGCCCAACCCTAAACCTTTTCTTGGGATGAAGTAATTCTCCACACGGTTGTTTCTCTTTTGCATCCCCCTTGTGATTAGGGGTCTGATGCCCAGAAATGGCTTGGCAGCTCTGGAGATCAACACTTCCACATTTTTCTTTGTGTGGGGACTTTTGGTACAGGATACATGATTACCTGGGAAATTATTTGATTTTTACAAATTATGACCTTCACAAATAAAAAAAAAAAAAGAAGTGATTTTCAACCACCTTTAGACCCCATTTTCTCCTATAACACAAAGGTAGATTTCTGGCGATATTCTCAGAAAGGTTGAATAGTTTTCTTTCTTTCTTTCTTTTTTTTTTAAGATTTTTTTATTTATTTGAGAGAGAGAGAGAGAGAGAAAGAGAGAGAGCACAAGCAGGGGGCAGAGTGAGAAGGAGAAGCAGGCTCCCCACTGAGCAGGGAGCCTTACTTGGGGCTAAATCCCAGGACCCTGGGATCATGACCTGAGCCAAAGGCAGACGCTTAACCAACTAAGCTACCCAGGCACCCCTTGAATAGTTTTCTTGAATAAGAGACTTGGCTATGGTGGGAATTTATATCCTCAGGGCACCTGGGTGGCTCAGCTGGTTGAGCATCCAACTCTTGGTTTTGGCTCAGTTCATGATCTCAGGGCCCTGAGATCAAGCCCAGCGCCCCTCTTCCCCTCTCTTCCTCTCCCTCTGTCCCTACCCAATCCCCCCCACCCCCAGCTCATGCTCTTTCTCTCTCTCAAATACATAAATAAATCTTTTAAATAATAATAATAATAGTAATAATATCCTCTCTTCTAGTCTTTTTGACTTGTAGACTCCTGCTAGTTTGACTCAGAATTCTAGATGATTTGGAGTTGGTAAAGAAGGAGGCTTGGAGCTTACCTGTTCAGCCATCCCATTAGAATGCAACACCTTCTTTCAGATGTTTCATACTTCAGTGAAAAAAATGCACCAGACGCCATTATGGTCTCAGAAACCAGCATTGATCCACACACAGTGACAGGATCCACGGTACAGTAAGTCATGAGGTCATTTAGTAACACATACAATGTACTCATTACAAGTCATTTATTTCTAAGAATTCTAATTAAAACAGATCAGGCAAACTTTTACTTGAAAATTCCTTTTACGAATTGTCAAGCTACCTTTGAACTTTAGGCTACATCTCTTTAGTAATATTCTACAATCCAGGGTTTTCATACAATTATTCAAAGATATGTATTGAAGGTCCACTGTCTAATATATATGGAAAGTATACATTTTTTTGCTAGGCTTACCTCTGAATGTGCAAGTATTCTCCTAAAAGGTAAAACAACAACAACAACAAAACTGGGGAAACTTTTTATTTTTCCCCAAGTCAGTGCTTTCCAAAATGTCCTCAGCATAAAAATTATGTAGAATTGCTTATTAAAAGAAAAGACACTCAGCTCAACCAAGACCTATGTGGGAGGATCCTAGGAATCTGTATTTTTCAATAGCACCCACTGAGTCATATGATTTGGTAATTTGGGAAACAGTACCCCAGGAGAATGCACATATATGGAGACCACAAGAGACACTCTATTAAATTATGACTAGCTCAAGTAGTTACCCTTCAAAAGGTTGTATGATACATACAGAATACTTAGGAAAGTGTCTGGCACTTACTAAGCTCTTAATTAAGCATTAGATACTATTGTTTTCCCTTGTCATGATCAGTGTAGATAAGAATTAGCATTTCGAAAGGTCAGTCTTCAAAAGCCATTATTAGCCTTCTCAGCCACTGGCCCAGAGCTTTGTCTTTATTACATCCATGATTCCCTGCATCTTTTTACGTTTTACCAAATTCCTATCTCTTTTTCATTAACTCTCCTATTTTGGTTCCTTTCTTCTCTCTCCTTTTAACTGAATGTCCCTCCTGATACCGACTTCCTCAAGAGTCATTTCATTCTTTATCTGTGGCCGCAGGAGCCCTTCCTGGGAATTTTTAACATTCCAGTGAGAACGGTCAAGGTATATGCTCCTCTATATAATTCTCTCGAGACCCAATTTACATGGAACCTGGAGTCTGAGACTGATTATTTAAAATGAATCTGCAATTGCCAGGCATCCGGGTGGCTTTCACCCTCTATAACTAATGTTACTTCAACCCACAAATATTTAAACACGACTTTGGAGTGTTCCATTTGAGATGTCTAAACCACCCGCACATTGCACATATCATGGGGGATATGAGAGCAGCCAGATGACATATTGATTTCTTTCTATAATTCGGAAGAAGTCCCTGCGCTCATTCACTGACTTACGCATACCTACAGCTTATATTCGCTTTTATAGAATGCTTGGAACAATCATAAGAAAGGAACAGGAAAGACTGTATAACCAATCTGCTCCTTTCCACATTACTCATCATCTCAGCCTCTCTTAAGCAAAAAATATTTGCTGCATAAATCAGACATGCAGTCTCTGTCACTGAGCTAAAGAGAGAAAGAAAGAAGAAGCTATTACTTGGGCCTACCATCATCTCGTGTATGTTTAACCTCTGCATCTAATATGAATATCGTTAGGCTGGATTTCGCAATTGAGAGATCACTTCCCATTTTGCTAGGAGTTCGTGCATGTGTACAAATGGGTTTACTCACAAAGAGGATACTTTTTCTTTCTGAAGAATAATTTCATTCTGAACTGGGTAAGAAAAAACAATTGCCTTTATTTTGTCCACACATTCTATCCTTTTGGACCTTAATGAAATATACCAGTGGCACCTCTGGAAATTGCTAAATGGTCACAGTAGCTAGCATTCCTCTGTGTTAAAAGAGGTTAAACTGCCTCAAGATATAATTTCAGGTCTTAATTGAATGCTAGCCACTGAACCATGAGCCGGGATCCCTGAAGAATGGTGACGTTCTCTGTGGGCTTCACACAATGGGAATGCGTGGGTAGACGCCATCTGCAGCTCCGGGGCTGGGAAACAAAAAGACATTTGAGGAAGAGGGGATTTCTTACAGATATGATATAATGGGAAAGATCTGAAAGTCATCCATCATGCCCGTGACATACGTCACACCCGACAACAGCCCAAAGCCACGAGATGTCCCGGACCGCCTGCAGCCGTGGCAGGCCTTCTGGTATCAGCACTTTTGTGCATCCTGCCACCGCATGGGGAAGGCCCAAGAATGCCTCTGCCCGCCCCCGCCCCATAGTTTGCTAACGCAGGCTTCATTATCGCACACCCCAACCGGCGCTCGGGACACATTCATCTGGTGACAGGGAGTGACAATCAGAGCTGAACGGGGACGCCAATGCCACCAGATGTTGCCGAAGCTCATCAGTTGGGTTCGCACCACCACGCTGTTCCAAGGGGGTCAGAACAATGCGTCCAGGCGTGCAGGCGGCTGCTCAGAGACAGACAGGAGGCTGAAGCTTCCATCCACTTCTTCCAGTTTTCCTTACAGGGCTGACTTTCAAGTCGTTATCTCGAAATATCAAATTCCGATTGGGTCAAGATGAGCAAGAAAAATATATAAGCTGTGTTTTCATATCACCCTGTGATAGCAACCTATCACTTACATCCAAGTGTTGCTCTTTAATTTTAAAGTCACGCACGGCAGGTGGACATACACACACACACACACACAGACACTTAACATTAGAACGAGTTGTAATTAAATTTGCATTATGTTCTCTTGCTTTAACTTCTGCATTCTGCATTTGTTTTTATCATCTTCCCCACAAAATGACAGGGGCCATGGATAGCGGTGCCCTTTGGCCCTCCCCAGACCTAAGTCAGTATTAAACGCACACTCGCTGCTTGATGACAGGTCAGTTGGTTTTAAAAGGGTTTGTTTTTGCTTTTGTTCCTAATATTTCCAAAGGCTATCCAAGAAAACTGAAGACAACATGCAGAGTGAAAAAAACCAAGGTTGGAAATTATTAACTTGGACCATATTAAAGAAATACAAAGCTGAACAGTTAAATTTTATCACTTGAGTGGAGGATATTAGTAGCCGGAAATTCTAGGCTCGCTCAGAATGATTTTACAGGTTAATATCCTAAAAATTGTGCCAACACTTGATGTTCTCGGCTTGTTTATGCCACAGCATAAATAGCCCACTTGCAGGTGCATCTAGGTGATTCTGTTACTACTTCATAGAGATCCATAAAAACTACAAATAAAGGACAGTTCTCCAGAGCAATAGCTTGTTTGAGTGCAAAATAATTGGGACACTGGGACTCTTGTTGACTGAATGAGTGTAGTGTTTGGAAACAACCCTAGGATAATAGCAACCTTATCCTAAAGCTGGCACTTCAAGTTTATCTGGAAAAATCCATGTAACCTAGGCATTGTGTACTATTTTCATCTCTATTCCAATATCCTTTGAATATGTCCATATTAATTACTTCTTCCTAGATCTTATCTATCTTTGTTTCCTCTAACATTGTGTGAATGTTAACCACACACACAGAAAGACTTCATTTATATTGTGGCCAAGTAATTGTATCCATTCTGCAATATATTCCCTTGTTTGAGTCTCAGAACTTGGTACCATTTTAATATTATATTGCATCCTGAAACAACTTTTGTTTGGGGCATTGATGCAATAAAAAATATTTCATATTTATCATGTATACTCATGGTAGAGATGACCTGATGGGAACGACAGATTCTTACCCTGTTTGATGGAAACTTTCCATTGAGTTCCAATCTGTAAATTGTGGACCAAAATGTGGGTTGGGAGAAGTGAGAGAACAAAATCAAGCACATGATTATTAGTAATTATTAAGAAAAAATTGATGTTATTTAACACAATGAAGACAGTGTGTCTAACTCAATTCTTAAACTACAAGTCAAACAAAAAATACGAACCTGAGGACAGTAAGGATTTCCTTAATGTAGATTTCCTGTAAATAGTGTCTTCTTGTTAGATTTAAACTACCAATAACTAGATTAAATGCAAGCAAGAGATTATGCTAAAATAAATTAATCAGTACCTTAAATATCTGTTCCTTTTTGATCGGATACTTGGAGACCGACATTCTAGATTTGCTGAGTAGAGGTTTGTTTTAACTCAGCATAAAGTTATATATAAAGCTATAACTTATTCATTACCTATAAAGTGAGAAGATATTCCATCTATGTGTGTATCAACTCTTCTGAGTGGCCTTCAGTGACATCTTACATCTGTAGCGGCCAAGCTCCCTCACTTTTGGCTGCAATGACCTTGATAATTTATTACATTATGTGACTTGCACATTTGCTTGATTCTCCCTCTCCCCCACTGGTTTATCTCTAACAGGACAGGGACTTTGCTACTTTAGTCCTTCCAGCATTCCTAGCACTTTACGTAATGACTGATGCTCAAAAAAGTATGTGCAAATGTTTGAATATGTATGAAATACACGTGTTCTTTTGGAAGCAGATAAAAGAACACCAAGAAGGCTATGCATGTGTGTAATTAGGATCTTAGAATGTCAGTTGTAATATAAGATATTTCATTCAAATTGAGTGCTTTACACAGAGCCTCTTAGTATGCATTGCACAAATAATCCTTTTCAGTAAATCATTTTCAATAAGTACTTTTTCATAGGGCAAATGAAAAAGGAGTGAGAAAGAAGGTTATAGACAAAACAGAGTAAAGCTTTACGATTAAAATTTCTGAAATCCTCAAGGTATTATTCCATGACTCAAGAAATAAAGGCCCATAAAATCCATTAAATGAAACCAAGTACAGTATATTGTATTCAATACTTAGATTTTCTGAATTTTATATAATGTTTATGTTTGCCAAAAGAATGCATTATTATGCCTTAGATGTGCTGATGGTAAGCAACTAGAGTGATGAATGGAGAGATTTTCCTAATCACGTATACTATTTTAAAAGTTTCAGCAAATGTGCATAATTTTAGAATAACTTACAATAAATTAAAAACAATGTGAAATTTTGGTATGTGGCAAGCACCTCTAATTCCACTTAGCTCTAAATACATAGATAGATGGAAATGTTGAGAAAAACGGGAAGTCAACTCCATAACAAAAGATTTTAGTCGTTGAAAAGTCTTTCCTCTAGGGGACACTTCAGACAAACTAAAAAAAACAAAAACAAAACAATAACAAAGAAACCCAATGGATGATTCCAAAAACTTAAGAATTCATACTTCTTACCAATTGTCTGAGATATTCCCCTCAGCTTATGACTACCATAGTTGTCTGACTTCAACAACCAAACAACTAACTCCGACAATTGGCAAAAGACCAAATTTACACAGTCCCAAACCCAAGGATAATGTGTTTTAAAAATTGTGCACAATGTCATTCTAGAATTCTTTGAGGGAAGACCAAAAAAGCATGGCATTTAATTTTCTAGCTCTTGCCTTTCTTTAAGCAAAATTATTTATTTTTTTGCAAAAATGAATACACATTTGCATGAGTCAAACATCAAAAAGTCCCAAAGGTATATAGCAAATAGCCCCCTTCCCTCACAAAGTTTTTTGGAGTTGGTTTCCCAGTTTCACCAAGAAGTAAAGGTGCCTTGTTGTTTTCTGTTCTACATCTCACTCTTTGGAGTTTCTAGGAAGAGGTGTTTATGGAGAAATGTTCATCTCAGAAGTTAAGGATCAAATGGCGGGGGGTGGGGGTGTTATTTATTTATTTATTTTCCAACGTTGGCCTCTCCATTGTATTCAGTGTTCCTATCTGGCTGCCTGATTGAAAACTTTCTCTATTATTTCAAATCCTAAAAAGGAAAATTCTTCCATTGACCTTGCCCTTTTCCTGGGGGCACTAATTTTCCCGTAGTTGTCAATGCCAAAGCTCTTCAAAGACTAATCCACGCTCATCACCAGCATGTCTCCACCACCATGTACTCACTCCTTGATTTTGTGAAATCTCATTTCTATACCATAACCTCCACCCCCCCCACACACACACATCCCATGCACACACGCACACACACATGCAGAGATGTCAGTATAATTTCTCTCTCTGGGATCACTATGACCTGCAGGTCATCCTAACCAACAGTGTCTGTCCATCAGGCTGGCAGCTCCCCAGACCCCTCCCTCACTCCCTCCATGCAACTGCTTCCTTGGGGAGGCTCTTACTGCCCAACCCGGTTCCTTCTCCTGGCCTTAGGATATTGCCGGCTTCCTTCCCTTTTTGTTGATTCTAGAGCTCTCTGCCTTTTATTTTATTATTCATTCATTCATTCATTCATTCTTTGTTCTAAACACTCTCTTCAGATATCCCATCCACTATTGCTTCTTTGTAAGATAATACAAAAATCTGCTGTCGGGTTTTTATCTCTCTCTCTCTGGAATTTCAGTTATGGCACTCCCCAGGGCTCCGAGTACTTTACCTGATTGTCCCACTACCTCAAAGTCCACTGACCTCCTATTCTATTTCCTAAACCAGTGCTTCTCCATGGTGATCTTGCTGCTGCCCTGCCTCCCCTCTCCATGCACCCCTCCCCAGCGCGCCTCCTGGGACCTTCAGCAATGTCTGGGGACACAGTCACACTGTGGAGGGGTGCAGCTAGCCTCTAGTGCATGGAGGCCACGGCTGATGCTAACCACCCTGCAGCACACAGAATAGCCCAACAATAAAGAATTGTCTGGACCTCAATATGAATAGTGTCCAAGCTGAAACTCTGTCCTCATCTACTGACACTTCCCCATTTCTGCCACCAAGTCCCTCTGGCAGAATGAATTGGATTTAATCCTGGGTTGTTGTCCTTCTTTTCTGTTTTTTTCATGTTTCCCACTCCATTTAACAGGCAGAGTTTCACTTGGGTTTTTTCCTTGGAGATTTTTATCCATTGATCATTTTCTTCATTCCTACCACCACCATCACTGTGTGCATTTACTTGGGTAAAAATATATGTTTCACTCATCTTAATAGCTCAAGTTTCTTTTCCCTCCTACCCTTACATGCTGTTGCTAAATTAAATGTCCTCAAATACTGTTTTCCTCACATCAAACATGTTCAATGGCACCTTTCTGGAGCCTCCCTGTTCTAGGATTCTTTGACAGTTGGGCCCTTACTGCCCTTCCTATTATGCCTTATGTGAACCTTCCATTCCAGCCAAGTTGGCCTGCTCATGATTCCACTTTTTGTTCTAAATGTCTAAACCAGTTAAATAATTCCACAGTATTAGTAGTTCTATTAGAGAGCAAAATAGCTCATTAGTTAACCATCAGTGACAACTGGCTCATCCTTTAAAAGTTTCTATCTTGGGGCGCCTGGGTGGCTCAGTTGTTAAGCATCTGCCTTTGGCTCAGGTCATGATCCCAGGGTCCTGGGATCGAGCCCCACATCAGGCTCCCTGCTCAGCGGGAAGCCTGCTTCTCCCTCTCCCACTCCCCTTGCTTGTGTTCCCTCTCTCGCTGTGTCTCTCTCTCAAATAAAGAAATAAAATCTTTAAAAAAAAAAAAGTTTCTATCTCAGACATCTCAGAATATATCTAAGGATTCTGGAGCCCAGGTAACTGGAATCAGTTCTTATCTCTGCCACTTAGTAGGTTAAGCAAGTTATATGCCACTTACTAGTTAAGCATATTTCCTCACCTATAAAGTGGGCTAACAAAAATGCTTACCACATAGGGTTGCCATGGAATTTAGAATAGTCCCAGTATCTAATAAGCACTAGACAATTATTCACTATTATTCCAAAAGAAAAGAGTGCTATAATATTTCCTTTATAAACCCACATGTGAAGGCCATTACTGATGCATGGTGTTAATAATATTATTGTGCCTACTGGTGTGACAGCCAAAGTGATGCACCCTCCAATGCACTAAATTGTTTGCTCGGTTGCTGAGTATTTTCTGGAAATATCATCCACCAGATATTTATGCGTATTGGTTTTCCGAGAGGCCCTAAAAGATTCGGGAAACCTAAAAATGCCTACAAGATGCAAAACCTCAATATATGCACTATTCCCACATCAGTGAAGTTCTCTGTGTTGCCTGAGTTATCAAGTATCTCAGGTTCAGTGTTCAACTTCTTCTCTATTAGTTAATATGGGGCTCTGATCTACTTGGGAAAACTGTAAAAAACAATTAAGAGCATACCAGACCCAAGAATAAAGGACAGGCTTTCTTTCTGCTTTTTATCTTTTCCCAGAGTTTCAATGTTTTGCAGTGTAGCTCCCCATGGGTGGGTTGGGAGGTGGAGCGATTCATAAGGAATTTATTTTGAAATTGGTTGGGGTGGGAGAATCAGCATTTCTCCCCTAAACCCCATGCCTGCCTTGCTGTTGTCATCCCGTTCTTTCATCTCCTTCCCCTGGATGGTCTTTCTCCGTGGAGTGATGGTAGGATCAGGGAATGCCGAACAGATGGGACAACATGGATATGTAGCTACATGACTTTATTGCCTGGTGTACAAGCTCCAGATAGCCATTTTATTTTGCAACTCAAATTCTTCCCTTTTGCAATCCCCTCTGTGCACTATCCAACTCTCCCCAACTCCTCTCTCAACCACCACCCCCTTAAGTGAAGCTAGTAGAACAAGGAGGATCTGCCTGTAATTACTGCTTAATTCATTTGCATGTGGATGTTCTCATTATAATGTCATTAGCATGGGGAGGGAGTCCGGTTGCCAGAGCAACCAGGAGTGGGGCAGGTGCAGTTCAGCCTCAAATGAATTCTCGGCTCCGTTTGGTCAAACTCCACCTGTATTCCTGGCTCTTATCACTCTTGTGGTTGCCAGAATGAAAACATTCCGCAGCTTTACCCTCTTTATTTTGGCTGTGTCTCTGGAATTTCTTGGTGACCTGTACAATTCTGCCTGGTTTTACTAAGAACTCCCTTTATTTTAACTTGCCATGCATGGGGACTTCAGCTTCTAGTTTGTGCTCTCCAGTATGGAAGCCATTGGCTACATGTAGCTACTGAGCCCTTGAAATGGGATTAGTAAGAGTTGAGGTGTGCTGTAGGTGTAATATACACAAAGGTCTTCGCAGACTTATTATGGAAAAAAAAAGAGTGCAATTAGTTCAATAAACTTCTGAATTTTGAGTACATATTGAAATGGAAATATTTCAGATATATGGGGGTTAAATAAAAAATATTATTAAAGTTAATTTTACTTAGCCCTTTCTATTTTTAAAAAGATGGTTACTAAAACATTTAAAATAACAGATGTGTCCCACATATATGTTCCATATTATATTTTTACGGAGAGTACCATCCTTGATGATCGATTCCTCTTCCCAGTCTTCCTGCTGGTAAGTACCGCCTTCTTAATCTTTAGAGAATTTACAATAGCTGTCTTCCAACACAGAGCGTCCACCCCTAATTCTTTCTGGATTGCCAAGCAATTTACTTATTTTAGCCATCATTCATAAATACTCTTAGAGGTAAAGGAATTCTATTTTCCCATCAACACAGGAATTTCCTCCTAAAGCAATGCTGATAAATGGTTAACCAGGGCCTGCTTGAGTCTTTCCTCAAGGGCCACTACTTCACAGATCATCAGATAGGAGAACAAAAACAAACAAACAAACAAACAAAAAACCCAACAAAAAACAAAACCACAATTGTAAGAGGGTTTTTTTTCTTTTTCTTACACTGACAAGAAATCTGTTTCCTTATAAAAGCTACCAGCTGATCTTAGTTCTGCTCTTGGAACAAAATAGAGTAAGGTTTCTCCTCTTCCACATGTCAGCCTTCCATTTCCTTGAAGACAGCTGTCATGGTCTGTGAAGCTAAGCTTCTCTTTGTTAAACATTACCCACTCTCCTCAACAATTTCTCATAAGTCATGGCCTCAAGGCTCAACCATCCTTGTTGCCCTCCTCCAGATTTTTGTCATTTGTCAATGTCCCTGTAAAAATGTGGAATCCAAAAAAGGACATCTAACTCCAGATGTGGTGCACACCATGTAGAAGACAGTAAGACTGTTGCATCTCTTCATCTGGATACAGAGCTTGGCTTATTCAGCCCAAGACCACATTTCTTTTATTATCTTCTCTATTACGTGGTGGATACATGTTGAGGTCTTCATCCACTAAACCTAACAGATCTTTCTTCACATAAACCGGCATGAAGTTGTAGCTTCTTTATCCCAGACTTACAGAACTGATTTTTAAAAAATCTAAACCCAAGACTTCATGTTTACCTCAGTAAAATTCCACTTCGCAAGGGCTTTATTCCTCTGTACCAGTACACCAAAATCATTTAAAATCTGATTCCTGCTCAGTAAATTAGCTGTTCTTCTCAGTTGTGTCCCAGTTAGACATGATAAGCTTGCTTTGGATTTCATCTTAATCACTGATAAATGTGTTGAACTGGACAGAGCCATCTTGTCCACTACAACATGAGAAATCTTATTAACTGTCTTTCTGAAATTCAGATACACTGTGGTGTTATCTGATCAAACTATTCCATCAGAAAAGAAGAGCTGTCAACATGATTTATTGTGTGCCTACTATGTGCCAGACATTTTCTAGGCACTGAGGTATGACTTCAGTTTAGTGAAATAATTCTTCTGCCTAGTGATCACCTCTTCCATCACTATATGTTCCCAAACTATATTTTTAACAATCTGTTAGGACTGTTAGGACATTTTGCCAGAGGTCGTTGTTAATCTAACTGGTTTATAATTTCTAGAGTCCAACCTTCTCACTTTGCAAATAACAGAACGCAATTTGTTGCTTGCCACTTTTTTTCATATCCCATTCTTCTCAGGGTGTCTTAAAGATTATCAACCATGACTCCACAATCATACCTGTAAGTTATTTTATTTTCCAAGGAAAGAATTGAATTGTACTTGAAGATGTATAGTTATTTAAAGTTGTTCTCTCTTTTCATCTCTTCTTCCATCCTGGGAAAATTGTATCTGCATTCATTATCACTGTGAGCTAGGATCTAACACAGGGCTTAATTGTTGACTGCTTAAATTTTCAATCTTTTTTCCTTCCTTTTCCATTTGAAAGCCTATCTCTTCATTTCAGTGAAAAAGAAGGAAAATTAAGCTAAATAGGTCTTCTGTCTTCTCTTTTATTATTAATATTAAAGCACCTTTCCCCATGCATGATCAACAGATCAGTCCCTTATCCATTTTCCAAAGGCAAAAGGTACCCCTCTTTTTTAATACATGTAATTTTCATGAAGATAATGACCCTAGATTCCAGAGGCTCTCTTGGTTTCTATATCTGGGTTTACTATTGGATCATTTGGAGATTTTGTATACTTGTTTTCCCCTTTCGTACTATGTTGCTAACTTACAAAGATGTAAAAATGTAGCCAATTAAAATGAACAATTTATAAAACGTGTCATCAGATTTCTATAGAAACAATCAGTTGAATTTCCAATGTAGGACTGATCCTTTTTTTTTTTTTTTTTTTTTTTTCTGTAGCTTCTGCAGAAGCATATAATCTCTTGGCAGTAACCCATTTTATTGAATGGACCAATAAAATATTATTAAACTCATTATTCATTTAATTTCAAGCTCAGTGTTTATGTTGTCACCTATATTTTATATATGGACATGCCACAGTGGTTGGCAATAGCTGTATGGTGATAAGGGTCTAATGTAATATGTGGAACTCTTTCGGATAGCAATAGTACAAAGACTCAGAGGAAAAGTTCTCAATAGGTGCTTTTGAAGAAGAGGATTGATAAATTGTTACTATGTTGCCAAAAGGTAAATGATTATATGTAATTGGATGAATCTTGAAAGTTACTGTAACCTATGAGTTTAGGGTTCTGCATTTATAAATGTTACATCCACACTTAGATTGTATCTACTCATGTAATGAGAAGGCAAACTGTGAAAGAGTAATTTGACTAATTCAGTCAAAATTATCATATCAATCATTTGGGTATTTTAGAAGAAAGTTTTAAGTGCCCGAATTATGGAAATAATTACTTTATTTCTCCATCCCCTTTTACTTTGTGCATATGAAGAGATAATCTGATAGACTATTTTTTTTTTCATCTTAGAAAAAGACAGCATTTAAAATTAGGAACCACCCAATATAATCGCTGAAAACCTTGCACAATTTTGCATCTGGCTTCTTTTGATAAATATTATCTTCTCATTTTTGTAGCAATTTTTCAAAAACAAAGAGCATCTTTTTCCAAAATTATTTGTCAGTATAATGCAAATTAAAAATTGAAGCATAATATTGTAGCTTCTTTCCTTATAACATGGCAAAAACAGCCTTGAATTGAATTGGATTATACTGGTTTACTTAACTCAGTTAAAATCAGTAAACATAAAAGAAACTGGGGGCACCTGGGTGGCTCAGTCGTTAAGTGTCTGCCTTTAGCTCAGGTCATGATCCCAGGGTCCTGGGATCGAGCCCCGCATCGGGCTCCCTGCTCCGCAGGAAGCCTGCTTCTCTCTCTCTCTCCCACTCCCCCTGCTTGTGTTCCCTCTCTCGCTGTGTCTCTCTCTGTCAAATAAATAAATAAAATCTTTAAAAAATAAAAATAAAAAAATAAAAGAAACTGGATACTGATGTTAATTTTATTCATGTCTCAGATTTACAATAACCTCAAATTATTTTGTTTGATTTGTTTCTCCACCAATAATTTAGTTTAATTTATCACTATACACAATCTGAATAGGTTATCAAAGTATTGAAATTTATCATTCTTTCAGGAAACCTGTGATTCTGAGACTGTCCTTGTTTTTGCACCCAATGAAAGATTTTGTACAACCTGCAAGAAAATTTTCTAACCAAAAGATAGCAGTGGATTGACTAATTAAAAATGCATCCATCTGTTGGCTTGCTTGTTGCCTTGCTTTTTGAAACATGCAGATCTAAGTGGGTTGTTTTATTTATGAAGACCCTCTAACTGTGAGAGTTATGAATTCATAAGCTTGCATTCATAAACACAATAAAGGTTAACATGATAACAGAAGTTAACTATATGGAGCATTTCATGTGTTTCTCTCATATGGTTGAGTTTTGAAATATGTAATTTTGGAAACCAGAGCTTTTTTTATGTAAAATACAAAATAGGTTTTAACTATTCTCCTTACAGAATTTTTACAGAAGATAAAAGGATTTACACCCAGAAACATCAAGTTGCATGTAACCCACTCGATGTTTGCTTTGTTTATGAATAGTAGGTAGTTATTTTGAAGTGATGGAATATGAAGCTTTATTCTTCCCCAAGGAAAAAGTGTGAAAGTTGCTAGAACTAGGATAATATTATTTTAGAGTTTAAAGGAACCATCACGGTGATCTAGATTGGAAATTGAGGCTTCCAGAGAGACAATGCTTATCCAACATCAAACAATCCAGGACTCTTGCTTTCTAATATGGCATTCCATTCATTGTTTGACATGTGTTTGTAGCCCCCTCAGCTAAATTGTTTGATTTCCATGCTCTGTTTTGTTATATTATAAACAGATTCCACACTCCACTAATTAAGATTTGGTCATCTGTGTTTGAGATAAGGCACTTTTGACTCATAGCTGCATTCTGATGTAAATTTCAGGTAGAGGAAAAAAGTTATGGTTCATACTTTGTGATAGTCAAGCAAAAAAGCAGTTTGTACACAGTTTGTACACATATTGCAACAGATGAAGTCTAAGATATAAATTATCTAAATATAAAAATGGGTTAATCTCTGCAAGAAATGGTACACGGGTGGAAGACAATTCATGGTGGACCCACGGTGAGTCCAACTCTGAATTTAAGACTGATAACCAATCGAAATAGTAATGGTTGGCAGAGAAGTACTTGTGAAGCTCTTTAAAAACATCTAGACAATTAAATTCAATTATAAAAATACAGTGGAATTTTTAAAAATGGCTTACCACAATTATCTAGCACCTCACTCACTGAACGCCAAGTTAAGATACCATACTTTTAACAACAAACAATTATTTTGTGCCAGGCACTCCATTTATGGTCATATGTAGAATATCTCACTTAATCCCGGTAACAATCCTGAAGCAGGCACTGCTATTAGCTCCATTTTACAGATGAAGAGACTGAGACTCTCGCTACTACATGCATTTCTCTCCTAGATTGTGATAAATGTAAAGAGAATGATTGTGTTTGAGATGAAGAACAGAAAACATGAGAACTGACTTGATGCTGAATGCCAGAGGGACAGTTAGTGTCCTTTAAGTAAATGGCACCTTCTCCTGCTTTAGCTAGAGAGTGCATAATTTAAATTTGTGTCGCAGTGAAGTTGGAAGTCACACGCCATTGTCAGTCAAGATTACTCTCAAATGGTCAAAACCTTGCATGTTGAATCTGTATATAGGTTTACTATGTCATACCATGAAGAAATAGATTTTGTACAATGCTTAATTCTGACAATAGTTTCAATTAGGTCAACAAATTCTGAGTTATCTTTGATTCCTGAAAAAAAGTGGAAACAAGGGGAAATGATTTTAAAACATTTGTCTCTCTAAATCTCATTTTAATCACCAATTTGAACTTTCTAAGCCATCTAACTTTTAAGTGCACTTGCTAACAACTAGCTAAGCTATTTGTGTTTGTTTGGGGTTTTATTCCTCTCTTTGTTGGAAGCAGTCAAATAATTAGCTAGCAAAAAAGCCAATGTCAGTGGCTTTTGGGGACAATCTTCAAGCTCCTGAAATCACAAGTTGACTATGGAGACAATGGGGAATGTAATTAGATACTCTGTTTACAGAAGTGGGCACATTTGTCCAATATGGTACAACATAAGGCCATTCATTTTGGTTTGGCAGCAAGCAAGTAATTGTGTGAAAATCTACATCTATTCCCCAAATGGCTGTAATCAATGGGCCTCCTAAGGAGAGTCAATGCAAATCTTATGTGGTCACAAAGAAAAAGTAAACCTTCAAAAGTTTCAGGAAAATTTTTACCATCAGCTGGCTCAATTTTATTTCTTAAATTAATTACACCCTGATTTAGTTATGAATACACATATAGGAAAACACCCCTCGATGCACAGTTTGACTACCTACTGGAAATTCATCTTCTATGCTTATTACTTCCAAATTAAATACACTGAACACAAAAAGAAAAATGTATGTTTTCTATGGTGAAGAAAGAATTAAGGAGAAATTCAATATTAGGGACTTAAAAGAGAAAAATCAATAACTTATTTTGAGATTTAAAGAGGCGACTTTATACAGATGCCAATTTCTAAGGAGTTTTTTTCTTTAACACTCAACCATCCTTTCCCCACTTCCCCATATAAATTGCTTTTATTCTGAGTTAGAAGTTGAGATGGTATTAGATGAAGGTATATTCTTTAGGGATAATGAACCTCAGTGGCATAACAAGAGTATTTCTGGATTTGTGCAAGTTTGTGCCTACGCACGTGCATATATGTGTGTAATATTTGTACAGATAATCTCCAGGTACCCTTTGTATTGAAATATGCCAAATCAACCCAAATTAAATTCTAACGAGCAATATTATTTTTGGCATTATCTTACTAGGAAGACAATTTACTAAAAGCTTTCTTTCTATCTACAACCACGTGTAATTTATTGGGGGTTCTCAGAGCTTTAAAATATTAATTCCCAGTATTACTTCATTTATTCTCACCAATTTCATCATTTTGAAAATTAATCAACTGTCAAAAAGGTTGAACTCTAAGTGATATTAAATTTAAATTATGCATGTGTATTTTATCAGAACATGAGATACAAAACATATTACAGAGTTATATACGAGTAAATTATCTTTGAAAAAGATCTATGTAAACTGAGAATAATCAATAATAGGGCTTTAATTTTAAAAGTTAAAGGCTTCTATCTTTGCTACTCTTCGGGTGTGTGTGTGTGCATAATTTCCCAGAATTCTTTACATTTAAATTTGTTCTATTTTTTATACTAAGTGCCAGAAGAAGCACTATTGTTTGAAGATTAACCATTTTCAGACAAAAAAAAAAAATCACAAAATTATTTTCTTGGCAATTATTAGCTTTACACTCAACAGGTTTAAGGCACTGGTGAATCAAACATTTGCCGAACATTCCCCATGGATTTGCCAAGCATCTGTGTTAACATCCTAAATAAACTCCAGGGTTATAGAGTTATTTACTCAGGTTTATTGGTTATACTTTTGCCCCTGAACAACTTCTGCTTGTCTTTTGCCTGGTAGAAGAAAAACCCAATTGTTACAAGCAACAATGCTCCCAGACAGCAAAATAATTCATATATAGGACGATAAACTATAATATTCAAATTTATATCATTCACACTTTTTACTTTTATATCTTCTTACCTCCAATAAAACAAAAAATAAAAATCAGAACACAAAAAAACCTTGAATACAGCTAATACAAAAGTATAATACATTACGACGGTATAATGTATAAAATCTTCGGATGACGTGTACCTCAATTGAAACACAGACAACTATATTTCATTTCCCGAGACAAGGTGAAAAATAATCTGTTTATTTTTAGAGAATATCAGGGCTCCTAGTGATTTTAACATAAACCTGGAACATTTTGTTTAAAGACCCTGGAATTTTAGCGGATCAGAAAAAATGATGTCAAACTTAAGAGACTCTTATAATCAGAATGCAGATGGCACCAAAAAAAAAAAAAACAAAGTAATTAAAATAAGGCCTACATCTTAATTCAGGGAGTCTTTCTAGAGATCAAAGTTTTCATTTATGCTGATGACCTACCTGACTTTTCAGGGAAGTAATCTACTGTACAAACAGAAATGTCTCCATAGTGTGGCCTCATATTATAGGATGCAACCTCCTTCCAATATTAAGACATTAAATTGTGCAGGATGCAAGCCCCACAGTCAGGAGCAGAATATCCCTCCAGTTACTCTACAATTAGCAAAAACAAATATTCCCAGGCCATTTTTATGAAAAGATGTTAGTACTTACAAGTCGGCTTAGAATCAGTCAGTCCAAGAAAGGGGAAGCTAGACACATCTGATCACTCACACTAGGAGAGAAACTGGTCTATTCTTGGATTCCAAGCCCCCAATAAAATTCAGCATGGGTGCTTAATTCTTTGCATCCCCAAGCCTTGGAATGCTGCCCTCCCCGGGGGTGATTTTCCATCACATTGGTGCTGACGCTACAGATGTGGGGGTTTGGTATATGTGTTTGCATTTTTGCGTGTGTTTGCGAAAGCCGTTTCTGAAGGGCTGTGGGCCCAAACTGCCCCACCGCTACCCTCCCACCCCCAGCTTTCCAAGAAGAATTTGTTATATCCCCCCCTACCCTTTTCCATCTAAATGTGGTGCTGGGCCTCAGGAGGCCTTGGTACACAAAGCTTCTATCCAAGTCTGTCACTTGACTGACAGCAAAAAGGTTGCAGGAAGATGGACAGCTGGGTGTAGGTGGACATGGAAAAAAACAGAAGGCTGAGGAGATTCAATCAGAACACAGCAAGAGGAAGGTTCTAAATCACAGACCTGTCCAGACTTCGAAGGCTTTAGGAGCTTTAAAACCAGCTAATCTTATTTTTAATCGAAGCCAGGTTTTTAAAACAGCACCCAGGTTTATAAGTAAATCTGTAACACATATTGTAAAATGGCACAAGAAGTATATTGCTGAAGACAGCTGTAAGTGGAAAGACCCAAAGCATCCTAAATTTTCTTATTACCTTGCGGTGATTTCTGCATTGCGAGTAAGTTTTGCGAGTAAGTTAACCAGGGTGGCCTGCTAGGCATTATGGGTACAAGTAGGCATTTATCAAAGTGTTTTAAATGATAACAATCCGACTGAAAACTATAAAAGTTTCAAATGGGAACATAATGAGACACACAGAGGAAATGGGGCCCAGCTTTACTGAGCTGCAGTCAACTGACCATTTAATGGAACAGACTTGATTAATATCCTGTCAATGTTCAATTACCTCTGATAGGTGTCTAATGTAGTATAAATAGGCAGGTCGAAGTTGCAGCGATGGGACCTCACTCTTAGTTAATGTATGTTGGAATCTCTCTCATAATCACCTGTGCATGTTTTGATTCAAATTTGTTTTAATTCAGAGCTGCAAGAGTTAAAGGTGACATACTTAAAAGTGATGACATATTAAAAAAATGACGATATATGTAAATTACCCCACATGTTAATCCTGAATATCGGAGTGAAACATCAAATCTCAGGAGATAAACCCTATGGTATTTGCAATGTACTACTGTTCTCTACAGAAGAAAGATTTATTCCAAATTGGCACCAACGCGGTCCCCAGTCCAGCTAGAGACGGTTAAGGGTGCTGTTCTCAGAAGGCTACTTGCACCAGTTTAAATAATAAATCTCATGGAAATACCATTATCTGTATTTTCATGCCTAATTTTTAACTCTTTCTGTCATTGCCTAGCAAAAAGAAAGCCGGGGCTGCATACACATAGAATTTAATAAGAGGAAAAACAAGCAGTTGAATTGATATACTTTAAATGTCACCTTGAGTCAAATGATCCATTACTACCTGAATTCTTTTACTACTAAATAAATTCTTTTACCTCCCTCCTTCAAATAACTCATTGTTTGCCTGAATTCACACCAGTTTATTTGTGCAGATAGTCAAGGTCTAAGAAAAAGTGATTCTCCATATAACTTAGTGGAAGATAGTATATGCTTTCCTGCATCACATACAACCTTATGCATACACTCCTGGGCTAGCATTTATTTTATAGAAATTCTTCATTGTTTTTCCACATCATATATCCAGAATGCCCCCCCCCCGCCGCCCTGCAATAATGCTAGTTCTAACTAAACCATGTTCATGAATCTCACTTTTGTATTTCTTTATAGAGGGATTTTATTTATGTTCAATTGATTTCAATAAGCTTTCATTAATTTACAGTGGAGCTCAAGTAGTATGTGATGCAGGAAAGAGCCTCTACTATGTTTCTTGGAGTTTTGACTGAGTTTTCTCTTAGCCCCTTTGAATAGAGTCAAGAGACATCATCTGTTGCAGGGAAAAGGCTTTTCCTATTTACTATGTGGCATAAATGAATAGGCTACAGAAATAATATATAAATATAATATCCAAAGTAACATTTCCTCTGTAAATACACTTATAAGCCTTTATTATCTAAACAAGCATTTATAGGACTTACATTGTACAAAAGGAAATACATTATCTCATTTTAGACATCGTTAGACTATTCAGAGATCTTTTGAAATTACAAAACAAGTGTTTGGGACATAAATACTTGGTAAACGCTTTAGACTATGATGGGGAAAAGAAAAGTTAGGTTTCCAAACTTACATTCTCATTATGCAGTAAATCATAAAGTATGTTCATGGTTATGTTCTTTTTCTTAACGGCATTTCATTGCAATTACACATTGTTTTTCAGGAAAAAAAAAAAGAGGGCTTTTGCAGTTCTTCCATAAATTGGTTCTCTAACCAGATAATTATGTCTCTTTTAAAAATGGCTAAAAAAAGTTATGCCAGTTTATGTTATTCACATATATATTATCATTAGTTTTTCATTATAAAACAACTATAATTCCCAGTTTTTTAATGATCATAAATCAGTATAGCTATTAAATAGTAAAGTATTTAATCGCTGTAACTTGAAGCCTTATGTTGATATTCTGAGTTAGAAGGAGTGAACAGCATTTTATAAGTATTGTATTGAAGAGTTCCAAATAAACAACCTTTTCTTTCACACTAACGAAATAAAATAGTTTCAATGTTTAACTCATGTTCCCAATGCAGCCAAAAAACAGATGCTAATGACCTCCTCCAAATTCTCCTGAAGAAAGGTTCACTGTCTACAAAATATTTAGTTCTTGGGGGGGGTCTAGAGTTGCCCCAGGACTGAACTGAGGGTCTTCCTCTCTCTCCACCTCCCTCTTGGTGGCCCCAAGGATGACAGAATGTTCCTGATGGTTTCTGTTCAGCCCCCACATCCCTGGGTGGTAGGTGTCATGAATGGTCAGGGCTGGGAAGAAACTTTTAACACATTAAACATGTGGTGTTTGGTATACAGTAGGCGCGTGACAAATGTTTGCTAGAACTGAATTAAAATTCGGGTACAACGCCAAAGTTTCTGAAAAGCTTTCTTCCTGGAGAACTCTTTGTCCTTTTCCATCTCAGTGACTTGGGAAGGCTTTTTTCCTGTGTCTTGCCCTCACTCTTCTGACTCGTCAGGACCTGGGCTCTGTGGCCATTTTTCCCACTCAGTTGTCAAGGGCTAACAAGAGTCCTGCTTCTTATTTGCATCAGAAATAGCATCAAAGCCTTGACATCAAAGGATGAAGTCTCCAAAAGGGTTTTCTGGAAGCTTTAGGAAGCTCACCAAGCGTTGTTTCAGGTTACAATATTTCAGGTGGTGGCTTAGGGGCAGGAGCGTCTTCCTGACCAAGGTGGCTATGTCATTCGATGGAGCTTTGGTTATTCCTGATCACCAATATTTTGATTTAGTTGTGGGATTTGGGGTTCTCTGCACCTTGTTTCACTTAACTGTTTTTGAAACTATTAAATTTGGAGGTAAGTACTACTTCTAGGTTCAAATCCAACTGTACCATCTAGGAATATGAGTTGATGGTGAGTTGTAATAAATCAACAACGTAGGAAGGGAAGAATTTAGAATTTCTTGAAGAATTTAGAATTTTAGAGTTGGTGAAATAAAACAATCTCCTCCCATGGAGCACAAGCATGAGTCATCGTGCCCAGTTTCCTCGTAGAAAGGAAGCTTCAAGCTGAACACATGATTTCTCACTTAATAACATTAAATTATTAATATTAAACTGGTGATATTAAATGATTAATATTAAGTGATTAACTGCTAAATAGTTATTAGTGAAATATTATTTAAGAGTAATAACTGTCCACCACGTGCCAGGCATTATACCAGGTGCTCTACAAAATTCATCCACGTTTTAGAAGAATCACATAACTACAATTCACACATGAGGAAACCATATCTCAGAGAGGTTGAATAACTTACCCACAGACACACAACTGGTAAAAGACCAGCTAGTTGTCTGTCTTGGAATCCCTGCTCCCGGCAATGGCCAAATCCTTCACGGTACTGCTGGGGGTTCTGTTTCACTGATAACAACACTTATGTCCAGGGAAATCCAGCTAAACTCATTAAAAAAAAAAAAATCTAGCGGATTGGGGCACCTGGGTGGCTGAGTGGGTTAAGCGTCTGCCTTAGCTCAGGTCATGATCCCAGAGTCCTGGGATCGAGTCCTGCATCAGGCTATCTGCTCAAGGGGGGAGCCTGCTTCTCCCTCTCCCTCTGCCTGCCCCTCCCTCCTGTTTGTGCGCGCTCTCTCTCTGACAAATAAATTAATAAAATCTTAAAAAAAAAAATCTAGGGGGCGCCTGCTCAGTCGTTAAGTGTCTGCCTTCGGCTCAGGTCATGATCCCAGGGTCCTGGCATTGAGCCCCGCATGGGGCTCCCTGCTCAGCGGGGAGTCTGCTTCTCATTCTCCCACTCCCCCTGCTTGTGTTCCTGCTCTCACTCTCTCTCTCGCTCTGTCAAATAAATAAAATCTTTAAAAAAAAAAAAAAATCTAGCGAAGTGTTCAGTAAAAGGCAGCATGGATTCGTCTTCTTGTTGTTATCCTGTCTCTGGTCTTGCAAGAATTCGGTTATTGCTTACTTGTCCACAGGTCAAAGCCCCTTTTCTCACCACTTTGGTGAAACTGGCCCTCCCTGGAGAGGCAGAAACTCTGAGATACTTGGTGCTATTTTAAAATGTCTTTGCAAATCAGAAAGACCTCTGAAAATGAACCTTAATTCAACCTAACATTTAAGATGGACTTGGAAGCCCAAGTCTTTGTGACAGGCACTGTAAACAAAGGAAAAAAAACTCTATCCAAGTTTTTGAGATATTGGATTACTATATTCATTAAGCTTATAAGCACATGTATTTTGACACATCTCTTAATGGATTCAAAATCGTCTCGAATTCTCACAGCATTTAAGGTGTTTTCCTCTGGAGTCAAGCTAATTTATTTTCTTTCTTTCTTTTTTTAAGATTTTATTTATTTATTTGAAAGAGGGGGAGAGAGAGAGAGAGAGAGTGAGCCAGAGAGAGCCCAAGCGAGGGGGAGGGGCAGAGTAAGAGGGAGAAGCAGGCTTCCCACTGAGCAGGGAGCCCGATGTGGGACTGGATCCCAGGACCCTGGGATCATGACCTGAGCTGAAGGCAGATGCTTAACTGACTGAGCCATGCTAATTTATTTTAAAAGAAGGTGGTTTTAGGTACTTTTTGAGATTATGGTATTCTATTGTATGCTCATAACACCAGTGAGTTATTGCTGTGTTGTAAATTCTCTCAAATGCTTGAAAATTCTTAGGTGTTTTCCAGTAAAGTGTGTGTGTGTTTGGGGGTTGGTTCCACACTGCTGATGGACTGGGCCGCTATCTTTGTTTTCACTTTTGCCCTGTTTTGGAAAAGAACCTTGCCTGTTAGGTTAGAGAACTTTTCCTCTGGGTAGTCACAGTGGACAGAATTTTCAGTAGTTCATTTCTGATTTTCATCTCAGAAATTCTTGAAAGAGGAAGTTATAGTTCAGTTTTCCAAGTTTGAATTTCTTGCCTTTTGGTTCTCCAGGTTATTGGGTTGCTTTGGGATCTGAAAAACGAAAATGGGATGCAAGAAGGGGGCGTCACTGAATGTGCCCTAGCAGATGAAGCCTTGCCTTCAGACAGCTGTGGCTGCGAAGGCTTTAATATTCAGCGTGCATATCCCAGGAGGGGAAAAGTGGTACATGTTCTAGAAATTTCACTGTTTTTAAGGAGGCGGGCAATTTCCCATTCCACCACATACAACTCAAACTCGTGCAGAGAGGCAACCTGTACCTATTGTTTAAAAAGGTTTTAGACAGAATTCAAACTGCTCTTTCCTCTTTCCAGTCGTTGTGCCAAATGCAGGGGACCAATATTTCATCTTCTTTTCCTATAAAGCTCAGGAAGATACACGAAAGAAGCTAGAAGTGAATCCCTTAAAGGGACTTCGTGCAGTTACTTAAATAATTGATACATACACATACCTATAAATCCCCCCGTGTGCATTTTTCCCCTTTTTACTTGTGTGAAAACAGTAGCTACAATAACTGAATTCCACTTCCTCACACTGTGACATTTCAGGAGGTCTTTCACCGAGAAGGCAAAATACTTGGGACCCCACACAAGCTGTCCCCCGAGGCCACCACGCACACAGCTACTGCTCACAGCCTCGCCAAGCGCGCTCAAAAAAAAAGTTGCCGGGTTCTGAGTTTGCAAGGGTGCGGCTCTCCAACCACGAGGAGGCACGATGGGCTGCGGGGGCCAAGGACCTGAAGCCGTGGCCGCGATCCGCTCTCCTCCACAGTGCCTTATCTCTTGCTGTTTTATCTAGGATTCCTGTCTTGTTTTGTTTTGTTTTGTTTTGTTTTGTTTTGTTTTCTAGGGACTGCAGCTACTCAGGCAGCCCTGGGGATATTGACTATGAGTTTCTCCTTGATTCCATTTTCCGTAACCCAGCTGGCGAGAAGCTCGACTCCTGGGTGCTCTGCACCACCCCCCGCCACCACACCGCAGGAGTGGCCAGGGTGCGCGGGACGTGGGAGCGCGGATGAAAACGTGCCCCACGGCCACTCCTCCGCTCTGCGGGTTGCGGGTGGCAGCCTTTGTCCGCTCGCCCTTCCGCGGGGGCCGCGCACTCCCGAGTCCGGCCGGCAGGTGGCGCGGTTGCCTCACGATGAGCCGCTGCCTGAGCGGGAAAGGCGCTTCCACCTCCCCGCGGTCGCCCACCCGCTGGGACCCTCGCCCGGGAGAAAAACTCGGTCCTACCCTGGAGGGAGACAGAGGAGGGGTAGCCTGGGAGCGGGGGTGGGGTGGGGGAAAGGAGGCCAAGTCGGGAATCCGGCCCCTTTAAACGTCGGGAGAAACGCTCCGAGTCGCGTCGGGGGTCCGGTCCCCGGGCCGCCCGCCACGTGACGGTCGCCGGGCGGCGCTCAGGTGGCTGCTCTCGCAGCCCGGACATCTGGGGACAGACCAAGGCTCGGTGGGGCCTACGTCCCCGGAGGTGGACAGCGACACTCTCGGCGCCTGGGTGGGGGCAGCTGCGAGGATTTCCGCCGCTTCTGCCGTCCGCCACCGCGCCCGGGGCGCGGAGAGCGCTCCCCAGCAGCGCCCGGGAGCCGTCGGAGCGCAGAGCTGCAGCAACCGCGCCGGGCAGCCCCCGAGTCCCCACCTGCGGGGTCTGGGCAGCAGCAGGTACCCACGCTCCCACTTTACGCCCTTCGCTTCTGCCCCGGCGCCTGGGATCGGCCAGGCCTGGTTCCCGGGACGATCCCCAGGGAAACACGCAGCCGGTTCCCTGCAGCTCAGGCCCGGCCTTCTCGGCGCGTCCTGGCGCGATGGGAAGTCCTGACCCGGGGCCGGGAAGAGACGCGCTGCGTGAACGCGAGGCGCAACCAGAGGGTTCTTCTCCGTTGCTAGAAAGTCACTGGTTCCGTCTCTGGAGACTGTGGCTGAGCCTTGCCTCCCGCCGGGAGAGGCCCTGGACTTCGGGGACCGATCAGGTCCCTGCTTTCCAGGCAACTGGGGAACCAGGGAAGAAAGACATAATCAAACCACAGAACTCCCCCAAAGAGCATTTCATTTGGAGATGCGCCATAAAGACACAAACAGGGCAAGGTAGCTGAGGGTGGCAGAGGCGGTGCGCCAGCCCCCGCGCGCGAGACGCGAACGCTTCGACCCTCAGAAAAGAGCAACAGCAAAGAGGCAGGTCAACTTTATACTTATTTTATTGCAGTAAAAGAACCTTTTCCTCTATCTCAAACCGCCCGTGGCGGCGGGGTGGGGGGCCCCGGGGGGGAGGGGGTTGCCAATCTTCCTCGGATTCCCCCCAGTCAATTCAGTCTTCGAAGCTCCTTCCGCCGCCCCAGGGCTGGACCCCTGAGATGAGGTCCGGGGACCACGCCGTCTCCCTCCGGCGGGGGGAGGAACCCCGCAGAGCTGGGCCCCAGAGGCCGCGGGAGACCGCGCGCCCCACCGAGGCCGGAGGGGGCGGGGCCTCGGGGCGGGCTCCGCTCAGTGGGGCGGGGCTGCGCTGTCCCGTCTGCGCCACTATTGGCCGCGGGCCCCGGACTGGCGGGTGAACGTCACGGGCTGGGCCCACCCCCTTGGCAATGTCTTCAGCCCGCTGCACTCCTAACTTAAGCATTTATTCCACTGGGATAGAAGCGGCAGGAGCAGCGTTGGCACCGGCGAACCATGGCTGGGATTTTCTATTTCGTCCTCTTTTCGTTTCTCTTTGGGATTTGCGACGCTGTCACCGGTTCTAGGGTGTACCCCGCGAATGAAGGTAAGACCGAGGCGGTCCTTCTGCGGTCCCGGGCAGAGAGGTGGATCTGCGGGTGAATGGCCCCCGGGAGCGCAAGGCCGGAAGGTGTGAGGGGATCCCGGCGTGAGCGGTGCGCCCCGACTCCGGAGAAGGGGGCCCGGACGAGAGGATCCGCGAAGGGGAGTGGGGAAGCTGCCGGGCAGCCTTCCCCGGGCGGTGACCCTGCATTCGGCTGGGCTACCCAAGTTTGTAGCGGAAGGACAAAGTTTATCAGCATCCGCGGGCGAGGCCGGCTCCAGGAGCCCCAGGGGATACACTAGAGCCAACGCCAGGACTAAACAAACAAACAGAAAATAATAATAAATTATTTGGACGTAGCGTTCCCTATCACCGCTCCCAACCCAGCCCCGGTCAAGGGGGGAACGGAAGCCTGGATCTAAGTGAGTGTTTGGTGCTCCCGGGTGCCTGCGAAAGCCTTGGAGCTCAAGGTTTCTGCAAAGTTTCCCGAGCCCTGGGCTTCCCGGGACCCGGCTGCGGGGCCTCGGCTGCACAGCGGCCGTGGCGCCGCTCGCAGGTCGCCAGTGACCTGGTTTCTGTGGCACCCGGCGTCAGACACCTTTCTCCCCGCTGGGCCTCGCGCTCCGGGTGTGCGATCGCTGGCCTACGGGGCCCCACTCTCTTCAGATCACCCCTCAGACCTGGGGACCCGCTGGCAAGTTGAACGTGGTAGTTTTTGCTTTTTGCCCCCGGAACTATACACTGGGTTAGTTTGGATGGAACGCGCGGGACCGACTGGACCCGTCTGGGTGCTGTTTTCTGCGCGTCTCTTCGGACGTGCTGGAAAGATTGTGTCTGTTTCTGTGTAGGGGAGGTGGGTGTTGATCATTTAGTTTCTGATGATCTCAGAGAAAGGCGAATTGAATGTGTGTGTGTATGTGTGTGTGTGTCCGCGTGAGTCTGTGTGTGTACGCGCGCGCGCGCAAATGTGTGTATGTGGGTGCGCGGGTGCCCGC
The DNA here is from genome assembly GCF_011800145.1 of Mirounga leonina. Taxonomy (NCBI): domain Eukaryota; kingdom Metazoa; phylum Chordata; class Mammalia; order Carnivora; family Phocidae; genus Mirounga; species Mirounga leonina. The sequence continues at coordinate 15,788,901 of NW_023270377.1, forward strand.
GTGGACGCGGACGATTGTGTGCCTGTGCGTGAGTACCCTGATAGCGTGCGCCTCTGTTCGGGGCTGCTTGTGCTCGAGTCAGCGTGCATCTAGCCTTGCACCGGTCTCGTCGACTCTTTCACAGCACCCCCGTCCCGCGCCCTCCCCCATCCATCCATCCATCCATCCATCTATTCAGGCGTCCATCTCTCCAGAATCCGTCCGTGCATCCCTGCGCTATCTATCATTTTCCCTGTTCCGAAGGAGGGAGCCAAAAACCAACTTAGCCTTGGCTGGGCAGCCGGGACCCAGAGCTCGCCAGGAGGAGGCTGGGAGAGATTCACACACCTGCCGGCAGACACTGTTTGGGAGGAAAGGGGCGCTCTCCCACCCTCTCGATCTCCTCCCTTCTTCTTAACTGACTTCTGGTGCCATCTCGGTCGCTGCGGTCCCTCGGTCCCCAGGGTCATTCCTTTTAGTGGAATCATGGATCTCGCTTTCTCCCGACTACTTCGCACACTTGTTAGGACGTCCCTCGAGACCTCTCTGGCTCCAGACGTAACGGAGATTTTCTTTTCTTTTTTTCTTTTCTTTTTCTTTCTTTCTTTTTTCCTTTTTTCCCCCTCCCCTTTCTTGCCTTTTCTTTTGGAAGGAAAACTTGGGAGCGTTAGACAAAAACGGTGTTGATGGAGCTGTAGGCTGATGTAGAACGAAGAGGGGGGGAGTGTTTCCCCCCCTCCGGCCCCTCCTCCCCCCTAAAAATTAATTCATTTTGTTGCTTTTTATTCCCATCACGTTTCCTTTTCTCCCTTTTACCCTCCCTTTCTACTCCCTCCCTTTTTTTGTAAATTGGGTCTTATTGTTCCCTTTGTGTCCCTAATCCACCTTACATAAATCCAAATGGATGTAGCGGGCTTTTCTCTAGGGACCAAGAAGAGGGAATGAGGAGGGGGGGCGCAACTCCGGGCGGGAGCGACCCAGGGAAGGCTCTACATTTTAAAATAATTAAGAGACCCTAGGAATTCAGGCTCCTCGGGAAAACCAGGAGAAAGCAGCTGTTTTTAACTCCTTTGACTTGGGGATGGAATGAGGGAAGGTGGGCAGAATTCAGGGGCCTAGGGGTGAGATGGAGAGTCGGAATGCCCAGGAGCAAGGATGAGGGCTCCCCATTCCCACCCCTCCTCCAGCCTAAAGAGCCAGCCTCACTGATCAAATTAATAACCCAGTGGTTCCTTTGAGATGGGCCTTTCGACCCCCAGGCCTGCAGATCTCGGTGGGAAAGAGAATGTGGAGAGGTTAGGAATCCATTGTGTCCTTTAAAATGTCCTCGGTGCCTAGGACAGTTCCAGCCTGGGTGGGGGATAGCAGCTCTGTAGCCGGCTTCCCTGTTCCTGAGCTTTGACACACACGCTTAGGTGAAGCACAAACACTAAATCTATTAGGCTGCACTCCTTCACCTAAAATTCAAACCAGTGATTTCCTCCTAGGCTGAGGACGAGTCTCTGGTTGTCCTCCAAAAGACCTGGGGAAGAGAATATTCCAGTGTGTTAGCATCCTAAATTCTACAGGTCTGCCATTACCCCCTTTGAAACTTGGATATTTTAAAAAAGCAGTGGATACCACATCCGGGGCCTCTTTATTTGGTGGGGGGGGGGGGGAAATTGTAGAGGAGAGAGCCTTTTCATGACCCTTTGAATACTCTGTTAGAATTCACTTGTGGTTCTGTCACCATGATGATGAGTTATGTGGTCATCTGAAACTTGCAAAAACAAATAACTCTAGTAGATACCAGACAGAGATGAATGCTGATTTTGCTCTGGAGTGTAGCTGCCCTACATAGATATATTTATTTTTTGAATTGTACTTGAGATTCTCTATTCATCCTTTTTAGAAAATGAATCAGCTCAGGCCTGGGATGGAATTTTAAATGCTAAGCAAGTTAAATAAATAAGAATGTGCAGATTTAAAGAGGGGAGAAGATCAAGTAAGTAATGATTATTTACATAAGTGAGACTGAGTTTAGGTTTTGATCAGAGTTGGATATGCACACCCCCAGAACATATGGAAACGCTCAGGCAAATGGTTTTTGTAGTATTGGCTTTTTTGCAATTGGAAATTAATCCATTTTCCTTTGTTTTCTTGCAGTTACCTTATTGGATTCCAGATCTGTTCAGGGAGAACTTGGGTGGATAGCGAGCCCTCTGGAAGGAGGGGTAAGTTCCGAGTTGCTCTCTGATCCAAAGGGTAAAAAGGAGTGATTAGCAACTTTCTGAGAGTCCTAATGGCTTGATTCTTGTTGATTGTGGTGAGGGGGTCAGATTTCCGCCATGGCCTGTGAAGTGAATTACGCTTTGTTGGAGAAACCCTATACTCCCTTTGGATAGCTCTGTCATGGAAGAACTAGAAACCAAAAGGGCAGAAAGGGGTTTCAAAATTAGGAGATTGGTGGAGGCATAGACTTAGATGCCTATTTAAAACTAAAATACCGACAAGAAATACGATCCAGGGACCAAATTAGAATTTGTGCCTATTACTGTGATGGCCGTGAAGACCTGACAGGGTTAATTTTAGAGCAATTGTTCTGTTTCCAGATGAGGAAAATGAATAAATAAAGATACCAGGGGAGAGAACATTTCTGATTGTACCAGGCACAAGTTTAGTTCCATGCATAGGCAATGGGGGCGGGGGAGGGGCACGTCCTTACCTCTCACAACCTTAAATCAACTGCAGCTCTCTTGCACACTGTGAGGAAACCCTATGAGCTTCTGCCAGGGGCACAATATATACAGAAAAAAACCCCCAGGCTTTTGTGCTATTGGTGCTGAATGTAAAAAAGTTTATGTATTTGGAATCTTGAGCCTTTGGGAAAGGGGAAGCTAAAATAGAAAATATGAGAGAGCGCATCACTGTTCATTTCTTCTGAAATGTGCCTTCACTGCCTCCTTCTGAAGATTCAGAGAATACAGGTCAATGGCCACATTCTCCCCCCTCCACTCTTCAAAACAGGTCGGAATGAATCGGCTTGGGAAAGAAATCAGTATAACATGTAACTCCCGACTTCTGCCAAATTTAAGGAACTCTCAAATCCTTTAAAAATTAAGATCATTCTGCCTTTATATGCTTGATAATCTGTGACTGAATCAGTTGATTGAGAGCAGTGGAGGTGAAAGACAAGGCATCTTTAGCAGGGGAAGATTGGAATACCAGCCCCCAGTATGGTGCTTCCCACCTGTCCACTGAATCAACAATAAGGGATCAAAACAGTAAAGATGCACAGAAACTGTTATAAAAGAGGAAGGGTTTTAAAAATAAGGCAAGGAAGTTGTCATGAAAATGGAGAATGTTAGGCCGTCTTTTTCCAAAACAGGTTTTGGGATCCATGCGAAATAAAACGGAGATTTGCCTTACCTTCCTGTTTTTCTGCCTGAACTTGACTGCAGTTGGTTGGATCTCTGCTGAAAAATTCTAGTCGGCCCTCAAAACCATTTTTTAAAGGGAGGGAGAGTGATTGGCAGGCCTCTGGCAGTGTAGACAAGCTGTATTCACTGCTGATTGCAGGCAATTGCCCTCGTCCTTTGAATGTGAAGAAAGGTACAGCTTTATCTTGTGAGAGTCAGACTCTTGTTAATCCTATACCCTGGAAAGGTCACTGATTCAGGGAGGCTTTCCCAGGCTACACCAGGAGTAAAGCTCTGTAGGTTCAGTGTATTAGAACTGCTAGCAAAATTGAAGATGGAAGGTATCAGTACTTTAAAAATTTAACGAATCTTATCTTTCTTACGGGCTGCTCCCAAGTTTGAAGGGAGAATGCATCCAGTATGATTTGGGACCTGACTTGTTACACTAAATATCCGTGTGACCTGTATAAAAGCAAGGAGTGACACATTTTTGAGCACAGTCTATGGTCTGTCTAGTTTCTGGAAAGCTTTTACTGCAACTTAATATTCTGTAGACATCCCATATCCCACACCCACCCGAAACTGCCGAAAGAACACCTGCTTGCTTTTTATAAACACAAAACTTTCGTCTTGAGGTCTCTTAAAATAATACCATACATATATAGCTGATTGTGTCCAACCCAGAACTTTTCTATGGGCTGAATGTAGACTTCTGAATGTAGAATGTAGCATCTTTCTTTCCTTAAATGTGGTGGGTGTAATATTTTAGGGACTCATTGTGAGGGGTGAGAAATGAAATTTTATTTATGTATAATAGAAATAGTCATTCCAAAATATATAGTAGCCATTGAGAAATTATGTGCCAGATTATAAATTTTCATTAATCTATAGATTTTGTAATTAAAGGAGACTTTTTCAGGCTTAGAATGAAGGGATGAATTAGATTATCTACCTAGTATGGATGGATTAGCTTTAAAAAGTTCTTTCCAGCTGAAGATAAAAGCACATTTGTGTCTTTCGGTTATTCTGAAATTTCTACTTAGAGTTAGGATGATTCACATCTTTCTTGGCTGGAAACTTGGGGTCATGGTTTTGTCAATAAGTAATGACATTTATTTGTTGTTACTGTTATTTTTAAAAAGAAACAGAAAATTTACTTGACAGTTCCACAAAGTAAAATAATGAAATATAGTCAGCGACAACTCAGTGTTGTCTTTTTTTCTGTAAGAACAACTAAGCAGAACATAAGAATAATAGAAAGCAATGGCTCCTGATGGCAACATTGTAGCAAAAAAATCTAATCTCTTGGCAGTGTTCATTTAAAGGAGCATATTGTGTTTCTGACACTGATTGTAAAATACAAAAAATAAGGTGAGCTTTGTCATTGTTCTGGTGAATTGATCAATGTGTTTAGACAATTAAGTTCAGGCTGGGAAATTCACATTAGACCCAAACTCTCCTGTATGAACTCTGTGGAGATATCCCTGTGAGCTTTCATTTACATTGAGAAATGTGTTTTTCCATATTCCCTTTGTTCTGAAATGAGAAGCATGCTGAGTAGGGTATTTTTTTGAAGGTGGAGATCTATTTTTGGATTTACATGAATTTCCCCCAAATAAGTAAATTACTGGTGATTTATTGCTTAGTGGATAAAAAGAAATTTTAATCACCACAGGGCACTTATCCCTCCCAGTTCCAACTTTCATAATGGTAGCAGATGAAAGCGATACAGAATTTTATGCAGTATGGCCCTTCACATAGTAACATTTCCATCCATTAATAGTTTTCCAATGCACAGATGGAAAACCCGTTAAAAGATACATTATGGTTCTACATACTTCATTGGATTGAATGGAGCTTTAAGTGGAGCTATTATAGAATATGAATTTTTTTTAACTATCTTTTTTTCTTCTAATTATATTCATGTGTTAGATACTTAAGCTGATTTATACCAGATCTATATAAATACATTACTGTAGAAACTTGTGAAGAATTGGAGGCTGCCTACTGGCCCGAGCCCCCCCCAAACAATCTTGCTGCTTTTAGGATTATTTTTAAAAGCTGTGGCGAGAGAGTTTTTTACTACTCCAGTCACACTGAGTTCAGATTGTCCCACCGTTAGAATCTTTATGTTAGGAAGTAGATCGCAAAGAAAACCCTACCATCCTCCTTTAATTTTCTTGGGCTTTGAATCATAAACACCACCTACTATTTTATTTTCAATATCCACAGAATATTTAGAAACAAAGCATGTGTGCGTTCTTGTTTACTTATGGTATATGTTTTAAAAATAAGAATATACAGCTCTGGAAAAGTGTTTAATTGTTATAAATAACAGTGGATTTGAGAAATCCAACCATAAAGTTTACTCTCTGTCTTCCCAGGATTACCAAAACCAGAAGAGTGAGATTTTCTTTACCCCTTTAAAGAATAGTGACAGTGCCCAAAAAAAAAGACACTTTTTTAGGTATTAGAGAGCAAAGTTCTGACAGGAGCACCACTAATTAACTGATAATTGTCTTCCTTTGGCAAGCTTCTTTCTTCCTGCTCTTAATTTGCAGGTCTCTGCTCAGTTGTTGAAACAATACACATACTAGTTTTTCATTTATGAGTAAATTTGAACTGTTGCCACTTGAAATTGTAGTTGTTGTAATAGGTGAATCTGAGGTTGTTAGACCACCATAAGGAACTGCTGGGAACTCATAAGCAAAATATCTCCCCAAGCCTCTGGATTTTAGGCAAAAGAATGAAACAACCACAAAAACAAAACAAAACAAAAAAACACCTGCCCAGTAAAATATTGTCTTATCTCCCATAAGATGTTTTGTTAGTGAGGGTTGGTTCTCAGTAGTTTTCTTCCTCCCTAAAACAAAAATCATCACTGTCCTCTGAGGGTAAAATAGAATTGACAAGTCATCGCATGATGACATTTTGTAATTGATACATTTCCTTTGGATCTTTGCAGTGGGAGGAAGTGAGTATAATGGATGAAAAAAATACACCAATCCGAACCTACCAAGTGTGCAACGTAATGGAACCTAGCCAGAATAACTGGCTACGAACTGATTGGATCACCCGGGAGGGGGCTCAGAGGGTGTACATTGAGATCAAGTTCACCTTGAGAGACTGCAACAGTCTTCCGGGTGTCATGGGGACTTGCAAGGAGACGTTTAACCTCTACTACTATGAATCAGACAACGACAAAGAGCGTTTTATCCGAGAGAGCCAGTTTGCCAAGATTGACACTATTGCGGCTGATGAGAGCTTCACCCAAGTGGACATTGGTGACAGAATCATGAAGCTGAACACCGAGATCCGGGATGTAGGGCCCCTGAGCAAAAAGGGGTTTTATCTGGCTTTTCAGGATGTGGGGGCCTGCATTGCCCTGGTCTCAGTCCGTGTGTTCTATAAGAAGTGTCCGCTCACCGTTCGCAATCTAGCCCAGTTTCCAGACACCATCACAGGGGCTGATACGTCTTCCCTGGTGGAAGTTCGAGGCTCCTGTGTCAACAACTCAGAAGAGAAGGATGTGCCAAAAATGTACTGTGGGGCAGATGGTGAATGGCTGGTACCCATTGGCAACTGCCTATGCAATGCTGGGCATGAAGAGCGGAATGGAGAATGCCAAGGTAAGAAGAGCCATATTGTACTTTTCATTAGGGCTTAGTGCACATAATTAAATCAGAGATGAGACTAAATGGAGTAAAGCCAGTAATTAGCAGCCCCTGTGGGACATGGTGGGACAGAGGGGTCTAATGAGTAAATGCTCTAGCTCCAGGTGGTAAGGCTAAGACGTTTCTAATACTGACAAAATAAATGATGCTGTGTAATCAGCAGAAGGCCAAACACATTTGCTAACAGGCACTTAGATCTGAACCGGCTTGACGTGCCCTCTGAGATGTAAATGAACAAGCTGAAGAAACAGACTTGATTGATCCTTACTTAAAGAGGGCAGACACATTTTTGAACTCTAGTTTTCCCTGGCTACAGACTTGGTAAAATGGCAAAGATGGTAAATATCTCTTGTGGCATATATATGTACATGAACGACTTAAATGTGGAAGTAGGATTCCAGTCTTGCAAATCCCGCCTGCTGATTAAAATCGAGCTGTGTGAAGAAAGTAGTTTGTCCTGCCTCATTGGGGCTGTGTAGACGTGGCCCAACGAAGTGGAGTGACAAAGTTTCAAGTGCATTCTGTTCCACTGAGCTCCCATTGATAGGGTCTGCAAGTGACATTAATCTTGATGAAAGACCTCTTGATTTCCCCGAGGAGGTGATAAAGAGCTAGTGAGAGTCTTATTTGATCTGTGTGGTCAGAGGCAAGAGTAAATTGTGATCCATTTTGGTTATTGAGTTTTTGAAGAAATCTAGACTTTTGTATCATGCTAATTACTACTTATCACATTACTAAGGTGATTTTTTTCCCCTTACCTGCAGTGGAGTGTATGCAATTCTTTCTTCTCTTATTTCCCCTTTCTGGGGAGTTGGTAAAATATTTTTCTTTGTAGCAGCTTTGCTTCCGAGTAAGAGATGAGAAGAGTTCAAACTTACATGGATTGCTCATGTGGTGTGTGGATTAGGGCTTAAAAAAATCAGTTATCCCAAGGTTGTTATTTTTTGCGTGGTGTTTATTTTTAGGGCTTATCAATAGTCTACTGCCGCCAATCTCACTATGGTTACTACTAAACAGTGTAACTCTGGTCCCGACTTATGGAACAGATCCGATTAATCTTTTCTCAGGGTGATTGTTGAGCTGTAGACTGATTGCCACATGGTTCATCTGATTTGGTGATTAAAGACCCCGAAATAACCGACTGCCAAACAATCTGTCTGGCATTTCAACCATCTTAATGACAGGGTAGGATTAACTATGGGACAATCCACTCGACTGACGGGAAATCAACAGTTATAACCTGAAGAAATTTGCATTTTTGGTAATTTGATGTCATAGGTTGTGCATTTTTCCCTTTTATAGTATATACTGTTTTACAGTGTCATTCTTGATTTGCTAGTTATTTCCAGGAGTAGCTAACAAGGAATGTTGTAAATTCATCGCAAATAAAACAATAAAGGTTGGCTACCTTGTCTGTTGACTCAGAGTAAAAAGGTAAGCTCATGAATTCGAAAATTTTAAAGTTGGAATTTAAAGTTGTTTTTTGTTGTTGTTGTTTGCAAAGATTAGTTTCTTGATCATTGTGTTAGCTCTTGACTTAGCAACTACTGGATAAGCTGTACCAAATTGAAACCCCAAAACCTATCCTGGTATCGGTATGAGAACATACCTGAGTGCATTGTTATTGGCACCTAAATTGCAGTCATCATAGCAGGTACAGTGACATGAACAGGGCAATGACACGGAATCACACTTTAGAGTAAATTATTCTGCCTTTTCGATTTTTGTAAGAGAGGACTTGCACGTCTTCACATGTCAAGGTTCTTATATGTATTAAAAAAAAAAGAGAGAGAGAGAGAACACCATTGTCTTTCCATTTCCTGCTCTGGCATTAGTATATCTCTGTATCTAATGTCATTGATTTTCAATTGTTGTAGAGCCCCGTAACTCATACATTGCTACACTGTGAAACTCCTTGACATTTTTACAACCCAAATTAGAAGAAGAAGAGAAAAAGATGGAGGGGGAAGTGAATGTAAAGCCAATTGAACATTTTAGTGGTTTGCTTTATGGAAATAATCTTGGGAATCCAGTTAATCATATGGTTCATGGAAGGGGTGGGGCTCCATGTTTTAGAATCAATCCGTTTCTAAGCTAACTGTTCCTAACACAAGGCCAGATATTTAACGGAAGGGGAGGTTGATTGAGGCCGTTTTTTAGAATCTTCATTGTTCTCACTCTGGCTACCCAGGTATTTTCTCTGCTGCTCATAAAATGACTAACTCTTTCAAGAAGACAATTTTGAACAAAATCTTGCCCTTTGTTTGTTTGTTTGTTCTTAATACTATCAGGTAGGCATTGCTGATGAATTTAGGGAGGAAGGAAAAACTTGAATGGCAAGATTCTTCAACTCCAAACCTCAGTGAGATTTTTTAAAGATGACTCAAGACTAAAAATCTTAGGAGTAATAAAAATGGTCACCTCCATCCTTGACGTCATTACTGGGAAGCATCCAGGTAGAGCAGAAAGAACACAGAGACAAAGAAATGTGTCTCAGTGTGGTCACTGTAACTAACTCTATGACATTGAGCATGTTTCTTAAGCCCTCTGAGCTTTGGTTTCTTCATCTATAAAATGGGTTGAAAATAACTGTACTTAGCTTACAGTCTTGCCATGAGGACACAGTGATGTAAGATTAGTAGAAGTCACCTTTCAGATCCTAAGCATTAAACCAATGTCAATGCTAGCAATTCTTTGATAACTCTGTCCTTCTCACAGTCGTAGCTGTGGACTTTTAAGGGTATTGAGTAGAACAAGCGAAAGAGAAGTTCATCCATCTCCCAGCCCCTCTTGGAAGTCAAAGCTAAAGATAGGACAGAAGAATTGCCCCTGCCCTAACAAAGAATAATGTCTGTTTTTACACTTCATGTTGAAAATAATATTTGGAGAGTGTCATTTTATTTCTCCCCTGTCAGAAAGCGAACTTTCCTTTGAGTGAGAGAAAATGATTTGGGGGCGGGACAAGAAAGGCCAGGGCGCAAAGAGAGCTTAAGAAGGGATAAAAAGGGGAACTGGCAAGTCTTCAGAACTGTGGCAGCAGGTTCCTCCCCAATTGTCTTTTCAGTGGGCCTACTGTTGCAGGCCGAATAGAACAGGTGAAAGGTCACTCACTTCCTCATCCATCTTCCTTGGGGTCTGGAAGGTCAGAGTGAAGATGGATTAAGATCTTACATGTTTGACAAAGGATCCTTGGGCAAAAATGGCCAGGGTGGGTGGGGGCCTGGGATGTGCTGTTGTTTGAATCTAACCCTCGTCAGCTGCCGGAGTCCTCAAGGGACCTCGGGGACAGAGCGACACTTCCTCTTGGCTTTCTTACCTCCAAGCAGTACATGCTAATGGAGGCGAAGGATGGAGAGCTACGTCAAAAGTGTCAAGAGGTGATGGCGGGCTTGCCCTCTGAAGCAGCTGCAAGTTCATTCTGCTCTTGAATAACATGTTCTGAAATGATTTGGCTCCGTCTCCTTGGACAACAAAGAGTGGTAGTAGCCATTCATCTGTTGTCAGGAGAGTGCATGGCTGGCTGGCCTCAGCAGAGTTTGAACTTGCCCAGTGATTGGCTGCAGAGGATAAGTCCCTGCTCTAGTTAGTCTCGTGACCAAGTCTCCTCAGACTGTTGGAGGAAATTGCAAATATACCTCAGACCCCGGCATTGCCACCTCCCCCCCTGCCCCCCACATATACCCCCCAGTGAGGAAATGGTGCAAATGTTTTAGAGGGTAGTTTTCATTACTTCAGAAAGATTAAACAGACCAAGAGAGGAAAAGATTCTTTATTAACATGTTTTCTGCTTAATTAAAAAGCTGAAAAATGAAAGGGAAGTCACAGATTTACTCTTTGTGAAATATTAGTAAGCACTGCTTATACTGCTAGAAAGAAGGCATTCTTCTGGAGTCACTCTTTAAGCCAAAGAATCATAACGGTGACAATGTTAAGCTCCATAGGAATCAAGCCTTGCTGAAAGACACATTGTTGCTGTAGATTGTTTTGGGTCATACCTATCCAGGACCTAATATTATATCATTAATATATGATGTCTTCATATCAGCAAAAGGTATCAGTAAAAGCTCTTATGAGAAAGAACAAGATAGAAAGGCTTTGATGGCCATAACAGAAATATTTCAAATTTGGGCTCTGAATAGAGGGGGAGATTTACATTAAAAAAAAAAAAAAGAAAAATTACTTTGTTTTTCCCACTCTACTCTAGAAAGATCTTAGGAGAAAGAAGTACTGGAAAGGAAGCATTTAAAATATGGTTCAGAGAGATGCTGCTTCATATCCTTTCCACCTTTGAAATTTTTTTTCTACCTTTGAATCATGTCTTTAAGAATCAATTGCTTGAATCACATGGCTGCTTTTATCTCCAGCTTTGAAGCCTGGCTGTGATCATTGAAAGACACAATTCTTTATATACAAGAAGAGCAGGGTTTAATTATTGTGCTTTTTCAGTTATACTTTTTTTTTTCCCCTTCTTCGTGTGACCAGGGTTCTTTTGTGAGTGTGAATTATGGAGTGGTCTCTATTTTGGGTGCACCAAAGCATCACATAGGAATGCTCTCAGTGAGGGATTTTTGAATATGGTATTTAAGATTTGATGACTTATTTTAGTCTAACTAGGCTTCCTCCTACCTTTCAAAAATGAATTAAGACATCATTATTCTGTGAAGACTTGAGTCTTTGGAAAAGACTGAGTAAATGGCTTTTCAGTTACTGCTTACTGTGCAAAGCAGAGGTGGTCATGATAGAAGTTTGACTTTCCCATCATTGAACTTGACTACTTCGGGTTTAGGTCCCCCCCCCCCCATTTAATTGATGAATTTCACATTACCAAAGAACGGCTTCAACCTCTTCAACCTTTTATGAGTTACCACTCTTTATAATTTGTCAGACAACCCAAATATTCTCCCAGAATCATCCTCTTAATTATCATCTTGTTTTTATGACACTTGACTGTTTATCATGGACATCATTCCATGTTAGAGGATATCACTCTTCTTCATCCTTCATAATGGATAATTAATATTCTGTAGTATGAAGTCTATAATTTTTCCCTCCGTGGTAGATATTTAGGTTCCTTAGTTTTTCCCGGCAATATTTTTAAACAAACACTTTAATTTATGAATCAAACATGTACAAGTTTGCTTAAAAAATCGAATGATTAGGCTAGCTCTGTGACTTTCCCGGCTTTATCTTGGACAAGTGAACTTAGCAAACTTTCTTACCGTGAGCATGTATGTGAAGAAGTGCAGCGTGTTATAATCAGACAAGTAACCCCAGTGACGATTACGAGCATAGTGGGGTCTCATTAAATGTTCATTGAATGAATGAATAAATAAATGCATAAGCAACTGTGGCCTGTTTCATATTAAATATTTAGTTGGTGGAGTAATGTTTCACGGAGTCAAGATGATATCAAAATCTTTGCACGTGACTGATGCATTAATGAGGTCTGAATTTATAATTCCTACTTCAGTTGGGTCCTAACTCTTTTCATCGTGTTTATGATTCATCTCTATGCCTGAACTTTCACAAATCTCCACAGTGCATGGGTTAACAGAGTTATTAGTATAAAATAGCTAAGACCTGTTTTTGGAGTTTGAGACTTGGGTTCAGTTTCTACTTGTGCTACTTAACCAGTTGTGTGATCATGGATACTAACTTAACCTCAAGTTCACAAATGCAAATTGGTGGTAATGGTATGTTATGTATGATACACACACATAAGTATGTATGTTTGGAGGAGAGGGTTTCGCACAGTGTCTAGAATCATTAAGCACTTAGTGGAAGTGGTTATTGTTAATTTTATTGTTGTTAGGTAGAAATATGTTGATGGGTTATTGGACCAGTGTCTATCCAACAATGAAAGCAGTTCATTTAGGTTCCAGAGTAGAAGTTTTTTTGTTTTTGTTTTTGTTTGGGGGAGCGGGGAGAGGGATGATGTTACATAAGCAAGGGTAGTAGGTGGTATGAAATGGCTGATCTTACATGCATTGATTAGATCCTCTGTTCTCGATGTTACTGCCCGCCCCAGTGCAGTGGTTCTCCAAGTGTGTTCTATCTGGATTCCCCACGACCCTGCTGTGGTCTGCAAGGTCAAAACTTTTCTTAGTTAATACTTAGCTATCATTTGCCTATTACCTCTCTTTTTTTCATGAGTGGCATTTTCTAGAGGCTTCCTGATGTGTGATATCTCATCAGATTGAATACAGAAGCAAATAGGAGAATCCAGCTGTCCTCTATTAAAACACACATTAAAGAGATTTGCAAAAAAAAAAGTATCACTCTTAAAAAGAATTGTATTTTGGGAAAATAGTTATTTTTTCATTAACATGTTATTTATGTAAACGTGATGGGCAACCACTGATTTTTTTTAAAGTGCATTAATAAATAATTACTTTTAAAATTTCTCAATTTCCATTTCTTTTGGTAAATATTGACAGTTTTAAGGCAGATAAACAAAAGCATCTTGGCATCCTCAGTGTTTTTAAAAGTGTAGAGGGGCCGTGAGACCATCAGCGTTTTAGTTTCTCTGGCAGGTAGGTCGGGTGCATGTCTGTCTTGCTGCAGATAGTTAAAAATTAAAATGAAATAAGAAAGTTCTGAAAACTTTCAGAATCTGGGAGATGAAGGTAGCTTAGAAGAATGGCCTTTTATTTATTCAACCTTTTAGATGTTTCTATAAACTTAGACAGCAATTTGTAGCTTTTAGCCTTTTAAAGCTGTTTATCTGTGTCCAAGAAGGTGGCCCTGCGCTCTTTAGTTTTATTGTCCTTGTGAGAAGGCATGATTAAAGAAGGTCTCAGCTGTCCCCTGGACCCTGAGAGACTGTATCTTTTTCACTTCGGGCACAAAACCTTTTTTATTGCGTGCCTTACAGCTGGTACCTCTGAGCTGTTTTGGGGGAGGAGAGCAGGTGAGGTCACTCCATTTCTTGATCCGAAGAGTAATTAATAGTCCCATGACTAAATGGACATTTTATGAATATTCAGGGTCTGTTTCGGCTTCTTGGGAAACAGTCCTGTCGGAACCGCTTACAACTCCCTTTGGAGACGCCGAGCGTTTTCTGGGTGAATGCGGGTCGTCAGCTGTCTGCCTAGGGTTGCATTTCCAGGCTGCGGAGTCTTCATTTGCATATTCTGTATGCGCCCTCATGCAAAACAGCACACCCATTTCCCCCTCGCACAAAGGCAGTGAGGGCTTCCTTTGGAAACTCCAGCCAAAATCTCCTTCTGTTTATGCAGAACCCAATGATTTAGACACCATGCAAATTAATTCGGTTTTGATTTGAATGCTTCCAGAGATTGGGGGCAGGGGCGTAGAGTGGACTGTTTGCACTGGGCTCTTTTTGTGCACCCCCTCACCCCCCACCTCCCACCCCCGGGTGGCTGGTTGTCGCTCCCGGGGCCCCTTGCCCCTTGAAAAACAACCCAAGCTCCTGCTGCTCATTTTATTTTGACCTTTGGAAAGTAACCTAGTTTTGGTGACTCCTTTTGCTTGTCTGTTTAGTGACAGCTTCAGCTGGGATCTTGCACTTCTTTCTGAGAGGTAGGAGATGGCACTATTCAGATTATGCGAGGAATGTTTAGAAGTGTCCCAACAAAGGGCTTAAAAAAGTTGTAAAGCAAAAAGATAAAATTCTTTGAAAAGGAATTGTCAGACCTCAGGAAGTTCCAAAAATAGGCTTCAGGTCACTAGTGGGCTGGAATCCATTCATTCCTTCAACAAATAGATACTGAAAGCGTATAACTCAAGATCACCGTTGGTATTTTCATCTGTTTCTACATGGATGAATGAGTACCTCGGTCTTTGTATCTAGACTCACAATTAAAAGCCCTTATCTTCGCTTATGGCCCAGATAAATTTCTTTAAAAGGCGTATTGACTATAATTCTGTTCCTTCTTCCGTATGTGCATTCACTTGGGGTTGAACGTCGCCTTCTGAGTTCGGTCTTCGCATCCCACCCAGTGTCTCCAAATTGACTTAATAACCTTTGCTTTATTCCCCTAGAATGGAAATGCAAGCGCACTGCATATGTTGACACCACAGACTTCACCCTGCTTGGCCACAGCGCTATCTTCAGAAGGCCATGATCATAAGCATTCTATAAAGTAGAAGAGGAGGACTTTGCATGAAATGTTTTTGGAGTTCAGTTAGTTTTGAGTTCAAGCTCATTTCACAGGGCAGAACATGGGCGCATAGCCTGACTTTGCAGTGTAATTAAGTGGAGGCAGATCAGCTAAAACAACATCGAAATGTGGAAGAGCTTTGGGTTAGCTCCACATGGTCTGACAAAGTTTGATGATGCTGTTCAAAGTCCATTTGGGATGGATTATTAGGGATTAAAGAACAGCAGAAGGCTCTGTACTTGTTGTGTTCTCTGGTGTCATTAGTGGATGAGAAAATTCAGCTGCTTATCTGGCTCTTGTTTCTAAGGATGGATTTAAACAGACCCACACTTCTCAAAGGTGATCTTACTAACCTCTTCTTAATAAGTTACAGATCTCAAATTGCTCAAAATCCTTAAAATACCATTTGAAGTAAGTTGATTGATAATTATCATTTCCCCTACGTGTACAGATATTTTCCACAGCAGTACAAAGCTAAAGTACAGTTTCTTAATTACCCAGATAATCCTGTTTGCTTGTATTTTTAAACTATGAAGTGCTGGGTAATTATTCAATTCTTAATAGAAGGCAAATGGCAATGTAAACAATAATTAGGATGTTAGACAGACTAACACGCTTCAAAGCAAATTGGATTTTTTTCATACTGTTCAGCATGATGTCCCATAAAGCTAACAATTGAGAAGCAAGGCAGAAAAGGTTCCATTTTGTTCATATTTTATGGCGTTATCTCTTCATGGCTTGTTTCCGTGAATAGCAGTTTGCCCCAATGAAGCTGGCTGTGCCCATGCCAAATGTTTCCGGAACAATCGCTTCCCTGCTGTTTGACATTTGGCTCTGTTCTCCCAGGACTCCAGATTGGTCCTTTGTCTGCTTCAGATCCCAGGGGTCAGAGGTTAACAGAATACTGATTTCCTCCCATAATACCATGGCAGGTAAATATGGGCCAACCTCATGATCAGTTAAGACAGCTCAGTGAGGAATGCAGTTCTCATGGGCTTTTGTCCTTAAGATGCCAAGCTTCCCAGCTATCATTAGGAGCACCGCTGTCTCTTTGATAGGGTATTTTCCATTGCTAACCATTCAGGATACCCCACAGAAATACACGACCTGAAAACTGTGAGCAGATCATTGCTTTGGATGAGTTAATTTTGCAAACTTAATATGGGAATACTTCACCATCGTTGCACACTTAATGGTGTCCTGTGGTCTTATCTGTGCTGTATGTTTCATTGATGAAATAATAAACCAATGACAAAGGCGGTAGTAGACAAAGATACCTTAATAATGTTGCTACAGCTCCCTCTGCCTTTTTCTCGTCTTAATGGTGTGTTGCCAGTTAGAGGTGTAATTAAATGAACAATCAATTTTATTTTCCATTTTTGTCACTTAGGGAGACGTCCAAGCATTCATCAATATCAGTGTTACTAATGTGTTACATCAGTTTAATTACATAAGTCTTAATTTTTCTCCCCAGGATTAAGGCAGGCGATCCAATAGACTATTTCCTACCTGGTTGTGATGCACACACAGGCTTTCAAAGTTTAAACTAGGTTTCAAACTTTCCAACTTCTTGCTGTCATCAGTTAATTTTAGAACCCCTTTCTCTGCATGAGTTCTCCCATTTCTAATTGGCCAGACTCCCTCACGTTGCACTGTGAACTTGATGCTTGGGTTCATTTGTTTTCAGTTCTAAGTGTTTGAAGAAGACATCTCCACTTTGAAAAAACAGTTTCCTTTTGAAGCGTCCAGCTTGGCAATGACTGTAGCATCCCCCAGGCAAATTAGCATGTTAAAAGACCGGATCAATACCTTTCTGGCCCCTCCATCCTTCTTACTCTCTTCAGAGGGGGAAGAGTTTTGAAGAACCCTAGGAGGCCCTTGACAGATGTGCCAGGAGATTTCAAGAGGATTGTTCATTGCCGAGTTGGGAACATTGACAGTTTGATCTAGTGCCCAGACTGCGTCTTCGCTGGTCATTTGAAAACGGATGCGGGAGGCATTGACAGCTTCGAGAAAGCTGTAGCAGTTCATGTAATTATGGAGAGGATTAGAAGAAAAGTGTTGGGAGGAATAAGAGATCAATAGAAGGGCACTAGTTGACTGAACTCACCTTCAGCTGTTAGAGCACTCCATTTTGTAACATTTAGCCTGTGTGTAGAGTGTTTTATAGGTTTCTTTTTTTTTTTTCAGGCTTGTGCAAATCTATGCATAAGGAAAAAAAAAACAGTCACTGATTTTTGAGAGTGGACTTGTAGGTAATTAACAGTATAATGCTTCTATTACTTAAGATGCAAAGGTGGCTAATTAACTAATGGGAGAAATTGAGATTTCATTACTCTGTTATCTAAGGAGGTGCCAACAAAAGAAGTGAAGCTGAAAGTAATATTTGAGCATTCAGGCTTCCGTTTGCAATGTTTTCTTTAGGAACTACCTCCCTGTATCCTAGATTTTTTGTTTGCTTGCTTTTGTTTTTAATTTTTAATTAATTAATTAATTCGAACATACAGTGTTTTATTAGTTTCAGGTTTACAGTATAGTAATTCAGCACTTCTGTATCCTAGAATTTTAAATTAATGCTCATGCAAGCCTCCAGTAAACCAATATAAAAGCGTGGTGGACTTATATGAAAGGAACCCATGTTGATGGAAAAATGAGAACGTTATCTTTGCATGAATGAAAAGAAGTATTTTAAAAAAAGGTTTGAAACATACCACCAGAAGGTCTCAAATGGCCTTCGATTTTGGAAGTTCTCCTGCACAGGGCAAAAATGGCGATTGTACTTAGCTAAAGTAAACCAAGTCCATAATTTATTTTAACCTTTATGAAGGACTCTGGGACCCTCATTCACAAAACATTGTAACTATAATTATTTCAGTAATTTTTAAATGGGTACTTGATATGGTAAGAATCCTGCACTCTGATTTCAGCAATTGTACTAAAAGGGGTTTTTAAAAAGTTCATTGTTAGATCTTTCCTTTTCTTCTCCTAGGAATATATAAAGTCATTTCTTGAAAGTAATGTCTACTCTTATAAACATCACAACTATTACCATAACTTTAAAAAATGGTTATCCTAAAAAGAACCCCTCCCTGAAGAAAGGATTGTTGACTTCTACTACAGTTAATGACTGAAAGACACAAACTTATTGAGTTTTTCCAATATTTTCCATTAGATCTTCTAGCTGGTTATCACTGATCTACAGGACAGCTATTGATTTTTGTATGTTTATCTTGCATCCAATCTTTTTATTGAACTGTCTTGTGAATACTAATAGGTTTTCAGTTAATTCTCCAGAGTTTTCTAGAGAACTAATAGTTTTGACTGAATGCAATTATATATATATTTTTCCCTTCTTTCTAAAAATTAGACCTCTTATTTCTGATTTCTATCTTACAACACTGGTCAGAATTTTCAGACCAGTAATAAAAGCCAGTATAGGATTGTGAACATCTTTATTTTATGCCCAATTTTAGTGAGCATAGTTTAAGTATGCTATGAGATACTTTTTTTCTTAAGATCGTATTTCCAATTCCTAAACATTTCTCAGAGAGAAGGAATTTTAAATTCTGTTAAATTACTTCAAGTATTGCTTTTAGTTATGTGACCTTTCTGACTTGTTGTATTTATAATATTAAACATGTTAGATTTTTCTGAAAATGATCCGTAAATTCTCTTTGCATTTGTGGAAAAAAAAAAAAACTACTGGTTGGCAATAAATTTTGATAAATAGTTTCTTGAATTTTGTTTTCTTTTCCATGAAAATAGTGGATAAGAGCCAAAGCTTTGGGATAAGAATTTAATTTTAATCTCAGCTTTATCACTTAAAATGTGATGATGGGCTAGTTACTTTAGTACTTTAATTTTCTCCTCTGTAATACGGGGATAATGATATCTACCCCATGAATAGACTTAGGATAAATAATGAATGTAATGTACATAACAATGTACGTAAGTTTCACTTGGGAAGTGGCATCTATTTAGTGGTCAGTAAAATGTGAAAATTGTTATTACTATTTTATCATGAGTCTTAAAAAGCTATTCAACTGATATTAGCCAATATATTCTCTTTCTCTATTTCTCTTTCTTGCTTTCCAACTGTATGACTTCCTTGCCCTCTGTCTGATCCTGTTCTTAGAAGGTTTTGGTATTACGGTCAATTCGTAAAGTTAATTTGGATAGCTTTCCTTTTTTTTTTAGATTTATTTATTTATTTATTTGTCAGAGAGAGAGAGCAGGAGCTAGCACAAGCAGGGGGAGCGGCAGGCAGAGGGAGGGGGAGAAGCAGACTCCCTGCCGAGCAGGGAGCCCCCCCCAGATGTGGGACTCTGATCCCAGGACCCTGGGATCACAACCCGAGCTGAAGGCAGCTGCTTAACCGACTGAGCCGCCCAGGTGTCCGGATAGTTTTCCAGTTTTAATTAACACCGCAGAACGTTAATGTGCATGAGAACTAGCTTTTCTCTGCGAGTTTGAAGGATTTCACCATTAAAACTGGCTTATGATTTGGGCACTTATGATTTGGGCACTTTTTTATTTGCTAGAATTCAATAAAAAGTACAAAACCCCATAAAGGAAGCAGGCCCGGGCACTTTGTTCCATTGCTTTTCAAATCACACACATTTTCAACCCTAACAGAGTAGACGTGCTCTCTGACTCTGATTTGGGCCTTTCCCAGCCTCTGCTGACTTTAGGGAAAAAGCAAAGATGTCACATTGCTCTCATCCATAATTCCGTTACTGAGATTTCGTGTTACTCGTGCAGATCTTGAACATGTAAGGTAAAGGTAACGCATCGTTGGACCTGGAGTTAGTGCTTTGGCATGGCTGAGCTACTCATTAATCAGGAGGCTGGTCGTTAATGAGAATCTAGTTGAGGAAATATTTAATATCCCATTAGGGAAAGCTGCATTTCCCTGTGGGTGAATGTGGATGCAGCCCCTCTGAGCTGTGGTGCTTTAGTATCCTTTTTTATTGAACGAGAAAGACAGACCATGAAATGACAGATCCACTGTTAATAGAAACATCTGGTGCTCCTTAGAGCCACAACGCTGACATAATAATTTGTAAATATTTTATATTGGTTTTGAGGAATGGCAAATTTCAGTTTTCATTTAGCCAAACAGACAAATTATTTTGTAGGCTATGGCAGGCAGAACGAAGACCAGAGGACAGATATTGCCTCAGTATAAGGAAGAACTGTCTAGTATTTCGAACTAGGCAAGAGTGGAGCGCAATGCCTTGGGAGGCCATGAGCTCCACATATTTTGGATGTGTTCATACTGGCTGAATGACCCCAGGGCATCTAACAGGTTAGAGATTGGAGACCTTGTGTTTCCCAAAAGGGACACCGTTGTCCTTCTGGGCAGGACGATTCTTCCTCGAGTACTCCACCAAGCCTTGCAGATCTGTCAAGCATTTAATATCCTGAGCACTCCCTGGGCACGAAATGCCTGTGGCGTCCTTTAGTCCCTGTAACAGACCAGATGTTACTCTTAATATTCCCATTTTACAGTTGGGAAAGTTGAGGCATGGAGAGGTGCCTAAGGTCATGTAGACTCCCCAAGACGATCTGGAACTGGATAGACTGGCTCCAGCCTCCACACGTGCCAGTTCTATACTCTACTTTGCCTGGGTAAGAACTGTTAGAAAGAAAGGAAACTCTCTCCAAGTTGACAATATGGGATCACCTTCTATTCTTACAAGGTAAGAAGAATATTTAAAATGCCAAGTCTGTGTAAACAGTGCCCTGTGTTTACTCCCAAGATTTGTCAAACATTCATCTGCCAATGGGTGGCCTTTGTGTTATTTCGAATGGCCTTGCAAAGAGCAAATTGTGACTTTGCAATTATTAAGGCTGAAGACCTTGTCCTAGAGTGTGTTACTGAGCAAATTATTCTTATGTTGACTTGGTATCACAGCAGAGAAGAAGGTTACAAACATAGACCCAAGTTTACATAAGTCAGAGCATCATCTCGTCTTAACAGGAGGACAGCCTAAGAGAATGAGAACTTTTTGATTTCTCACATGTTGTCTAATAAATCCAGGGAGATTTAGAAGGAAAATCAATCTGAAAAGGAGGGCGAACTTTTAATTATCTAAATGTTGAGCATGTGCATTTAAGCTGATTCAGGTAGAGCATTTACTTGCAAGTGTGTGGAGGGAAAAAAAATGGCAGTGAACCCATTTGGAAGGTAATACATTTCTATAATAAGGGGAAAGAGGAAAAAAACATGGGTAAACAATTGCAAATGGTGGTACACTAGTCCCCCCCTCCACCTTATCTTGGATACATTCCTCTCTTGGATACATTCCAAGACCCCCAATGGATGCCTGAAACCACAAATAGTACCAAGCCCTGTATATGCTGTATTTTTTCCTAAACATCCCTACCTATGACAAAGTTTAATTTATAAATTAGGCTTAGTAAGAGATTAACCATATAACTAGTAATAAAATAGAACAGTGGTCACAATAAACTATAATAAAAGTTCTGGGAATGTGGTATGTCGCTCAAAATCTTAATGTACTGTACACAACCCTTCCTGTGATTCATGTGAGAGGATAAAGTGCCTCCGGTGAGGGGACTGACATAGGCGTTGTGATTTGGCGATTGGTTGCTTTTGACCATCTGATGACAGTAGGGAGATCATCTGCTTCTGGACTGTTGTTGACTGTGGGTAACTGAAACCACAGAAAGTGAACCCAGGATGAAGGGGGACTGCAGTAGATGTCATTTCCTTTAGCCACCACCCCCCCCCCGCCACCATCCATTCTACCCTTCCCCCACTGGGATGCTACCTTGTGGCTTCCATGGAAACGGCTCACCTTTCAGCACCTAAAAACGGTTCCATCCTGAATTGTTTTGTAAGTAACAAAAATTCCTTTTTTAAATTTTTTTTCTCTTTTTTTTAGATTAAGCCATTTAGAATTGGGTTTTCTGTTGCTTGCAATGTAATCCTAATTAATAAAGGAGGTCATTACTTTAACATGGCGATTAAAATTTAACTTGAAAACTAGTTTTCTCTACACAAGCGTGGCGCATAGAAAACATAATGTGTTTGCCCAAGCTGAGTAGTTGCCCTTCCAAAAGATTTCTTTATAGTCCTATATACAATGGAAACATCTTGGATGGCTCTTTGTCCTCCTTTTTCATCCTGATGGCAAGATGGACTAGTTTGGGTTCTGTTGCTGAGAGAGGCATAGGGAAACCCAAGTTCCATACTGTTGCTCGGTGAAGTGGGACATCTGTCTTCCTTAAGAGCAGAGAATGTTCAAGCTGGTAGGGCCCCAGGAATCCTGCAGTTAGATCATGCTTCTCATTTAACAGATGAAGAAACTGAGGCTCAAATTATTAACGCATATAATAAATGAGTAAGGACTGCTTCCTGAAGTCAGGAATTGTAGAATCCTGCCATTTTGATCCTGCCAAGGCAGGATAAGCCCAGGAAAGATGTGGGCGGCCAAGGCAAAGTAGTATCTGCATATCTTTTTAAGATTTGATTTATTCTTTGTCAGAGAGAGAGAGAGCACAAGCAGGGGGAGTGGCAGGCAGAGGGAGACGCACACTCCCCGCTAAGCGAGGAGCCCGATGGGGGGGGCACGGTGGGGGAGGGGAGGACCTTGGGGGAACTAAGTGCCCTATACCTAAGCCTTACTCCTCAGTTATGAGAAAAGGTTAAATTTGGTCCTTGATTGCATTTATTGGGGTTTCAGTACACCGTTCTCCCTCATATAAACTTGAACTCCTTGGACATACTATGCCTTTCTCTGCTACATCAGTACGTACTGAATGCTCCATGCTTTCCATGCACCACTTTTTTTTTTTCCTTCAAAAAAGTTCCTTTGCGAAGAGTTCACAGTCTAAGGGAGCAGGCAGCTTTGTAAAACTGTTTATAGTATCTGAGAAGTGAAGTAAGCTCAGGTGAGGACCTGGAGGAGGGAAATGCTGAATATCATTGCAGATGAGGTGTGAAGGAACGTTTTTGGAAAATTAAACATGAGTATTGAACAGCAGCTGACTTCAACTGTAAACATTTCTTAAACATCTACTGTGTCTGGTCAGTGGGAGGCAAAAATGCATATGGCAGGAAACCCGAGCATGGATACAGCAGCCAATGGAAAAAAGGGCGTATGTGAAAGGGAAAGTTTTGAGCAACTTCTAAGTTTTAGTCTTGGTCCATCAGTGCATGGTGATTTCATTCTTATATTTAAAAAATCCTAGAGGGGTGCCTGGGTGGCTCAGTTGATTGAGCGACTGCCTTCAGCTCAGGTTGTGATCCTGGAGTCCCAGGATCGAGTCCCGAGTCGGCCTCCCTCTCAGCAGGGAGTCTGCTTCTCCCTCTGACCCTCCCACCTCTCAATGCTCTCTCTCGCTCTCTCATTCTTTCTCTCTCAAATAAATGAATAAAATCTTTAAAAAAAAATCCTAGAGGATGTGGTAATTTTTAAGGGATGGTGGTTTGATGTGGCAGGATGAAGAATTAGTTTAGTTGATACTTGTGAATGTCTGAGTGGATGAGAGTACTGGTCCAGGAAAGGAGAATGATCACATTTTTATTTATTTTTTAATTCTGTATTTGACTTTGTAGAAAAACAACTTTTGAGAGGCTTTTGTTTGATGTTTTTTGGGAAATATCTTCAGCTGTTTGGACTGCCATAGAGAATATCATAAACTGGGTGGCTTAACCAACAGAATTTTATTTTCTCATGGTTATAGAGGCAAGAAGTCCAAGGTGAAGGTGCCATCAGATTTGGTTTTGGTGAAGGTTCTCGGCTTGTAGACAGTCACCTTCTCTTTGTGTCCTCACATGGCCTTGTCTGTGTGTGTGTGTGTGTGTGTGTGTATGTTGAGCAAGAGATTCCTTAAAGGACAGGAGTCCTGCGGGATCAGGGCCTCACCCTTATGACCTCATTTAACCTTAATTACCTCCCTAAAGGTCTGATCTCCAAATATAGTCACACTGGGGATTTGGGCTTCCACATACGAATACTTGGGATATATTTCATTCCATCACAGGAGATGAAAGATGCCTCTCTCTTTGTTCTATAAAATACATGTGACCACGTGACAGGTTGTTACAATTTAGCCTTTGTATCAGTTTTCTGTCTTCCTGTCTCAGAGTTTATTTTATGTATTGATCTATGCCTGTGTGGGTTTCTTGTGAAAACAATGTGGCTAATGGGCCTACAGCTTGGGCTCTGGTGACCGGGACTCTTCTTTGAGTATGAATCTTTTACAAATCATGTGATTCCTCTAAGCCCTTGTATTCCTCATCTGTGAAATGGAGACACTGTTACTTTGAATTTTGCAGTGTAATTCATATGATCTGTATATAGTATGTGTTACATTTATTTATACATTTATTATGTCTTTGGTTAAAGAAGATAGTAATTTTTTTAAATTTTAGCTGATTAGTACTTCCTAGACTATAACATAGCTTTCTCATTAAGTGCATTCTGGCTTTGTTATGTGCATAGCTGCCAGGTGTAGAGTGGACAACCCTGCTTAACTCGGGTATCTAACTATGGTTTTAAGCCATGTTCAAGGGAACTGATGAATCACCGGTTATCAAGTTCAGAAAAAAAAAAAAGAACCCACACAAGAAATTTACAAGTTGTTTGTAGAAAAATGCAGTAACATAAGCAAGTAAAAAGAAAAAGAAAGACTGGCAAAATCATCTATAATGTCACCACATAATGAAAGTCATGCTCTCAAAATTTCTATGCTTTCAAACTTTTTTTTTTGATATATACAATATACACACACTTTAAGAGTTATCCATCATATAACATGATCATAAAATCTTTCCAGATCAGTAAATAAGAGTTTTTTCCAGTGTGGGTATATGACAGTTTCTTCAGCAAGATCCTGTTGAATTCTACACGTGGGTTGCTTTCCGTTCGGTGCTTTTAGTAACATCGTCCCGAGTATCATCACAGCAAAATCTCAAAATATAGCCTTAATTATTTTCTAATAATTCTTGATTTGAAAGATATGCAGTTTTAAAGGCTTCGACACGTATTGAAGAAGGCTCAGTTTTGAGATGCATGCTTCCGGGAGCTTGAAACAAACAAGGAGAAGTAGTGTACCTGGAGGGACATTATGTGTTAATTTCCATGCAGTACTCATTAACAAAATGAACTCCCGAAGCTGAGGTAGTTTTACTTATTGCACTTGCGTGTGAGAAAACTTCTTTTAAGGATTTACCTTCTCAAGGTTTTTGCCAACAAGGCCTTCCTTTTCAAGCTAAAAATCAATTCAATCTTCTGCTTGTTTTAAACAAATGTAGGATTCTTTGGCTACCTCTGATAGCTGTTGGCAGCTCCCTTTAATGTAAAGGATAACTTCTAATATAAAGGATTATATGGTTTAGTCACCTGATGTAAATTGTTGCCTCTAAATCTACTGTAAGTTTTTCCTTCTCCTATCCAAGGAGCATCATTGCTCTTAAAACCCAGAGAAACGCTGCCTTTCAAAAAGACATTATTAAAGTGAGCTTGATGGGGCTGCTTGTCTTTATATACTCGCTTAGACCCTGTTGTCTTACAGTTTTACAGAATGCCTTCAGGGTTTCCCCAGCTGGAAAGGAAAATGACTTCATGGACAGTGAATGGACTAAAATACACACATAGAAACCAGGAGTTCAAATCCCTGTAGGATTGGCTGATTTCTCCTTCTTTATGAGTTAAATGCATTGATTGCGGTGTAATCAGTTGTTTCTGTGACCTTAAAATTCATCTTGTTACACTTCAGAGCTTTAACACCTTTAAACTAGGTCATCCAAGTGCCTATATGAGCATTCCTGCAGTTTTCTCCAGGGACCCACTTTTTCACCATGGAATATTAATTATCCAGTTCAATTTTGC
Organism: Mirounga leonina; assembly: GCF_011800145.1. Lineage (NCBI taxonomy): Eukaryota > Metazoa > Chordata > Mammalia > Carnivora > Phocidae > Mirounga > Mirounga leonina. The sequence goes on from NW_023270377.1 coordinate 15,814,940, forward strand.
ACTTTCCCCACTTTAAAACAAACTAAGCATCTTGCAAGTTATTTTTTCCAGTTGCACGGATGGAAAATGGAAAACTATTTCATCCTTTCTTTCCCACCTTCTCCTAATCCTCTTGGCTCCCTCTTTCTCAGTGAAAGAACCCCGCACACGTTGGCCCTCATCTGGAAGAACTTGTCATTTGGAAATAGGGTAGGGAGTCTCCACGGATAATGAGACCATGAATGCATTTCTTCAGACCTAAAACATTTCATTCTGCTTTCTGCAACTAACCTCTTAGCAATGTGAAATATAAAGCCATATTACTATTTTTTTTTCTGTTAAATGAATGAACACATTTTATTCATGAAACTAATACCGTTCCTTATAGAGCATTTTGAAAACGCAGAGAAACACTTTCACACACAGAGTCGACTTAAAGTCATATTTGGGAATGTTCCTGGTACCTATCCTCTCTGGCTTCTTGCTGGACATGTCTAAAGACAGAATGATTTTATTCTGCTTACGTGGTGGGACTTGTTTTTTCCTCTCGACTCCCAGTGCAGACCAAGGAAGTGGTTCAGAGGTAGCCTTCGAATCCCCTACTTGCTGGGTAGGGATGCGTTTTGCTGTTGTAGACTGCATTCCTGTCTTGGTGGGGTGAATATTGGCATCAACATGCCTGTGATGTTATAGCTTCCCACACACCTTATTGGCCCAGAAACTATAACTACTCCTGTCTCCTTCCAGCTCAGCATTCCAGTTCCCCACTGGGACCAGCACTTTTGGCTATATTCCCGAAATCCTCTATGAATGAGCCTGCCGTTCCCTTCCCCAAGGCTGCTGCCACCCCGTTTCTCAATCTCACAGAATCTTACTCTGAATCATCGGCTTGAATGTGGGTTGCCCACCCGACTTCCACTATGGTCCCTTCTTGCGCCCCCCCCCCCCCCCCCCCCCCCCCCGCCCCCCTCTCCCCCCCCCCCCCCCCCCCCGAGCTGCTTCTGTTCTCTGTCTTGTGGCTCGAAGTCCTGAGAGTTTGACATTGGCCCAAATCAACGCCTAGCTTTGCACAACATTTGGGACGCGAATTTGGCCCTATGTCTGTTTCCATAGACCTAGTTCCTCTGGATTCCGGTTATTCTCTATCTCCCTCTGTTACCTGTCAGTGAGGTTTCTACGTGCCTGGACAGCCATCCCATCGAAGATAAGCAGTGAGCTCTCCACCATGGAAAGTGTTTAAGCAGAAACTAGGAGTCTTTTGGGTAAGAGGAGCTTCAGCAAGTATCCCTCGCTGGAAAGACAGATGGGAATCATTAACTCTGGTCCCTTCTAATTTTAAGATTATTATAATTCAATAGTAATTGCCCCTCCCACTCATGGATTCAATAAAAACTCTCTCACCATTTCCCCCATCCTGTGCTGAGAGGACTAGTTGGTACAGAAGGCTTTGTGGTATGCCCATCGAATATAAAATCAAATTTTATAAAAAGGTGAGATCAGTACAAAAAGAGGAAAGATACTAAGTTGATTAAAAATCGCCTGTTTGGGAACTTCAGTTGCATTGGCCAGGTTAAATTACATGTGGATGCTGTTTACTTCTGTCAGATGTTAAGACAACTGAGGAAATTGACTTGATTCACTGGCTCAAGGTATCACTAGTTGGATGTATATTTGTTTTGTCTTGCACATAGAAACTTAAGTAATCACAAGAGTGGCAGCTGGATGTTTTGTTCTGAATAGAGAGGATTTATTGAACTAATTAAGAAAATTGTCTTGTAAAAATGGACAAGTGCTAATAAATGAAGTAGTATTTGGGCATGATGACAAATCGCTCCTCTTCTACCTGCTTCCCTCCTCAAACGTACCCAGCCTTCATTATATAGGCTGGATGTATAATTATAATAGGATATGTGTGTATATATATGTATATGTATACACACACACACACTGGGATTATAAATCTTCCTAAACCTGAGTGTTGATCACAGATACTCCTACTCTGAAATGACCCCGGTTTTTACATATGGCCTTTGGGGAAAGGTGGTCCAAGCTCTTTCTAAAGTGTTCCTTCACTGCCTCCTGCTGCTGGGCTTCTGTCCACAGTTCAAGCTGTCCCACATCCTGCCTGTCTCAATGGTACACATTCTTCGAGGCATTGTTAAAGCAGTACTGTCTTCTCCCTTGGAACTTGGTGGGTATTTCAGTTACATTCCCTAATGCCACTTATATTTTCTATTGACACATTCTGACTTTTCAGGGCACAGAGTATTCCTTAGTGAATAACCTCCCTACAACTTATTAACTTTGACTTCAGGCAAGTCAGTTTCTTTCTCTGTGCTTAGTTCACTCATATATAAAATACAGGTAGTAATAATACATACTCTATCAGGTTGTTGTGTGGATTAGACATGTAAATACTTGTAAAGCCCCTGGAACATAGTAGTCACTCAAAAAATATTAGCTCTTACTCTTGCTCCTACTGGGTTGCTGTGGCCCTGAGTTAGGTGAGAAGAGTTTAAGTTGCATTTTCCCCTTGAGTTGGATACCCTTGTTCAGTGAACAACTGATAGAACTGTATATGGAGTTCAGTGCCAGCATCTTTGTTCTTCCAGGGCTAAGTCAGTATTCCATTTATCTTTGCATCCCCTACAGTGCCTGAAACAATGTAGTATATAGGGTCCTATGTGGCCCAGGCACTCCTTGCGTGACTATTGGAATGAATGAATGAATAAACAGATGTAGAGAGACAAATGTCGCTGTGATTTTGTTTATTTACAAAGAGCCATTGATTTTTGAAGCATACTCATTAAGATGTATCACGTATTTTCAGTAAGAAACCAGGATTTGTCACCATCTCGTTACCATACCGGTTATGTCATAAATTTAAAGACTGTTATTGAGGCTGAATTTTCTGTGGGTTTGTTTACTAGATCAAAGACTGACTTCAACTTTGAGTACTTATTTTATTTGCCAGCATAAACTCATGGGTTTAGTCAAGTGCCAAGAAAGGAAGTTAATCATCTGAATTATGTGGATTCTGGCAAATCACTCTTTTCTTTTTGGGGGGGGGAGGGGAGAGCTTTGAGCCTTTATTTCCCTTCAGCAAATCCAACTGATTATAATAGTAAGAATAAAACTCTGGTAATGAATCTAATAGCTCTAGGCTGCTAATCATTCTGGAAAAGTGACATTACCCAGAATATACTGGTTATCCTTATTGCATGTCATTGATATATAATTCAATTGATTTTCACGCTTTTTTACATTCCAAAATGAAATACAGCTTTTGTCATGTCACTAGAGTGGAATTCTTTGACAATGCATTAACATGCCAAGAATGATATTACACACAAGAATAATTTAGAGATAAATTACAGGTAGAGCTGCATCCCTAAGGAGATTTTCATTTGTGTCTTAGAAGAGAAGACGTATAACCCTACCACACATCTATTTCATGCCGGTATGTTTTAGGCTCTTGGTTCAATTCAATAAATAACTCATTGTGTGCTTGCTACATGCCCAGCCCTCAGTTTTGCTAAGCAGTATAGTTGGCACAAAAGTCCGTGTACCTCTGGAGTACAACACGACTTTTTAAGAGCAAATGCAGAGACTGTCCCACAAACGACTCCTTTGTCGGCTTTGTAGAATTACGACAATGCTGCCATGACTTTGGAGGTTTCTGAAATCGCCTTTTTCAAAAGATCGGATGCCTTCTTTTCAAACGTGCTCCGTATTGGGCAATTTGTTCCTTTAAGGTGGATTTAATTTTTGGAAATCAAATAATTCATAGACAAGGTTGTTGATAAATGAAAAGATCAAGCGTGCTGTGTCATCTTGCTTTTGAGTCAAGAACAATGAGTGATTGCAAAATAACAAACTCGTTTCTTGAGTGACTTTTAACTTACTTTGAATGCAGCTTCGAAAGAAGTATTTGGAACATTGGTGACATTAGTGGAATAAGGATGGGGTAGGTCTCCAGCATTTGGGGATTTTTCTGTCTACCACAAGACAATGTGCATGAAGGTGGGGCCCTCTTTGGGTCCCACTGAATCCTCAGAACCTAGAGCTGAGCCTGACGCATGGTTGCTATTGAAATGAATCAAAGAGTAAATGAAAGCATGCATGAATCAGTATTAACAGCAGTTCACAAATGCATGCAAAGGCCCATGCATATAGTGGTTTATCTTTTTTTACTTTCTGGCATTAATTTAAGTCATTTGTGTTGAGGCCATTGTGCACATGCCTGGCGAGAATTTAGCTTTGTGCTAAGCGGTTTACTTTCAGTATTTCTTTGTAGCACCACAACCTGGTGAAGGAGTGACTGTCATTATCCTGTCCTCATAGATGTGGAAACTCAGGCTCAGAGAAGCAAAGCAATTTGCCCCAAATCACACAGTTAGTAAATGAAGAGTCGGGATTTAGCCCGCGAGGTCTGGCTGCTGACTCACACCTTAACTAAGATTCTTTTCTTCCTTTCTGTGTGTCTTTGTTTTTCTGATTTGATACATGTTCTCACATTTCAGTCATTCTAAACTGGGGATATAATAACCCCCTTTCAGAGATAAGGGAATTAGCCAAATTATGGCTTATGGAGGGATTTTCTAATTCCAGAATTAGTGGAGATTTGGGGATGCAACTTTCAAGAATGTCACGCACGGCTCTACTCCAAAACATCCCAAGGCAAGTACTCTGATGGTCAGACTTCAGGTAAAGAGTAAGCCCTAGGACATTTGTTAAAAATAATTTTCCATCTGGGGCACCTGGGTGGTGTCCGACTCTTTGATTTTGGCTCAGGTCATGATCTCAGGGTTGGGAGATATAGCCCCCCTTAAGATTCTCCCTCCTCTTCTCCCGCTGCCCCTCCCCTGCTTGTGTTCACACTCTCTCCCTTACAAAATAATAATAATAATAATAATAATACTATTTCATCCAAAGCCCAACCCCCAGAAGGCCTATAATCTTCTTGAGAAAGAGTATTTCAGGGTGGAAAGACTGAGTTTCTAATTTCTTTTGAAAATAGCCAATTACCTGGTCATGGACAAATTCCTTAGCTTTCTCACGTCTGTTTCCTCATCTAGAAAATAATTAGCTGGGTTAAGTCACCTATCGATGCCTTTTAGCTCTTAAGCGTCCAAATGTGTGAGAGGATAATCAATGCTGTTTGCCTGGAGATTGAAAAGAACCATCCATGTTGACTGGAGTTATCTGGGAAGGCTTCCAAGCTGAAGAAGAACCTGATTAAATATGGATAAATAAAGGTGGTAGAAGAGGAGTGGGTGTCCGCGAGCTGGGAACAGGGCTGTCTCACCCAGAGGCTGAGGAGACTGGATTTGGGGAAGACTTTGAACAAGAGGGGCTTGTTCTCTTCCTCTGGCTCATTCCTCAGATAGTCATTGATTGCCTGCTATCTTCTGGACATTGAGAGCCATTGATCTTGGAAGAGTCTAGATATTTCATCTAAGCAAAGGGAATGCGCACATTGATAGCAAGGTTTGTCATGTTTACCAAAATCTTTGTTCTACCACTTTAGGTATGCAGCAGAAAGATAAGGAAAGCCTCAGAGTAAAGTTGACTTAAAGGTTATATTTAAAGGATGATCGGCTTCATTTCAACAAAAGGAGAAAACAACAAATCAGTTGTTTGAAGAGCCAAAAAAAAAAAAAATGTGCTCTTGATTTGGGATGATTGATGCTTTATTACCTTGTAGATGGGTAGTTTAGGGCACTACACAAATGTTGATGTTTATTCAGATTTGGAATTTGGAACTGTTAGAGAAGGTCAGCACCTGGTTGTTACTTTTTGTAGGTGTAAGAATGCCATAATAGAAGTGCGTGGAAGATGATTGCTTTCTGGGCTTTCCCTCTGATGGTGAACCTTGAGGAAAAATGGACCCTTGTTTTGTACTTTAGAATCATTTTGGGTGTTTGCTACAAATACTCATTTTTAAGGACACATCCCAAGAGTTTTGAGTTTGTGATCTGAATTTGTTTTTTTAAAAGATTTTTATTTATTTATCTGACAGAGAGAGAGAGTGTGAGAGAGCACAAGCAGGGGGAGCAGCAGAGGGAGAGGGAGAAGCAGGCTTCCCGCTGAGCAGGGAGTCGGACGCGGGCCTCGATCCCAGGACCCTGAGATCATGACCCGAGCCGAAGGCAGACACTTAACCCACTGAGCCACCCAGGCGCCCCTGTGATCTCAATTTTAAACAAGCTCTCAGGTGGTTCTGGTAGGTTGAGGAAATAGCATGTGGACTGTGAACTCTGTGCCCACTGTGAACTCTGCTGCCCACACGGAGAAGTCTGGTTGACACAGAGCTGAAAGTGATTTGCTGGTCCCCTTGCTAAGTACAAGATCGAAGGGAGGTAATAGTGCTGTTCGTTTCTCTTTAACTTGGTAGGAAGAGAAAGGCCTGCGGATTCAGAAAGTGCCGAGCCAGCGCCCATGTGGGCTGACCAGGTCAATCCTAGCCAGGTAGAAATTAGCCAATTCCACATATGTTTAGATTGGATGCTCTGAATAACGTTCCTTTGGGTTAATAAATTAAAATTAAAAATTAAATTATATAGATGCCCAAGTGAGGAGCAATTCTGTCTACTGGAGAGGTATGAGAGCTTCTTTTCTATGGGAACTTTTTCTGGGGTGGGGGGGTTGGGCAGGTAATCTGAAGTACAGCTGCATGGAAGTAAAAAGCTCTTCAGCTGGGTTATAGGCGTAAAACTGAGTGTGGCAGCACAAGCAGAGCAGAGAAGACCCATCAGAAGTTATCAACCACTAAGACTTGCAGACAGAGCCACCAAGTTGACTTGGGGTTGCAGGGATAATCACAGCCTGCAGGATGTTTGTTCTCTTCCTTCTAAAAAGTAGGGAAATGCCTCCATCCCCGCCCCCACACACTGTTGCCAGACCAGGAAAAGAAGGTCATTTCAGGCTCCTGGGCACCTCTAAGATGCAAGTTTTCCAGGAGAGAGTTCCTTCCCAGTGTTAGAACTCCGGAGCTTTTGCAGAGAAAAGTTCTCAGAATTTTCTGGAGTTAACCAAGCATTTGGTTAAAAAGAAAACTTGTTTAGAGCAGGCCTGGCAGTGGATTAGCCAAGAAGACCAAGAAGTGGAAATAGAATTAAGGCCAGCGTCAGGGCTTAGGACCAGGGCAGAGAAATTTCCCACATGGCTTGTAGGTGGCTGGATTTATTGATTTATTAGAGGTCTGCTTTGCATCAGTTCATTCTTTAGTAAGCAGGGTATAGTTTATTCTCCTTGTGGGCCACTCTCAAAGCTTCCTTTTAGTTGTCCTTATAAAAATAGTAGTTAGGGGCACCTGGGTGGCTCAGTCTGTTGAGCATCTGCCTTTTTCGGCTCAGGTCATGATTCCAGAGTCCTGGGATGGAGCCCAGCAACTTTGGGTTCCCTGCCTGAGTCGGAGGGGGCAGCTTCTCCCTCTGCCTCCAGTTTCCCCTGCTTGTGCACTCTCTCTCTCTTTCTCTCTGGCAAATAAATAAATAAAATAGTAAAAAAAAAGATACCAGTTAAAATGGTCTCTACTGATACCCTCAAGAGAAGTCATTGGATTGATATTTGCAATCGAATCTCTGCTTTCCAGATTAGACAGACTAAATAAAAAGCAGTAGACAAGAGTGGGTGCCCTCACCAGGACTCTTACTATATGTACAATTTATTTGCTTAGGTATGAGACACACTGGAGCCACAGAAGTGTGGGAAAAGGTGGTCTCCCAAGGGGCTTTTGCCCTAACACTTCTGGCGTAGTTCTGCGTACTTTTCTACACTACGGCTCCCTCGTTGGCACAGTCTAGAAGTTGGAGCATCGTAGCCCCGTAGAAAGCTCTTCTGATTTCCAGAGAGAGATTCTCTCTCTCGAGTCCCACCGCAGAGGCATGTTTTTGGCGTACAAGTCGCAAAACTAATTGTCAGGTTGTGTTTGAAATCATATATATATATAAATATATAAATATATATATATATATATGTATTTTTTTTTTTTTGGAAGAGGCAGAGCTCCAGGTACCATCATTATTACATATTTCTGGAAACTCCATAAACTGGAACTGATTCAGAGTGCTATAATCTGTGTGTCTGGAAGCTGTGTTGACTTTAGGATCCTAGTCACAGATGGGTGTAGAGCGGGGCTTCAGTATTTTTCATTCAGGGACAGGCCTTTGGGTTTTTGCTTTGAACACAGCTTTCCTCTTCCCTCAGTCATCAACCGCCTTAAATACACGCACGTCTGTATCCCTCACTGATACACAGGGGGGCCCGGAAAGGGGTGGTGACTCCCACTGTCCTCCATGTCCTTCTTCCAACTTTAGCAAAGAGCCACAAACAGAAATAGAGAAACCAAGTCAAAAGAAGGCAGGCCGGGCTTATGATTTGTTGTAACACATTTTGAATAAAAAGATGCCAGTGTTTGGAGATGTAGATGATTGGATAAATAATGGGTTTATTACACTGCCTGCACATTTTTGGAGGTAACTTTGTAACAGTTTCTCTGCCAGTTTGGGTGGCTCAGTGAAATCGGACAATTTTGACATGACTACTTTGAATTTTTGCTCATACCCTGGAGCCTCATAAAATGGCTCAGAAATGGTTCCTTGAGCAGGAACTGGAAGTGAATACTCTGTGCCCTTCTCACGATAAGGGATTTGGTTAATTCATGGGCCTACTTAGCGAATTAAAGCGGCCAGCAATCAGAACTAGATTGTTAAATCTCAACTGATCAGTTTTTCTTATCTTTCAATGGGATAAATTGAAATATCTAGGTGACAGTTGATCCATGTTAGAAATTTCCTTTGCAGAAACCAATGTATTTGGTTTGTCTCAGCCAGACCCCTTTGAAAGAGCACTGGTCACTCCCTTGATGAAGGAAGAGAGGGTGGGTGACACAGAAGTGCTCGCTCCTGACACATTTTCATTGGGAAATTCTGCACGTGGTATCTCTACATTTCTCCCTTCTTTCAAGCAAACATTTGTATTTGAAGTCTCTGCTTTGCTGAGAGGAAAATCAAGCCATGGCCTTTACCAAAATAGAAAAATTCTGTTTGGATTTGAGTAGCTGTAAAGTAAAAAATAAAATGGACATTTGGATAAAATGTTTTTGTCTCTATCTAGAAACACAGAAATTGTTTAGTCCAGATTTGGTATGATACAGATAGATGGTCATAACTGTCACCTTAATATTTATATTACTTTTGTTCTTAAATTAAAAAAAAAAAAAACAAACAACTTTGCACATATATCGAGTAAAGAAAAAGGAGATATCCAGAATCAGCCCTGAGTTGGAAAGCAAAAGGACTTATTTGTAGAGGAAGTAAATTTGCATATTTTTCCTTTCTATCATGGTTCAACATTGAATTAGAGTATCTTTTGTTTTTCTGCTTTCATTTGTGATTGCTATAAAATTCCTGCTTGAGGACTGCCAGGAGTTTTGTAAAAATTATTCAAAGCAAAAGTTAGTTCAAAGAGGATTTTGAGTCCCAGGCAAATTGACTCTGAGCTCAAAAAGTACACATGGTTTCTGCAAGCAGAAACAGGTCTAATGCTTTGAAGAATGTAAGAAATGATCAGTATTTCAGAGGCATTGAAGTGGTTAATCTATTAATCTATACTAGAGTAATAAACCGGCCCATATAAACATTTTCTAACTAGATTTTCGTGTTTAGTTTATCTCAGAGAGAAAGTTTAAAAATGTTTCTCATTTTTCACTTTCAGTACTAAGCATGGTTAGAAGCCTTTTTGTTGGACATTTGTGGTAATTCTTCTTGCTTGACCTGGCTTTCTCCAGTGGTCTTAGAACATCAATTTGCTGCAATTGAAACAGTTGTACCTTCACTGATTCTTTTCTCTCTCTTTTTTTTAAATGGTTTTCTTATTGAGGTCTAAGTGACATGTTATATTAGTTTCAGATATACAATGCAATGATTGGCTATTTGTATGTATTGCAAAAGGATCACCACAATGAATCCAGTTAATATCTGATTCTTGATTGTAGCTGGGTGCACTGGGCTGATCAAGTGATTTTAAATTAGCCTTTGTAAGTTAATTCCCAGGCCCTTGAGGTGTGGACTCAGTCTTCAGCCACTTACAGCTTGTATTCGAAGGACTTCCAGGGTACTTGGTGTTCAGGGGCAGCGCTTAAAGAATCACATTTACTGGGGCGCCTGGGTAGCTCAGTCAGTTGGGGGGCTGCCTTCAGCTCAGGTCATGATCCTGGGGTCCTGGGATTGAGACCCGCATCAGGCTCCCTGCTTAGCAGGGAGTCCTCTTCTCCCTCTCCTGGTTCTTTCGCTTACTATCTCTCTCTCTCTCTCTCTCTCTCTCTCAAAAATAAATAAATAAATAAAATTCTAAGAATTGCATTTACCTACCCTACAGGGGAGTAGTGGAATCTGCGGTAGGTGGAGGACGTACAACTTTTTGACAACAAAAAGAACCACCTTCCTGCAGACCCCAATGTTCTGCTGTACTTCTTCCCTTCCTGGCTCCACTGGGTTATGGATATGCCCAGTGGAGCTGGAAAACAGAATTCCCTCTGTGTCCCATTCCCGAATCAGACACACCAAGCCATCAGCCCACATATGCAAGGGTTCCTAGAATAGCAGCTTTTCCTGGTGGTTGCTCCTGAGAAGGATGTCTGGGGTACACGTGTCCCCGGGAGCCCCACAGGCTTCTTCCGCCGCGTGCCAGACCCACCTCCAGTGCATGTGCCCCAACCCAAGTTCACCAGCCCACTGTGGTTCCCTGCTGCTCCATTGTTCCATTCTAGAATTTGCTTCCGACCGTGCTCAAATGCTTCATGTTAGGAAATGTTAACTGCCATCTCCTCTGTAATGGATAATGCTGAACGTGAAGGCAGTTGAAAGTAATAGGGTGATCACATCCTTTCTCTTCCTGTTCTGATGGGTGAGTCAGTCTCCTGGCCTTAATGTTTACACGGATCCTTAACAACAAGTAACAGCTGATGGCAACGTGCTGAGACATGTACAATAAGGAAAGAAATTACGTATTAAAAGATTTGGACTTTGTCCCATTTTTCTTTTTTTGGGGGGGGGGGGTAAAAAGAAAGGAGGGAGGGAGGGAGAACCCTGTGCTAATAACCAGTTTGTGCAACACTGTTCCTTTTTTCAAGCCTAATGAGGTCCCATTCCCACAAGTATATTGATTTATTACCTGCTCCTACTGGCCTGCTGGCTTTTGGTGTTTATTATTTTGATATTCAGTTAACATAACACTTGAAATCATTTCACTTTCTGAATCCGTTTTTCTTCCTTTTCATGAGTTGGTTTTGTGGTAGGTCGGATTTCCTCCTATTAAAACAACGCTCACATTAAAACACCTTTTCTGTTTCCAGTGTACTGTCTTCACGTTGAGGAAAATATACTCGAGGTTTTGCCCACATGAAGGAAAATAGGGCGCTTGATTTGGGTCTAAAAGCTCCAAGAGTCGTGCCTAGAAACCTTTACAGTTGATGCCAAATTTAGCCATTTAGCGATGTGACCGCAGAGCTATGAAAACTTCAATTTTGCTCTAAGACTAGGATTAAAGACAGTGCGGGATGACCTTGGAGATGAATTTGAGTCCGACATTTGATACCAGGGGATCTCCAAGCATCAGGTCAAAATAATTAGCTCTGCCTATGGAATAATCAGCTCCTCCTCAGCCCAGATCCAAACCATCTTCAAGCTTGTTTTAGAGGATAGGCATTCTCTGTTGGTACAAGTCAGCGTGTTTGGATGTGGAAAGGGTTGGCAGCCCTTAGGGAGAGGTGGCTATTTCCCAGAAGTCATAGTTCCTGCTGGAGAGAGGAAGGCTTCTGCTCAGGGTCCCCTGTTCTCTGGGGACCACTCCCCACAGCCCCCTCAGGACCTTTCAAAATCCACCCCCTCCGTGGCCGCCTGTCCCTTTCCTTCCTTCCTCAGGAGACTCCTCATCTCGGTGTTTTCCTTGCTTATCGCTTTCCACATCATTTTCCCCATGTCAAACAGTGTAATATATATTAATTACAGAAAATTTAGAAAGCATAAAATACCGGAGTGAGGAAAATTACCCACGATGCTATCACTCAGAGAGAACCACTATTAATATATTGTGTATACTCTTGAGGTATCTCTTTTTCCTTCTCCTTTTTTTTTTTTTTTTTGGCATACGGATAGAATTTTTTTTTTTTTAAAGATTTTATTTATTTATTTGAGACAGAGAGAATGAGAGAGAGAGAGAGCACATGAGAGGAGGGAGGGTCAGAGGGAGAAGCAGGCTCCCTGCTGAGCAGGGAGCCCGACGTGGGACTCGATCCCGGGACTCCAGGATCATGACCTGAGCCGAAGGCAGTCGCTTAACCAACTGAGCCACCCAGGCGCCCTAGAATTTTTTTTTTAATACTCTCTGCTTTTAATTTATTTGAGGCTGCACATTCTAATTTGATTCTTTATCTGGTTGTATCAGAGGGGTGTTTCTGACAGAGGCTGAGAGCCTGCCTTTAGTTGTGTGACTATTTGAGAACTATTTTAAATTGTGGAATGTCACACATTCGGTGACGGCACAGAAGAGCACAGGACCAGAAGGCTAGGATAGAGAAAGAAGGGTGTGAGAGGCGGGCGCCACCTCAGAGGGGTTGAAAATGGCAGAATTTGAGCGGCACCGCATGTCCAGTCAGCTCAGGTTCCTGCTCTGCTGGCCGGGTAACCTCCCTGAAGCTCAAGTTTCCCAATCTGGCAGATGGGAGAAGTCCCACTTCTCTGGGTTGTGTCAATGATTCAGTTTATTAAAGGAGGTACTGTTGGTGAAAATGATCTGCAGATCAGCACTCCAAGAAGCAGATAATAGTATTAAATATGATTTTTATTTATAAAGTAAATATAATAAAATAAATAATTATAAAATAAATATAATAAGAAATAAATATAAATAAAATTATATTTAAATATAATATTAATATTAAATGAAAAAGGAGCTCAGGCTTGACCTTGGGGGTTCAGAGGGAATAAGGATAAGGTGAGCAAAGGTGGCTGAAGATGTGGGTGGGCGCGCAGGTAAAACAGTGTAATCGGCTCTTTGATTTCTTTGTGGTTGTTAAATCATCCAGTAGTTTATGTGTGTTTTCTGTGAAGGTAGTCATCCAACCTGAAATTGGGATTATTTTCGTTGCTGTTTTATGCTGGCCACTCTTTCTTCTTTAGTCTGTGTATTTTTAACTCGATGAGTACATTCTGCTGTAAAGCTAATATGTTTACTCTCTTCACCTAAGAGACTCTTATCAGACTTTTACGAGGGATTACAGGCCACTATATCAGGAATCTTGCTGCATTTACACAAGAGTGAACAGGACAGGCCCAGCTCAGTGTTTTAAACCACAGATAAGGTTTGTGTTCTATGCGGGGAAGGGAGGGGGAGGGGAAATAGGGAGTAGTTGGGTGGGGATGAGGCTTGGGAAAGATACGGACACAACTTTAGTATGTGAGAGAATTTCTTTGTCTCAGCTCATGAGCCTCAGAAACTGGAGGAATATTGAAAGAAGGGGTTTGCAGGGCAACACCGTGAGCTCTGGAGTTAGAGAGCCTCAGTCTCAACCCTGCCCCACCCATTACTTAGCCAGGTGACTACAACTCTTTGGTGCTTCCATTTTCTCTTTGGTAAAAAAGGTAATAATAATCGTAGCTACCACATTGGGCTGTTGTGGAGTAACTATAGGCCATGAATGTCTTCAGGACCGATCCAGGCCTCCTTGGCTCTGAATCCTTTTGGAGGGTTTGTTAAGGTGGTCCCTCAGAAAGAATGGGCTTCCAGGTACAGTTGCTCTGAGCACATCTGAGTGTTGAGCAGACCCATGAGGATCTCTTGTTCAGGCTGGGGGCCACCACACCTGGCTGTAAATATCCAGGTGGGAATGAGGGTGGAGGGTCAGGGCCTCATGTCAGGTGAGGACTCCCCCATCCTGTGGGGATGGGTCATTGTCCTGAATCTGGAGACCATGAAGGTCTGTCCAGGGTGCCTTTGATGGAATATGTCTATTCATTTCCGCTACCTCTTCGCAGGGTTTTGTATTTCTCCTTTTCTGTTCCTTTCTCTTTCTGTTTTCCCATGAGAGACTGGGCAGGTGCACATGGACGTTAATCAGAGACACTTGTCATTGAGGTGTAGAACACATTTTTTAATAAAAATCTTCTGAACTGAGAGAAATGGGACATGTTGAATTCACTTGATTTCCACACCATTCTAATTTATTCTCTTATGTTGTTCTAAGACAAACGAGTAGACTGGGACTTTAATACCTTTTCTCAATTTAAACACGTGTGTGTGTGTGTGTGTGTGTGTGTGTGTGTGAATTTTTCTTGACCGTGAACCCTCTTCCCTGAGCACCTAGGGGAAAGACAGATCCTTGGGAGGCATGTGTGTATTTTATGCAGTGGTTCTGGAATTATACTGCTTTGTTCAAGCACTGACACCAACTTAGCAGCCAGGTGTTCTCAAGCAGCTGATTAACTCTGCTTACCTCAGTTTCCCTAGTTTAAAATAGAATGTATTTCTTTATTGGTAAGATCATCTTTAGTATTTAGTAAAATTATGTAAAGTGCTGAGCTATAACCATCCAATAAATATTAGTTGTAACTATATTTGGAATGTGATAAACCTCAATCTGACCCACACTTTGGCCATTTAACTAGTTGGGACCTTTGCTGAACCTTTGTTTTGTCATCTAGAAAATAAAATAGGAAAAACACTATCTAATTCAGAGTTGCAATAGGATCAGAGGCAATATCCAGCACTAATGGGGACACAGTGCCTAAAAATACTCTATTGGATTTTTCTCCCTTGTCCGCTCCTAGCCTCTTTTCTTGGCAACATTTTTTTTTCAGGGGATCTCCATTTCGGGAGGAAACCCTTCTACGTGGAGGATATAGGCTCTAAGTTTACGTTTCGTGGGGACGACCTCAGGGCAACTGAATGGCAGCATATTTTGAGTTCCCGGCCAAGTCCTTTGTGGCCCATTTCCCATTATTCTTCACATCATGTCCCCATTTCACAGAGGGGGCCACAGCTGAGGGTTAGGGGTCCCACCCCGCTGTGTGTGGCAGCTGGGTCATTCCATCCCAGCCTGACACCCAGGCGGGGGCCTGGCCACCACGCCTCCACCCCGACAGGCAGCACAGGTGTTACTGGGAGCATCCTCGCTGCTGGAACTAATGGAGCTAAACAGAAGACATATCCCTTTCTCCCCTCCCTCATCTTGTTTCACTGACAGCTAATTCAGGGAACGTACGATGACTCGCTTTCCTTCACAGCTCTCATATCCCGACCACGAGTCAGAAAATTAACCTTTTAACTTAATATATACATCGCACATTGAGTCTAGTCCCCATTTGCATCCGCCTAAATGGCAGGTTCCACGCAGCGTAATGAATGTCCTCTTGGGGTACACAGGGCAGGGGACGGGTGGCTTGCAGCTGTTTTGCCCTGAGGCTGTGGTGAATGCCAGTTACTTGACAGACTGGGCTAGTTTACATCATCATCACTTTTTATCGCATTCTTTTATGAAATAGAAATCTCTACCACTGGCATGTAATTTGGTGACTATTGAAAATAGTAAGCTCTTTCAGAAGGTTATAAAATTACATATTTATGGATTTAGGAAATTTGTCCTTTTTTTTTTTTTTTTTTCCCTTTCCCTAGCATTTATCCCGGGTAAATAAGATGAGATAGCACACTTTTGGGAACTTAAAGAATTATAAAAATACGTTGTTATTTAATTTAATTTATATTTATATTTATACTTATTTATTTAGAGAGAGGGAGAGGGAGAGAGAGAATCCCCGGCAGACTCCCTGCTGAGCGGGGAGCCGGCCCAGAGCTCGATCTCATGACCCAGAGATCATGACCTGAGCCGAAACCAAGAGTCAGCCGCTCAACCGAATGAGCCATTCAGGCACCCCAAGTACAAATTTCTTGTATGTTGTATCTTCTTGTCTTTTTTTTTTTTTAAAGATTTTATTTATTTATTTGAGAGAGAGAGAATGAGAGAGAGAGAACACGAGAGGGGATAGGGTCAGAGGACGAAGCAGACCCCCCGCCGAGCAGGGAGCCCGATGCGGGACTCAATCCAGGGACTCCAGGATCATGACCTGAGCCGAAGGCAGTCGCTTAACCAACTGAGCCACCCAGGCACCCCGTGTATCTTCTTGCCTTAAGTAAAGTTATTAAGATATACATTGATCCTTAAACAAGTCATAGACAGATGGTCATAGACAGCTTAAAAAAAATTCTTAGTATTTAATTTTAATATCACCTTTAACTTATAGCAAGGGGTATTGGCTTTTGAGTTAAGATATTAAGAATGTGATTGAACTCTCAGAAGGTAAAATTCCTGAAATGAAACACAAGTAAATGAAGTGTGGGGGACTTGCTTGAGCCATGTTCTGGGATGGGTGTTTATTGGATTTAAATTCTGGTAATATGAGCTTTGTTGTAATAGCAATCTGTTGTCTTTATATATTTCTAGATTGGTCATTGCATAGCTGCTGTTAGCTAACTTTTTGATTCATTGTGACTTGTCAACTGGACCATTCCTGCCATTAAGCTTCCACTCACACCACTTCCCTGCTACTGTTCTCAAAGGTTACAAGACACCTTTGACATTGACAATGCCAGGCTCTTCCTAGGCCTCATCCTCCTTTCCTAAGCCTCCTCCTCCCTGACACCTTTCTTGTCTGTTGGAAATTCTGATCTCTGACTTTCTTCATGAACTCTCCTGGTTCCTCCATGATGAATATAGCCTTCGATCTGTGGCAGTGGGCACCAGAATTCTCAGGTCCTTTGCATACACAGTGGGTGTAACTGAAAATGGCCACAACCAGAGCAAATGATGAGGCTTAAGTGAGGTTGCATGTGTAAAGTGTCTGTCCTTGTCCCTGGTAGTGCTCAGTAAATTCTAGTTCCCTTCTTACTCTATGTTCTCTTGTATGCCCTTACTTTTTCTCCATGTGCCTTTGAAATATGGTATTTCCAGTTCCTTCCTGAACTTCTTCTGCATCTTCAGCTCTTCCACTCCTGTGACTCCTGTGCTCTTCGCAGATGTTTTTCAGATCTCCGTCCCTGGTCGTGCTGACCTCCACACCTGTATTTCCAATTGCTTCCTGAACAACTCAACACAAAATCTCAGTCAATGAATGCTGAACTGACCTCATGCCCTTCCAAATCTGACTTCTCTTCCTCTAGGCCCTATTTTGGTTATATTATCTCTACTCTCTCAGATAGTTGGCCTGGAAGCCTTAAAGCCAGTTTCAGTCCCACTTCTTCTATATTCTGAAACATCTAATCAGAAGTGAGGTCCTGCTGCTGGTTTGGTCTTGGATAGAGCTTTCTTCCTTTCCTCATTCAAGGGCAAGTTTGGAAGTAAAGTTGGTTGTTAGAAATTAGGCCAAGCAATAGCTACTTGATTGACATTCACAGTAGTAGGTCACAGTCTGAGTGGACGAGAATAAGGAGGGAATTATTGCAAGATGTCCCTGGGTTAACACTGTGGACCAAGCCAAACTTTGCTGGGTAGAATAACCAGACTCTCACAATTTCTACATGCAGATACCACTGTGGCTAGTAAAATGCAAATATATTTTAAGGAGTTATTGAATGTGTAGTAGTAACCTTTTGTCATTGTGTAATATTTCAAATAATGCATATTGCAAGTGCAACTATCAGAATGTTATGATGTCATTATGAAACATGGATTTCAAGGATGATTGACTTGCTTTCATTTGTTTGGGCACCAGTGCATAGGGAAAAAAAATCAGAGATTACATGAGTTTTCAAAAATAGGGTTTGGGGAGAGAAATTGGAATTGAAAACCTTGAAACACTTGAATAGTGAGGTTCAAATTCCCACTTCCTAAAGATACATCTATTATATTCAACATAAAATCCAACACTTTGTGTGTGTGTGTGTGTGTGTGTGAGAGAGAGAGAGAGAGAGAGAGAGAGAGATGACTATGTCTAAGATAAGTCTTGTCTTCTGAGTTTACCAGGTGCTTGCTGGATAATAAGGGAAATAAATAAATGTGAAAATCAGCATAAAGGTACAAATGTTGTATACACAAAAATAAACTTGAGTTCTGATTCCTGAAGGTGGTAATGCTTGATAGAAGAGGGGATGGTTGATTTAGATTTTGTTTTTGTTTTTTATTTTTTCAGAGAGAGAGAGTGGGATGGGGGGTGGTGGAGGAGGGACGGGAGGGGCAGAAGGAGAGGGAAAGAGAGAATCTTAAGCAGGCCCCATGCCCAGGGCGGGGGCCCAAAGCAGGGCTCCATCTATGATGCTGAGATGATGAACTGAACCGAAATCAAGAGTCAGACACTTAACCGATTGAGCCACCCAGGCACCCCTGATTTTAGGCTTTGAAGAGAGGTTAAGATTTTATTATTTGTGAGTGATTGGGAATGTGTGGGCCATCCAAGTAAGATCAAATGGTATGCAGTCTGGTTTGACTGAGTGTAGGATATGTGAAGGACAAATTGGGTTGTATATTGGGGAACTTGGGTTTCTGTACTCTTCCATTTGAATTTCATGGTATACACAGTGGGGCACGTGAAAGATTTTATTTTATTTTATTTTGTTTTAAAGATTTTTATTTATTTATTTGAGAGAGAGAGAGCACGTGAGAGGGGGGAGGGTCGGGAGGGTCAGAGGGAGAAGCAGGCTCCCTGCTGAGCAGGGAGCCTGATGTGGGACTCGATCCCAGGACTCCAGGATCACGACCTGAGCCGAAGGCAGTAGCTTAACCAACTGAGCCACCCAGGCGCCCACGTGAAAGATTTTAAACAGGCTTGGCACCATCAGCATGGGCATTATATTTTATTTGTTACGTAAAATGAGTATTTAAAAATTAGCCTTGGGCGCCTGGGTGGCTCAGTTGGTTAAGCGACTGCCTTCGGCTCAGGTCATGATCCTGGAGTCCCTGGATCGAGTCCCGCATCGGGCTCCCTGCTCAGCGGGGAGTCTGCTTCTCCCTCTGACCCTCCCCCCTCTCATGCTCTCTATCTCATTCTCTCTCTCATATAAATAAATAAAATCTTTAAATAAATAAATAAATAAATAAAAAATAATAAAAATTAGCCTTAACTCCAGTTAATGACCAGTGAAGGCCATGGGAGAGGAAACAAAAGAGGTGAGGGGAGAGACAGAAAAACTGAGAAATTACAGGGGAAAAAAACGATCTGCCAAGAGATAGGAAAGGCATGGCTGGAACTCTAGATTCTGCTTTTGTTTATTTAAACTGCGGGTTTAGAATGTTACCTTTGCCTTACATTTGAGAGGTTAATGTGCTCCCACTATGCACAGGTCTTTTAATGTTCTTTTAGCCATAAAACTGGAAGGCTCCCTTCCTAAGGGACCGTTGTAGGATTAGCTTTGAATGGCAGAGACAGCAGCATTAATACCATCAGGGACCAGAATCTCTCGGGTAGGATGCGTCTAGAGCTGAACAGAAGAGAGAGGTTCTGTTGGCTTAGCCTGAAGAGCTGCGGAAAAGGGAATGCGTTTTCTCCCAGTCAATTGTCCCTTCCTCTTCTCCTCTTCTCTCTTTCCTTCGGGAGTCTTGCTCTGAATCACCCGCTGTATTCTACCTGCTAGTGCATCGGGATTAGCATCAGCTCTGCTGTCTGGGACTCAAGGTCCAAACACCACTTTTTAGAAACTATCCTTCACTTAAAGTGCAGTGAGGAAACCTGATTGTACCTTTGTGGCCACAGGACCCAAGGAATCTTAGTATTCTAGTATTCTCAAACCACGGATCTTGTTTGGTTGTTTTCCACTCCTTTGATGCTTTTTTAAAAAAGATTTCATTTATTTATTTATTAGAGAGAGAGTGTGCCCAAGCAGGGGGAGGAGCAAAGGGAAAGGGATGAGCAGACTCCGTGCTGAGCATGAAGCCAGACGCAGGGCTCGATCCCATGACCCTGAGATCATGACCTGAGCTGAAATCAAGAGTCGAACACCTTACCGACTGAGGCACCAGGTGCCCCTCCTTTGATGCTTTTAAAAATGTATTTAAGGGGCGCCTGGGTGGCTCAGTCGGTTAAGCGTCTGCCTTCGGTTCAGGTCATGATCTCAGGGTCCTGGGATCGAGTCCTGTGTCGGGCTCCCTGCTCAGTGGGGAGTCTGCTTCTCCCTCTGCCTCTGCCCCTCCTCTCCTTGTACTCTCTCCCTCTCTCAAATAAATAAATAAAATCTTTTAAAAAAATGTATTTAAAACTACATTTATAGGCACTCTAGCTGTATACTGCACTATGTTTTGTTTAAAATATGTGCCTGCTTTGTTAGCAAAGGAAACTTTGCCAAGAGAATTGTATGTGGGAGAGTTTGACTAACTTAGCAAAGGGACCTATCTCTTGTCCTATCTGCCTAAGCTCTCTGGGCTGCCTGTGATAGGACTTCTTTCTTCCTGCACGAGCCCCAACCCCTCCAACCTTTACTGCTATCATTCCTCCCCAAATTATTCATATCTAAATATTTTGGCTTTTCAAAACTAATCTGCTCTCTGGATTCATTTTCTGTTGGGTGATCTGAACCATGGCTTTCCTACTTCTCTGAGTGACAGGGACTCACCAACAGAAAGCGTGAAAATCCTGCCTCCCCTACTCCTCTACGTTTAAGGATTAGCAGCAGAACTTCTTGTCTGCTTGTGTTAGGATTGTCTTGTTTCCCTTTTGGCAACTTCTGCAGAGCCTGTAATGTTTAGGGGCTGTTTGAAGGGAAATTGAAACCCCGATGGCCAAGAAACATAGAAACAGGAAAGTGAACCCAGAATGATCTCCATAAAGTCACAGCTGAGAGTGGTCAGAGTTACCTCTGTGTCCAAACTTCTTGAGATGGTCATCAGAGTTCAGATGCTAAAGGCATCATTCGGGCTTCCATTTATTCACTCAACAAACATTTACCGAGCCAATCTTATCACAAGATCCTGTACTCGGTGTTAGAGCTTTTAGAAAACAGGGTAGGCTCATTGGCTGTTACTGTTGAGCTGTGGGGGAAGATGTGTTCTATGGGAGAAATGGACAGTAAACCTCCAAACATGCAGTTCATGACTTAATTACAATTGTGCAGAAGGAGGGGGTAGAGAGAGGCTCTGTAAGGGTCTATAAGAGAGAGACTTCCTCGTGGTGAGTTCAGGTGTCAGGGAAGTTTCCGGGAAGTTTCCTTGTTTCTTAAAAGCTGGAGATGTGGACCATTTTACACTGAGGGATAAGAACTGAGCTCTATGACCGCAGGGGCAATCCAGAAAAATGGGCATGGATGGTGTCAGGTCTGAATAAATCTTCTTTCATTTTTCAGTATTCCTCGTAACCAGCAGGCTCTCTGTAGTCTCCCAATAGGTCAAAGTTGGTTCTGTCAGGAAACGGGAAAGGGAAGCTCTCACTTGCAAAACAAGAGCGCACGACCCACACCAACAGCTACCTAATGTCAGTTGGAAACCTAATAACTTCATCTACTTCTGTTGTTGTTGACAAATTCTTGTCGGCGGCACTCTCCGTCCCAGTTTGAATCACGCTCAGGAATCTGGCCCCTTGGCTGGCTGAGGTCAATGGGTGCTGTCATGTGGCTACCTTCAAGGTGCGGCCGAATCCGGGGCCTCGGCACCAGCCTCCTAAAGGCTGTTGTGTTAGCAGATATGAGAGTTGTTCTGTAATTAGTGGTAGGAGTGATGGCCCCATCTGCTCAAGTAGATCTAGACATGACTCATTTTGAAGGACAGAGCCAAGGGGGAAATCAAAATGTTTTCCTTATGTCACTTGTTTGGTTCTTAAGACCACTGAAGGGAACGTCTTGTGACCATGGGGAGAGCAATGTGAGCACCTGAGTCACTTACTTGGAACCCAACTGTGAACCCCAGCTCTACCGGCTTCCCCGCCCCCAGGTGACCCCCCCTCTCCCTGGCCTCAGCAGCCTCCCACAGGTCGCCCTGCTTCTATTGGTACTTACTACTATCCGTGTTCCACCGGTGGCCAAAATGATCTTTTGAAGATTTCTAGCAAATCACACTGCCATATTGAGAATAAACTTTAAACTGTTCACTGAGTTTAGGTCTTATAATGGGGACGCTGCTGGACTCTGAGCTTGGTCGTGGCATTCCTCTTGAGGCATTCCCCAGGCACAGTACTAGTCTTTCCATCCCTCTAATACACACTCACCACAGGGCCTTTGCAACTTTCTCTTTTTCCTTGAATGCTTTTCCATGTAAATTTTCACATTTGCTGACCCGTTTTTAGCTCAGGGCCCAACTCACTGGTCCCCTATGAAAGGCGGTTCCTAAGCACCTGCTCTAAGCCCCTCCCCGCATCCCCCTCAATATCTTCCACATCACAAGTTTTGTTTTCCTGTTAAATGACACCCTACCACTAGAATGTATACTCTTTGAAAGCACAAACCTTGTCTGTCCTCCTCCTTTGCCAGGCAGATGTAGGTGGTCCATAATATCTGGATATCGAGTGAACTTGGACACCATAAAGACATTTCTTTCCTTTGTTCTCTTTTTTTGCTTTTAATAAATGGCTAAAAGCACATAGGGGACACTCAGAAATCTCTGCTAAGACAGGTAAAGAGACAGTTCAATAAAGAGTTTGAAGTGATGAATTTCTTGGAGGGAAAAGAGTTGTTCATGTAAGCTGGTAAGTCATTCCCTTGCTCATGGTTCCACAGCTGGTAAGTGGCAAAGCTTAGATCCTGAATTCCATGGATGAGCCCGCACCAGTCCCGGAAGGGGGAAGATAAACATACTAATCTGCTGAATGTCGTTTGAACCAAATTGTTCAGTGTTTATTAAAACATCTTTGGCCATTTCAGAATCATTGAGTCAGTCAGGTCACAGAAGAGGATGGAGGTAGAATTTTAGAGATCTTATACATGATTTAGTCTGGTGTCCTTAGAGGAAACAGAGGCCCAGAGATCTTAAGTTGGTAAATGTTGCTCCCCACCGAGGCAGACCTGCTGTCTGAGCTCACTTCCTGCCCTTCCACATAGGTGTGGAATGGATTCTTGGTTGTGTTTTTGACATACCAAGTGTAACCTTGACATAGCCTTGA
Source organism: Mirounga leonina (assembly GCF_011800145.1). Lineage (NCBI taxonomy): Eukaryota > Metazoa > Chordata > Mammalia > Carnivora > Phocidae > Mirounga > Mirounga leonina. The sequence goes on from NW_023270377.1 coordinate 15,837,991, forward strand.
GGAAAAAAACCTTCATTTTGTTCATGCAGATGATCATCCACCTGCCAAAATTTTTTAACGCCTTTTCCCTCCCCTGGGGAAGGATTTATGACTTCATCTTTCTTTCCTTTTTTTTTTTTTCTCTTCAAATCCAAGCTTCTTTCAGAATGACTCAGCCTCAGGGCTAGGAAGAAAAGTTTCGTATTCTAATAAATAAAATGCAGGTCTTCTCTTGGTCTCAGCTTTCCAGACACAAAAGTGATCTACTTTTGATGGCTGGTAGGAAGGACTTGCTAATGATTTTTCATTGCTTTGTGATGTATAGAAAGGAAGAGTAATTAGCAAAGAGATTAAACCATTTTCGTACATCTAGGTAAGCCAGGTCTTGTAAATAGAATCCTAGAAAAAGTTTTCAATTTCCTATACTGTTCATAGTCATTTTTGAAGTTTGGCCTAGAAGTTCATTTTGGATAAGGAAAAGCTTTGCTTTTTGTTTTGTTTTGTTTTGTTTTTTTAAATGTCCCAGATGAATTTAGGTTATGTTAGTGATATTCAGTTCTTTTGTAATTGATAATAAGCCTTATTTGTTCCCCTGTTTTCTTCAAATGGGTCCTCTCTCACTTTCATCCCATCTATATTTTACAAAAGGGAGAAGTTGTACTTTTTCTTTCTTCATGAGCCAGCCCTGTGGGAACGTGTCAGCATCACGGTTTCGTTTTTGTTTGTATTCATATCAATTTTCATCACGATTGCTCGTGTTCGATATTGGGGATGAGACACAGACACACGAGCAAATTACGACTTGGTATTTCCCCTGGCGTCCCTGTTTGTGATTTATAATTTATACCTGGGAAAGATTTACCGACTGAACTGATAATCCTTCCCAACAAAAGATAAACACACTTGTAAGTCATCAGTGTAAGTCAGATGCACTTGAAAGGGATAAAGAATTCACCTGCAAGCACTTTTGGCATCTTGCTCTTTCCCACGGATCCAGACTGATGAGAGAGAGAGCTGAGGCTGTCAGAGCGCTTTCCGCAGGAGAACATCCTAGAGCCCCTAAGGGTGGGACCAGCCCGACCTGCCCTGCCATCAGGAGGATCTAGAGACTGGCCCTTTGTGCTTTACCACAGGAGATCAAATGAAGGCAAGGATGTTGTCCTAGTGCCGTGGAGTTCAGGTTTGTGAATGTGCGGCTCCCCTGGCTCCCCTCTTTTGTCCTTGTGGTCCTTTAGGAAGCTCACGGTTAAGTCCTGACAATGAACTTACCAGGTCGTCCTTGTCCAGGCAGGTGCCTGTGTGCTCTCTGCATCACAATGCACATTCCTGCCAGCGGTTGAAACGGATTTCTTAGGACACTGGTCTGTCGGCCTGATGCCTTCAGAAGGCATTAAATCAATGATCAAATCCTCCCCCATTTGCACAGGTGTACCTGAGGCAGTGGGAGAGAGTGGGTTGGTCATACACTATTTTGTATAATAGCCAAGTCATCACTGTTATCTCGTGTCTGGTTGGCTGGTTCTTGCTCTGATCTCTGAGGTCGCTACTCGACTGTACCAAAAACAGACGGTGCCAGATTCCCCATAAATTTCACTTGGTCTAGACTAGGACTCTTCTGGGAGCTCCTTGGGAATTTTTATTTTGTTCTCCTCAGACATAAGCAGTGCCTGAATAGTCAAACACATAGAATATTAAATGCTGGCAGGTAGTTCTAAAAAAATCATTAGTCCACTACAATGAATGCCAAAAAGATGTTTAACCTGATCCTACCCGTGAAACATTAAGCACTTTCTTTTTATTAGGAGTACCCAGGATCTTAAAATTCTCTTTAAGAAAAATTCTCTGTTTTCAAAAAGTAAACAGCAAGGGACCCATGGTCAAAAACCTCAGCAGAGAATCCTAGTGCATTGTTAATAACTAACGTGGGGGTGGGGGTAGGGGGGAAGTCGGTCTTTTAAAGCTGCCTTTTTTTTTTTTTTTTTTTGAGATCCTCAGTCTCCATCAACATAACAAAAAAGAAGAAGGGACGCCAAGCGGTTATTACTGCGGCGCGTAAATCACGATTTGTGACAACTCTGGCTATAAAGTCGTTTGGATGACAATGACTAGCGATGCCGCCGGAGTTAATCAAATAATTACTTAACACGTGTTTCTCTTGATCTGGCCCTGCCTTCAGAACATATTTCATTCTTTCCCAGTCTTCTTTACCACCTTTACTTTTGAATGGAGAAAATGAGCAAGTATAAGATGTACATGCAGTTAATGAGGAAATCACTTCTCTCTCCGGTTGCACTATGATCTCCCTAGAAAGAGGGTCCTTGTCTAAATCAGCTTGGTGGATGCCTGGATTACCCACCACAGCGATCTGCTGTCGGTTGGCAGTGACTGTCATTTCAATTTCTGGGGTGGGGGGAGCTTCCTGGCTAAGCTCTTTTTCCTTCAGGATTATTCCACGCAGGGCTCACTTATTCTTGCAGGGACCATTTTTTCTACTCCGTTCCTTCTACAAGCAGGTGCACAGGGAAGGATCCCATCATAGTCTGCAGGCATCTCTGCCGGAGAACATTCCCAAAGATGGGAGGGTGAGCAATGGACTGCTCTGTTCCTGAAAGCAGGAACACATTTCTTGCCTTTTAGTGCTTAGTATGTGCTCAGCAAATACTCACTATCGTTGTTCCTTTCACTGTTATTATGTAAAGGCTTAATAAATGTTTGCTAACATTTATTTATTTATTTATTTGGCCACCTGAGTGGCCAAATGAATGAATAAATGCACATACCTCCTAATGGGGGAACTTTTTACATGATAATGCTCATCACACAGGCATGCACATGGGGTAGTGTAAGGAGTGGGAGTGAAGACCAGCTGCTTCCTTTACTCAGTGCCTTGACCTGGTATTTGTAATCAGTGGATATGAAATGAGCCGCTAGTCTTTATGGACCCCAAATATCAAAGGGTGAAGTAGACAATAGGAAAACTCATCAAAAAGCCTGGCCCTCTCTGAAATGTCATGGGTAATCAAGTTCGGTGTTAATGGCTTCAGATTCGCATGTCGTCGCTGTGAATGATGTACTATCGGTGGTGAAGATTGATAGTTTATATGGCCAGGCTTATTTAAATCTTTCAAAAGTATTCCCTCCTATTTTCAGTAATTTTATATTCAAATTCAAGGCAGAGATTAGGTGTTTTTTAAAATACGATTAAACACTTTCTGCATTTAGCTCATCTTAAAGTAGTTTTTCTTGATTGCTTTTCTTTATAGTGTGGTCATTTGTGTTTTTGGCATCCATTTGTTTGCTTTCTTAATATACACTTTAATGTGTTACAAAAGCCAGTAAGCTTAAATTTTGTCATAACCTTAAAATACTATTATAAGTCATTCAATTAAGTTCTGCTCAGTATACTTGAATTGATATCTTCAATAGGATCCATACATTGAAAACGAAAGTCAAATTAATATTTCCTTAGTCGCAATGTTTACTAAAAAAAGTTAGGGTCATTGACATGTGAAATTTAGGTATGAGATAAAGGGGAAAAATACAAAATTTATAGAGCTTATCTAGGGATTAGAATGTTTCCCTGAATATTGTTTTTCAAGGCAATCTTAAAATCTGTGATTTCTTTTTTTTTTTTTTAACATAGAAAATTTTCAGTGCCCTAGGTGGGATAATAAGAAAAAGGCTTAGAGTAAGAATACGGAATCTTTATTTAGCAAACTACACAGTAAAAAATAAATTATTGTGATTATAATAATAATCACAAAAAGTAATTCGCTGTACTGCCTTCTATTTTAAAATTGTCATCCCTTATCAAGCTGAAATAATTTGTGTCTAACAATGCTCTATTATGATGCATTACAAATTCATAGTAACTCCATCTTAGATAGAATAGTCATGATCAAACTAAGTAAAAGTTTCTAACTGCACCGTGATCAAACCTGGTAGCAACCTCTGGGCTTTAGAACAAACAGAATAGATTATGTCTTTTTCAAAAAATCCTGAAGCTGACCTTCACTTTATCTATCACTCCAGTGACTTACATCTGTGTTTGGAAGCCTGATTGCCTCTGCTGGAGCCCTTAAAAATTCCCCCATGAGGGAGAGCCCCAGGTGGACCAGCCAAAAGTTGCAGGTACAAAGATGGCAACTAGCAATCTTCATTCCCATCAGTACCTTTACATGATATGGAGGGCCGCACAGAGTTTCTGACAAGAGAATGAGGTCTTGTTCATGTGCGGAGTCTACTAATTAATTCCATGTTTAATTGCACTTTTGTCTACTTTGGACCTTCTGTTGTTGAAGTTGACTCCCTCCAAATTCACCAAAGAGAAATAGCTCCTCGTGTAATTAGATTGTCTGTTTTCTGGGCAAGCAGAGAAAATAATAAGTTATTTCCCCCTTGCATTCTTCTTGTTTGTGTTCAATAATTTTTATGGAGTTAATTTAAATTGAGCAAGCTTTATGTGAACTTCCTTCCAGAGGATTTACTGCATCTTATGTGAAAACTGTCTATGTCTGACATTTTAGAATTACCCACCTATTTATGGGATTATACTGCGTTCTGTTCTTGAAAGAGCAAGTCAATTTTCAGCATAGATTTTTCGGTCATTTCCCCCCCTCCCTTTGTCTGTTTTTATGAAAGATAGCTCCCAAGTAAGAGTGTAAACAATAGAAGGAGGTAGAATGCAGAGAGTAGGACAGAACTGTGGCCTGCTGGAAGAGATGGTCTGGATCATAAACGATCCGTGAAAAGAAGAAACCTCAAAAACCCAACCCAATAGTTTATTTCATTCTAAAAATGTGTCTCCGTATTTTTAATAAAAATCTATTTTTACCCGATAACCTATCTTAACCTGTCGTCACTAAATGGGCTGCAGATGCTATGAACGAGAACGAGAAAGTTTGCTACATCATGTTAGCAGGGGGAATGAAATAATATGGATAAGTTGTCTTGCAGTGTTTTAGAAATGAGATCCAGTACTGTGTAAGATACATGGGCTATCCACACTCTCACCTGGTGCAGGCCAGCTACATGATGCTGTAGTGATATCACGTGACCCTTTTAGGGAGGAGCTGATACAGGCCAGGCACCCACCTTCACTCCTCTCTGGTGTCTCATTTCCTCATTGCACCAGCCCCGCATAAGAGAACGTCGACGTCAGAGTAGGTAAAGTTTGATCTAGTTCACGTAGCCAAGAAATGGCAGGACCAAGAACCAAATCCAGGTCTATACGTCTCTGGACCAAAGTGTGGGCCTCTCCCACAATGTCCCCTGCTGCCCCTGCTATAAATTACTACATACTCTAAAAAGAAATCAGACAGTGAGGAGAAATGTGACATAAAAAAAAATAATCAGCGATTTACTTTTTGCCCTCGTCATTCTTTACTTTCACTTATGATCTTGTTGTTGATGAGTATGCAACATCTCTATCGCAAATGTCTTATCCTTTCTAAACAGATGTCCAGTCTATTCCTTTATAAACTTGATTAAGGTGACCCCAGTGAAATATTTTCATTTCTGTTTTCACCAGCTCCCCAGAAGCCACTTCAAAATAATATTCTGAGGAGACTGAAGAACGAAAGTCACCAGCATCAGGGCAGATCCTTCACAACAATTTTGTGCATCTCTCACGTATTACTCAGTTTGGTAGAGGAAGCGGCATGAATGGGATAAACGTGATTTTCTGGTCTTTCAGAATCAGAACACAGCTGTCTCTCAGAAAATAATTTCTCCAGAGTGCATAAAAGATCTCTAAATAATTGTTCCACTATTTAATAATTAAAAACAAACAAACAAACAAAAAACCCCAAACACCTGTTTTTTCCATCCTGAACTTACTCTCCAGATAACAGAAGAATGTCCTTAATTCTAATAAACAAGAATTAAACGTTCCATTTAATAGTTCTGAAGCATAGTATCAAAAGAAACGGTGATCAGTTCATAGTACTGGTATCAGAGGAAAACTACTTATTTGAGATAGTGATAGTTCAGCAAGTTTCCTTTGGATTTTGGATTAATCCATTTTTTGAAATATTCTTTCTTTTTAAAGATTTTATTTATTTATTTGAGAGAGAGAGAGAGCATGAGCAGGGGGAAGGGCAGAGTGAGAAGCAAACACGGGGCTCAATCCCAGGACCCTGATATCAGGACCTGAACAGAAGGCAGACGGCTTAACCCACTGAGCCATTCAGGTGCCCCTGTTTTTTTTATTTTTAAGTAATCTCCACCCCCAATGTGGGGCTGGAACCCACAACCCCAAGGTCAAGAGTCACACACTCTACCGACTGAGCTTGCCAGGCACCCCAGATTAATCCATTTTTATAAAGACATTCCACAGCAGGCTCTGTTCTATAATGTTGGCATTTTTACAAGGTACAATTATACTGGTTTGAAGAATAATTTCAATTTCATAAGGAAGTCATTCATTCCTTAAATTTCAAAATATTTCAAATTTCTGGCATATTCTCTCCCGTCTCCAAAGCCAAGTACAACCCCCCTGCTAATAATTAGGCCCTGTTTTCATTCCCTGTAGCATGTGGGTACTGGAAAAGGAGGAGATACTTTCACCTAATTTGAGATGAAGTGTACTTTAACATTTTTACTTAGAGATGGGTCTGTTTACGGATGGGCAGTCGTTCTCAGAGTGCGATGCCAGGGCCAGCAGCGATGTCATCAAACCTGGCAATCCAAATGCAAGTTGTCAGGCCCCATCAGACAAACCAAAACTTGGATTGCCGAGTCCAGCAGTTGGTCTTTATACAAGTCCTCCCAATCATTCTGATGTATGTTCAAGTCTGAGAGTGATGGCTACTGGGAATGGAAGCTCAGCATCCTAGCCGAATTTGGGCTCAGGTCATCCTCACTTTGATGCCTCCTTTTAAATCAACTGGTGTCCCAAACTAGAGCTTAGGCCCCAGTAAGAATGACCTAAGATACCAGTAATACCTTTCAAAGTGCTTGAAGACTCCTCTGGCCCATGCATATCCTTGAGTTGGGTGGGGAGTAAACCCACCTTCACTGGCAGAAGGCTAACACAACATTTGTTCATAGGCCTCGTAAATGCAAAGCATCTCAACTGCTCTTTTAGGTGTTTGATGATTTTAGTGGCTCAGAAAGCAAAAATCAATGTCATTCTTGGGCGCCTGGGTGGCTCAGTTGGTTTAGCGACTGCCTTCGGCTCAGGTCATGATCCTGGAGTCCCGGGATCGAGTCCCACATCGGGCTCCCTGCTCAGCAGGGAGTCTGCTTCTCCCTCTGACCCTCCTCCCTCTCATGTTCTCTGTCTCTCATTCTCTCTCTTGCAAATAAATAAAATCTTTAAAAAAAAAAAAAAAATCAATGTCATTCTTTTACTGTATAGAGGAAAACAATTCAAGGTCAGGATTCCCAGGAAATAAAACCTTAAACAATGTAAAGTTAAAATCAGTCATAATGTCTAATTGCAAAAATTCAAACAGTCAAAGAGACATTGCCCCCCAAATGGAGGAGGAATATCCCCCAAATCAGGCTACATCGTTTAACCAAGAAAATCAACTTCAAAGTGGATTTACTTAATAATAGTACTGAGTCAAATCAGTTTTCCAGGAAGGTGACGGATGGAAAGTTTACTCTTTTGCAGCAGTGGTAAGAAAGTGTTTTTTGTTCAGCTTTGCTGTTCAAAACTAAGTGAGGCCTTGCAGGGTAACGGAGACTACAGAACCTTGGATTCCAGACTTAGTCCTGGAATGCTCTAGAAGGAACTACAGGCAAGTCATTCATCTCGAAAAGGAGAATGTTGGACTAGATCAAGTGTCAGCAAAGTATGGCCCTCAGGCCTGCCACCTGTTTTTGTATGGTCTGAGAGCTAAGAATGTTTTTTACAGACAGCATTTGCAATCAGTTTGATAATATGGAACATTTTCTTTGAAACCTAACTAAGTGAAATGTTATCTCTCTAGAAAGTAAAGCTGTATTTTTTTTTTAAATGACTTCATTATTACTACTATATTTTGAATTCCATCAATAAAAAAATTAAAGAAAATTTGTTAGAATTTTATCTTATAAGTACCTTCTTAATATTCTTGGTATGACTCTTAAGCCTAAATTCTTCAGCTATCTGGCTCTTTACGGAAATGTGTGCCAGTCCCTGGACTAGATGATTTTTAAGTTTCCTTCAAAGACTCAATGTTCAGATAATCTCAGTGAATATCAGTAAAACCAGTTGTGGAATGCAGATGAATTGGACGTTGTGGATTTGCCAGTGCTTGGCCATGTTTTGCTATTTGGGAGTAGAATATAATCAGAAGGACCCAAAAGTAGATCCCCGTTTCCCTCTGAACAATTTCCCTGCCCATCTTCATCCATAAGCATAGTTATTCAGTCCACACTGCCTGGGTTAGAAAACCAACCCTGCCTGGGGCAAATCCTTCATTTTCTTTGCCCCCGTTTTCCCATCTATACTGTGGGAAATCTGTTCATGTTCACAGCTTCCCCAAAGATGGCTGGGGCTTGCGTGTTGTTATAAAAACTTCAAAGCGGAAACCTATTTGACAGATTATTTTCTTTTCCCATCAATTTTTCTTAAATTATTCATAAAATAGTCTAGCAAGTGAACAATTAATCAGAGAACTGATTCGATAATGCCCTTTAAAAGTGACTCTGATATTTCTAAAGCAGATTCCTAAAGCTACTGAATCTACTGTAGAGCCAGGACACACGAGGCGAGTTCCCACAGAGCCTGTCTGGAAGTGTGTGCCTCATACCAAACCTACATGAAGAGCTTGGAGGGACCCTGAGGCTCCCCAGAGCCAAAAGTACCCTGGAGACTAGTTTGCCTGAAAGGTTCAACTTTCCTCTAGAGAAGCCACTGCTGGAATTTCAGCTTTGACCTTCTGGGGACTCTGTATTAAAATGCAAATCTGTCACCTAGGAAGGTAATTTTTAACCCATTTGTGTCTTTTTGCTAGTACTTTAGCCCAAATTAGGTTTTTCAAATTAGCTAGATGGCTGAGAGCAGCACTTAAATATTGAAACAAATCAGATTCTCTGAGATGGGCTCAGGCTAATCTTTATTAAGGGACTCAGGTGATTGTGATAAGAGCCCCAACACTTTTGGCCCCAAGCATTTGCAAGAGTCCCCGTGCACGTGCGTGCATCCACACCGGACTTAACGTGGCCGACTGGAGAGTAGCTCTGCCAGCAAGAAATATGAGGCAAGCCACTCAGATAATTTTAAGTTTGGTAGTCACATTAAAAAAAAAAAAAAAAGGTGAGATCTAAAAGGTGAAATTAAATTTAATGATACATTTTTTTAACTTGATATACCCGCTATGTTACTGCTTCAATATATAATCAGTATAAAAATTATCAGTAAGACACTTTCCTCCTGCAGTGCTCTTTGAAATCCGGCGTGTATTTTGTACTTAAAGCCTGTCTCAGTTTGGACCAGCCACATTTTAAGTGGTCAGTAGCTGCCTATGGCATAAATTGGCCATCTTACCAGCCAACGCAGCCCTGGGAGCCTTGAATTGGAAACTGGTTCGCAGATTGCAAAAGCGTGGCTGGTGAAGACAACCACGGGATGGACAGTGGGGACGAATGAAAGTTGGGACCATCCTCAGTTCTTCTGTACTCAGTTATATCAGTGTCACATTTTTGCTGAAGGTCAGTGTTAATCCCATGTAACTGCATAAAAACTTTAGAAATTCTAAACAGGAGCTGGGGTTAGGTGCTGACGCTACCACTTAATTGTGTGCCCTCCGGCAAGTTACGTAAAACCCTCAGTTTCTTCACTTGCAAAATGGGAACAGAGATAAAGCCTCAGGCTCCCAGGGTTGTTGTGGAGAGTAAAAAAATAATGCATATAAACACCATAAATGCTCAAGAAATGCTTGATATGTCATTACTGTTGCCGTTATTAACTATTTTTACAAATCAAAATTGCTTAGAAATGAACTATAAAGACAGTCTTTTTTGATTTCTGTAAAAAAGAAGGAAAATGGCCATAACATTGATACACAATCCTTTTAAGGAGTAGGCTTAACTAGCTGCTTAAATTGGGCATTGCACCTCATGTAAATCATCTATGCACCAAGAAATCCTGAAGATACTACATTACCTTCAGAACGTTTTTGGTTTTGTGTTTAACCAGAAATTATTATGTTTAAGGATTCCACAGGGAAACTTCTATAGAAGACTATCCTAAAATGCAACTCGTTATGAGACTGGGTGAGCCAATGAAAGAATAGAAAAGAGTTTTTCTTCTTCTTCTTGTCCTCATTTATCTTCTCCTTTTTTTTTAAAGTCAGCAGAAAGAACTAATTAAGGCAAAGCTAAAGGAAATGAATTCAAAGTTTGCACTGCACATGTGAACTAATCTTCCCACAATGACATGTTTGAAAGGCCAAATAAGGCGCTCCTTCATACTGTCCTCCAGCAAGGGGGCAGAAGGAGTTGCACTCACTCTTGGGTGTACAATTTGTCTCACTACTGACTTGCTTACCAAGCCATTACCATTCCAAAATACAGTGTAATAGTTCTCACCTATGGGAGAATGATGGAAAATCACGTGTGTCAGTGCTTGCTCTTACCAAACACACCTTTCACGGGGATTTTGTTTAGAATGAAAGATGTAGTGAAAAGCTTAAGATGCAGATAAGTGGCGAATACACAAATATGGGATGTACTTACACATTCACGCACCAAAGGCTGGAAGGCTGTGAACCACGAGAGCAAAGAAATGTAGTCAACCATCAATTTAGTAGGTCATTTTGAATGTAGGCAGCAAAATGGCTGTGCGCATGAAAAACCACTGCTATATTTTGAGAGATCCTTTCTAAGAATCCTGAAATATTAATAACATGGTCTTAATGTAGTTGGAGACAAAGGAATGTGTTAGGGGCTGCAAGGTTGTCGAGAATAGCACAATGACAATTGTGTACTTTGCTTGCGCTGGTAAAAGCTGGAGGAAAAGAGAGTAAAAATAGGGTGTTTAGGGAAGGGCAGCCTTCAGTTTTCCAAATAGGTATAAAAACTCCGTATTCCCCAGATGAATTCACATATACTTATTCTCGCTAACACATTCATGCCAGCTTCAGGGGCACGGAGAAAAAGCATAAAGTCGCGAACTCCGTTTTTTCTTTAAATTAACATAAACATACAACTCATTTTTTTTTTAATAAAGATTTTATTTATTTATTTGAGACAGAGAGAATGAGAGACAGAGAGCATGAGAGGGAGGAGGGTCAGAGGGAGAAGCAGGCTCCCCGCCGAGCAGGGAGCCCGATGCGGGACTCGATCCCAGGACTCCAGGATCATGACCTGAGCCGAAGGCAGTCGCCTAACCAACTGAGCCACCCAGGCGCCCCCATACAACTCATTTTTGAACTTCAAACAATTCAAGACATCCTATAATTTGACTTTTGTGAATGATGAATTTGATTTTTTAACTGGAAGTAGTCCGATCAGTGTAGAAGTTGAGGAAATAGGAATGCTCTGTTTTTCTCTTCCTTACCACTTTTTGAATGTGCTCTGTTTTCATGTGGCCATGAATCCATCAGGGGCCAGTTTTTCTTGTCAGTCTTCCACTTCCATTGTGAGATGTTAGATTTTGATGCCCGATGGAAGGGAGGTGCATAAGGATCATCAGGAATGTGGAGAATTTTCATCCAATATCCAGATGTGAAAAAATAAAGCAATTTATGCCTTCTCAGCAGTCCTTGCACCACCAAACCTAACACCAGGTTTCTACCACTTGCTTTGTTGTCTGTAACTGAGTGACAGAGTGACAGACAGGTCCCAGTGGGTCTGTTTCTGAGTTCAGGCACCCATCATGTTTGATGTGGGAAGGACAAGCTTGACCCTTGGTGCATCTTCCTCCCAAAGCTGGCGTTGCTGATTTTAATCGAAACCCTAGGGCCATCTTGAGCATGACCAAGGAGCACCTTGCATATTGAACCATACCTAATTATGTGATGTGTATAAACTTGAGACACATAAATCTCAGTCATTGGAGCAACTTGTTTTTCTAAGATTCTCCGGTCCAGTGAAAGACGAAAGCAAATAAGGGAGAGATTGATCTCCCAGTGCTTTTTATTGTTGGTGCTGCACACGTCATAAAGTTTTGGCTCGTTAAAGGAAATTCCATAAACAACTTTAGTTAATCATAGTGAAGTCACTGTGTTGCCTTTCTGGAGCTTCTGCTCAACTCCCTTTCCGCTTGCCATTACAAGAGCGTGATTAAGAAAATACCAACAGGATGTGCAAGAGGGAGGAACAGACTTCCCCTGGAAGCCGTATAGATACTTGATGGATGAGTCATGAGACAAGCCAATGTGGCCATATCTCCTTAGAGGATCAAGCAGTTTCGTGAAGCTCTTTTTTTTATCTACTCACTTGAGTAAAATCTGCTTGGTTGCTGGCATGGTGGGTCTCCTTTGGTGGTTGGGCTGATGGAAAATGCCTGATGCGTCCTTCTGCCAGCCGGTATTTTTGATAGTTGAGGAACATCTTAAGGATGAGATACATGGAGAAAATTGAAAGTGAATCGTACTGGAAAGATTGTGGGTAACTGTCACCTTTTTTTTTTAACTGCTGGTCTTATGAAAAAACTTGATTTTGGACAGCCTTGTCACTGTGGGTTTAATACTGATGGTGTTGGTCAATTTTTATTTCAGGTTGAGACGGATTTGGGAGGTGGTGGTGAAGGGCATAGGGGAGAAAAAGGGGCGAGTAAGGCCCTATTAATAATTTTTTATTGTGAGGTTTCACAGAATTATTGAGATTTTCCACATTAGTAAAAGCAGTTCTTGGTGTCAGTGTGATTTTTGCAAAGATGAAGTCATGGAAAGCATGTCAGGTGCATAAAGAACTATATGGCCCATGTTCTCTGCAGCAGCCCCTTAGGGTGTGTGTGCATGAGGAGGAAGGGGGGTGTTGAAAAAATGGAGAGGGAAAAACAGGAGGGTTTAATTAATTGGAAAATCAACATAAAATATCTGCTGATCTTAAAAAAATCTTAACGTATTATATTCCACAATCTGCGGTTGGGACTTTATATCAATTTCCCCTGAAATTATGACCATGTCTTACCAACTCCTTTTTTTTTTTTAATGCTTGGTTGCCTTTACCTGCAATTAGGAAGCAATGAGCAATAATTTTTTGTAAGGACTTGGATACACTTCCAACTGTTGGTTCAAGATCAGGCTCTCAGCTTCCACAGCATGTAGCCAAGAGTATAAGCTTTGGGGGCAGAATGTTTGGCTCAAAGCTGGTCCCTGACATTTATCTGATGCATGGTCTGGTACCAAGAATGTCGTGTTCAAAGCTGGTCTTCCTCGTTTCTAAGGTAGAGCTAATCACAGTGCCTGTGCAAAAGGTGTTATAGGGATGGGACAGTATTGTGCATATAAGCAACGTATCTGCATGTGGGAAGCACTCCGTAAACTTAACTGTAATTTTATTGACGCCACTGGTTTTAAGAACGTTTCCTCCATAGGGCTCCTTGCCACCTGATCAGGAACATAACGATTTAAAGAGTGACTGTAATTAATTAATGTTTTTGGTTGCTTTACCTGCCTCTGAAGCCAGGTGATCACTGGCGGTTAAGAGAAATGTCTCCTTTCTTCTGAATCAAGGAGATGACATTTTGCTTTCTTCTGTTAGCAGTGGTTTTATTGTTTGTTTGTTTTTCCTTCTTTCCCATAGCCTGCAGAATTGGATATTACAAGGCTCTCTCCACGGATGCTACCTGCGGCAAGTGCCCACCCCATAGCTACTCAGTCTGGGAAGGAGCCACGTCGTGCACCTGTGACCGAGGCTTTTTCAGAGCCGACAATGATGCAGCCTCTATGCCCTGCACCCGTAAGTTGTGTGCTTCTGTCCTATTTCTTCGATGCCAACAGCTTTCGTTACCACCTAGTAGGGCACTGCCAGGCCTTCTCCCAGGATAACCGTGCAAGGGGCAAATTAGATCAAATATGAATCTTTTCTTATTCAAAGCAGGGGAGATGCTTATGAGAAGCAAGGCTGTTCCTCGCCGTTCTGGTTGTCTTCGAAGCACACAGCTGCCCACAGACTACTTCTGTGGAGCAGAGATAGAGCATTCAGCGTTTGTCTGACAGTGTAATTAGAGCTGAGATTGGAATTTCGAAATGGCTTTAGCGTTTCCTCTAGGAGTCTTGGGGAAGCCTGACAGCTGTGGGGGGAAACAGGTACAGGGCAGGGTTCCAAGGCTGGGATCACATGTGGGCTATGGTTTCAGTTCTGGGCACTGACATCATGGCTTGCGTTGTCATTACCCTTCTTCCTTCTTTCCTCATAGTTTTGTGTTCATAACATTTAGGCCCACGTCCTAATAAATGCCTGTTTAATGACAGGCACTCAATAAGTGCTGGGCTAATGAATGGATGGGGTTGGCACCTTGGTATGCAGGGGAGCAGGGAAATCTATTCTCACACTTTCTATGGACAGTGCTCCTGGTGTTGCCGTTTCTTTCACGTGCACTGTGGGCTTCACAGACCCTGCAGTGGCTGTGACCTTGACCAGAACAGGGAGTGGTGGGACCAGGCGTTCCACCCATGGTGCTCCCATTGGGTGAGTCAGTGTATGGAGGGATGGAGCCCAGGGCCGGGCACACAGGATTCCCACAGGTTTGAGCTTTGTTTTCCAGCCCGCCCAGTTAGGAGCTAATTCACTTATTTAGTCTTTTAAAGTTCAGCCTCGTTTCCTCATCTGTAGAATGGAGTTAATAACCGTACCTCCGCCATGTTGTTGTATTTAGTGCCCTCATGTTGGTTACATAGTATATAAATGTGTAAAGCGATGCTACTCAATATATTTTAGCGTTTACTGTGTTTATGACTATTACGGATTTGTTCCCTATTACAAATTCCATCTTGGCTGGCCTGGAGCCGACATCCCCCTCCAAAAAGAAGTATTTTCTGGTTTGGGGGCACTTGGGCCAGCTGTGAGGCCATTGTCTTAATTCAGTCAAGTATCACCTCTAAAGGGAATGGGAAGAGCTTTCAGATCCATCCCAATTGGCTGAGGTTGGCATACCCTCCAGAGTTTCGATTCCTTTTTTCTTTTTTCTTTTCTTTTCTTTCCTCTTCTCTTTTCTTTTCCTTTTCTTTTCTCTTCTTTTCTTTTTTTAAGATTTTATTTATTTATTTGGGAGAGAGACAGAGATAGCGTGAGAGAGCACGAGTGAGGAGGAGAGAAGAAGCAGGCTCCCCACTGAGCAGGGAGCCCGACGTGGGGCTTGAACCCAGGACCCTGAGATCATGACCTGAGCCGAAGGCAGACGCTTAACTGACTAAGCCGTCCAGGTCCCCCCAGAGTTTCTTGTCTAGCCAGAGATGACGATGACAGCAGTAGAAAGAACCATTTTAAAATGATGCTCAGGTAACGTATCAGGCACTTTCAGGAAACCTTATCACAAGGCTCATGTTATAACAAATCTATAAAATAGACATTATCTTCATTTTATAGACGAGGTAACTGCCAGCTCAGAGATGTTAAGGAACACACCCAAGGCTCCATGCCAGCTTGATGAAAGAGCCGCACGACCAGAAGGTTCACCTAGTTTGGATCGTTGGCAGGCTCTCTTGCCCACTCCCCCAGGTCGAACACAAACTTCCTCCAGAGGGAAAGAGTATACTAGGACCAGCCCAGAATACTGGGCACGGATTTTCTCATTTTTTGTTGCTTCCCTAGACTAAGTACTTTCTCTGGATAGCCATGTTTGACAAGCTCAAGTCCCAGACTTTTTCTTTTCCAAGTATCCTCATCCTTTGTTCCACGATGTGTGATTAGGGTAATGGTACATTCTCCTTCTCTGTCCACACCGGCTGCCAACAGTTGTCCAGGTGTGGGATTTTAGGGCACGGCAGCAAACCCAAAGGGCAGTATTGGGGACGGACAGTGTGATGGTTGTCTTTAAGTTGCAGCATGTAGTCTACCACCTACTTTTCATACAGATAGAGCCTTCCAGAGGTTGGGGCTTGACTGTGTTATGAACCTCATAAAATTCATCTTTGATGGCAAGATGGACTGGGTCTTGCTCCCAGGTATTTTTAGTCTCATGATTCTGATCTGTCATGCAGCCTTCTAGAACCATGGGCCAATCACTTAGCTACTGCAGCTTTGCTACGTGGGAGTTTTGGGAGACCCCAGAGGTCACCACCTGCCTGAGTTACTGGAATGCTTTGCCCTGTGTGTCAAAGTGCGGTAGCTGAGACCTTGGCATTCTTATGTTTGTGTCGGAATAAATTGTTGCCTTTATCTTGAGGATACAAATGAGAAAAGGAAAATACGGATTTCAGCAACTGGGGGCACTAAAAAGTTTAAGAACTAAAGCAACTTTTTCATTTTTCACAGATTGCTTTCAGTGATGTGAAGAGAGGAAGACTGGGGGCTCTTTGTATCATTGATAAAAGGTCCATGAAAATACCAAAGCGATCTGTGATCTTTTTTGCTCCTGCTCCATCCTCTTGGAACTCCGCCTACATGGCACTGACTCAAGTGCTTTGCGTTATTCTAATGTTTATTGAATCAAGAGGAAGCACAGTACTGTTAACACCACCAAGTTCTGAGGTTGTTAAACCGCTCCAAACTGCAGCTTACTCATCTGTCAAATGGGATTCTCAGCGTCTACCTGCAGGGTTGTTTTAAGAGTTTAGTAAGAAAATACTTGTAAAGGTCTGGGGCGCCTGGGTGGCTCAGTCGGTTAAGCGACTGCCTTCGGCTCAGGTCATGATCCTGGAGTCCTGGGATCGAGTCCTGCATCGGGCTCCCTGCTCAGCAGGGAGTCTGCTTCTCCCTCTGACCCTCCCCCCTCTCATGCTCTCTCTATCTCATTCTCTCTCTCAAATAAATAAATAAAATCTTTAAAAAAAAAAAAAAAGAAAGAAAATACTTGTAAAGGTCCAGCACATGGTAGGAAGCTAACAAATGTTTGTCCCTTTCTTGTGTCTCCAGCTGGTCACTGCCTCCCCCAGACTAGCTCCAGAGCACATTGCCATGCGTCTGACTGCCTCTCTACGCCTCTTCTCCCTTGACTGTGAAATTGAATTACCCAGTGGCTGCACAGCACTTCAGAATCTCTGGGGAAAAGACTTGGGCATCAATATTTTTAAAAGTTGCCCCTGTAAATTATACTGTAAAGACAAAGTTGAGACCACTTCTGTACAGAGTTTATTTTTAAGTTCTTTTTTTTTTTCTTCTTAATTTAATAGACATTAACTACAGAGGACTCTTTTTTTTTTTAAGATATTTATTTATTTATTTATTTATTTATTTATTTGAGAGAGAATGAGAGACAGAGAGCACGAGAGGGAAGAGGGTCAGAGGGAGAAGCAGACCCCCCGCTGAGCAGGGAGCCCGATGTGGGACTCGATCCCGGGACTCCAGGATCATGACCTGAGCTGAAGGCAGTCGCTTAACCAACTGAGCCGCCCAGGCGCCCAAGATTTTTATTTATTTTTTGAGAGAGAGAGAGAGAGACAGCAAGAGAGGGAACACAAGCAGGGGGAGTGGGAGAGGGAGAAGCAGGCTTCCCACAGAGCAGGGAGCCCGATGCGGGGCTCGATCCCAGGACCCTGGGACCATGACCTGAGCTGAAGGCAGACGCTTAACGACTGAGCCACCCAGGCGCCCCTACAGAAGACTCTTAAGGCCTCCTTTGAGACAGGGATCATTAAGGAGGTGACCGTATTTTGCTAATAGGTGTACCAGTAAGTTAGGCAGCAGAATAATCTATTCTAGTTTACGGCTCATTCTAGATCTCTCCCTTCCTGCACTGTCCACGACTGTGGCCACTAGACACATGTGGCTCTTTAAATTAAAACTGAATTTTAAACTTGACGTTAGTAGTTTTCGTTTCTCACTTAGCTTGCCATGTTCCAAGGGCTTGATAGCTACATGTGGCTAAAGTGACCATACTGGACAGTCCTGGAGTATTTCTGCCATCGCCGAAAGTTCTGTTGGACAGCGCTTAGTAGGCATTTTGATAGAGAAGCCAGTGGGAGTTTCTCTAAGAACCTTTTGTTCTAATAACCCAACACTGTGAAGCCCTTCCCCCATGCCTCACCCCCAGCTTTATCGGATTCTTTTGACAAGATGTGGGGATGGAAAGGAACATAAACATCAGGGATCCTTTCAAACTGATTCCAGCTTTTAATCAGTTCTTACCAGTTGGTTAAGCCAGGTGACAAACCCAATTCCCTTGTGCTGACAGCCATGATAATCAGGCACCTTCTTTGTTCATTATGCTATCTTTAACCCCAGCATTCTTATGCAGCCCTGCATTTAGTGATCACTCACTGTGACGGCACACTAATGAAGAAATAAAACACACTCTCTGAGACTCATTCTTCTAGCCAAAGAGAGACTCTGCTCCACTGGTTTGTAAAATCAGGTTTTTGTTCACTTGGAGAACGATTAGACCAGGTGAATACAAGCGGCATTGGCTAATTTGGAAGGAAACCCCTAAGAAGTTCTTCATACCATCTACACTGCTTGAGAACTTCAAAGTCTTGAATGGTAAATAAACTTGATTTTTAGGAAGACTTCTCTTGGAGTTTCTGTCTAAGGTTCACATAAATGGCTGCCTGTGGATTAGACAGTGCTTCCATAGAAGCATCATGAATATTTTCAAGAAAATAATCCACACCTGTTAGAATAGAGAGTCAGAAAAGTGCTTCGTAAGTCTGAAGGGGTGTAGAAATCTCATGGGCGTCACCTGGGGTTCTGCATTTCTGACACATTCCTGGATGCTGCTGAGGCTGC
This sequence comes from Mirounga leonina, assembly GCF_011800145.1. NCBI lineage: Eukaryota > Metazoa > Chordata > Mammalia > Carnivora > Phocidae > Mirounga > Mirounga leonina. The sequence continues at coordinate 15,856,735 of NW_023270377.1, forward strand.
TGGTCTGTGGATGGTCTTCATGTGGTTAGGCTTTAGATCCTTCCTGCTGGATGGCAGGAGATGGGAGACCTTTTTCCATGGCTATGCTTCAGCTCAGCAGTGACTCTAGGAAGATATTGCAAGGGTCGCGAACATTCTCCCTTGATGGAAATGGAATACTTTGTCTCCCAGAAAGAAAACCCAACCCGGTTCGGAGTTACATAATCAAAAACACCCACCATGGAGCTTTGTTTATTTGTTTGTATTTTCTTCTCAAGTCCCCATCAAGTTACTGCCTGACACACGTGTATCCATCAAGAAAGGTGACGGCATGGGAGCCTGGGTGGCTCAGTTGGTTAAGCGACTGCCTTCGGCTCAGGTCATGATCCTGGAGTCCCGGGATCGAGTCCCGCATCGGGCTCCCTGCTCAGCAGGAAGTCTACTTCTCCCTCTGACGCTCCCCCCTCTCATGTGCTCTCTCTCTCTCTCATTCTCTGTCTCTCAAATAAATAAATAAAATCTTTAAAAAAAAAAAAGAATGCTTTAAAAAAAAAAAGGTGACAGTTTTGTGACACCACCAGCGCCACAGACCCCGAGACCTCTCTATACACAAGGATGCTGTTTAAGCTGATGAAGGCATTTTTATGTCATGAATCATTTCTTAGAAGGAAGTCGAATGTGATTTTCATTAATGAAATCAACATCCTTTAGCTCTACGGAGACCCAGCCCCTCCCCTCCAGATCTCTTCACCTTCTGCTTACCTTTCTGGGTAGTCAGGAACGGGGTCTGACCATCAGCAATGTTGAGAGAAGTCAGCCACATTCCTTTGCAGGAAGACTTTGATTACTTTAGTTATTGAGTTGCTTGTTCATTGGTTATAGTGAGAAAGGTCTTCGCTCCCCCCACCGGTAGATGGAACCGATATTACAGTTAAAGGAAATGTTCTAACCCCTTATTGTGCTTCAGAGTGCACTAGAAAAGAAAAAATGCCTTATAGAAGAAGTAAATTGGCTTTGTATATCTAGAGAGAAAGAGCTAATTTGTTATTTTGCCACCTTTCCTTCTGAGCACCATTACCAGGATGGTGTTCTGTATTTTTCAATTGGAAATCTGTCCTGTGCTTTTGGGTACTTCTTATTTAACTTGTTTGGTGAAACTTCTTAGAACCTCCTGATTGGAGCGCTCCGTAAATGAGGGATTGTTGTTTTAGATTGCCAGCTTGAAGGGCCTTCACAACTCTGTCTCCAAGTAAATGGCCTTGAATAATTCAGTCAGCTGTCCCAAACAAACAAAGAGTGATTGATTGATACTTAGGCATGGCCTAAAATATTCCAAATTTGCAGCTCTTAAGACAATTCATACCGGAGAAGCTTTGAGCTAATGAGGGCACATTTACCAAGATCTATGACGAAAAGTCCTGATTTGAAAAAGCTTTCTGCAGGTTTGGGTTATCAAGAAATTGAAATAGCTTAGCTCCAAACAGCAAACATCACTTACTTTGTCTTTACATTTGCCTTTTCTAATTAAATTTAGTGCGTCACTGTATTTCCTCCAGAAAGTGTATTGTTTTAAAATTACCATTTCAGTTCTATTACTCAAAGCCCTCACTTCTAATGCTTTCTGACAGTTATCAACATAATGAACCATAATGAAATGATGAGCAATCTTCAGTGGAAACCCAATGTGGATCCCAGTGGTGTTGTATGACTGTGTTGTTAAAATTTGAATGCAAATTAAAATAACATCGTCCTTACTTGTTTCCAAGGTCAGGAGAAGCGAGATACTTTTTTTTTTTTTTTTTTTAAGTGCTTTCATTTTGGAAATCTCACATCCATTTTCAAACAAGCCCTTGAAGGTGCCACTGATGTTCGATTCAATTCTCTGCACCAAAGATTTACATGCTTAACAGTCTGGCTAAGGGATTTTGGGAGGGATGTCTGCCATGAGTCTTTAATGTATAAACCATAGCATAAAAGGTAGCCTTCGGTTTCAAGTCAACTACATTGTTTTCCCCACCCAAAAGCATATATCTCTTTGCTCTAGAGCTTCAAGTAACTAATAGTATAATGATGGGAGGAAGGACGCTCTGTATCCATCAAGAAAGGTATAATGATGGGAGGAAGGACGTGTATCCATGTATAGTATAATGATGGGAGGATTGAAATTGATCAATGAGAGCGTGGTTAGCTCTAGTGAAAGACTAGTTGGTACAAGAGTGAGAACAAAGGCCAAAGATTCCTGAAGTTTTGTTAATCCATTGGTTGATCTTTAACCATATCACATTTTATCATCTATCTAATCAATCATTTTTGTGAACATATTTTTATGAAAATTTTTGGATCCAAGATTTACAGGGCAATTTGTTATTTCATATCATTTATCAAATTTGTGATATGAGAATACAGTTTCATACTACATTCCATTTGTCATGGGATAAAAACTCAGATTGAGACACCAGCTCCCCCATTGCTAGATTCTGTGATGGGGTTTTTAGTTCAGAATGTATGGTCTTGCTGCCTGCCTGGTAATCCTTTGATAAGCCAAGTAATATGCCTGCCCCTGGACAGTACCAAACAGATAAGAGCAATCAAAGGTTTTGATGTTTCAGATGCAGTCCTCAACAGGTTCCATTTTTTTAGGTGCTTCTTTGGTTAGATCTCAATAGTTCAGTCTGACATCAACTAGTGAGTAACCCACATCCTTGTCTCTTCCTTTCTGATTGCCTTTCAGTATTTTGACTAATAGAAAAAAAGCACCTTTAGAGAACTCAAGTGCATACTCTTGTCCAAAGGGATACAGGGGGAAAAGATCACCAGATAATGCTTACTGGAAGGGACTGGATGGATCCCAGGCTGATCACTTGCCATCTGGTTTTTTTGTAAAATTTTTAAAAAGCTTCAGGACATTTAATAAGGATCAGGCATCATCTCATTGAATTATTTGTTTTATTTATTTATTTTTAAAGGTTTATTTACTTATTTGAGAGGGAGAGAGAACGTGCGCACGCACAAGTGGGGGAAGGAGCAGAGGGAGAGGGAGGGAGAACCTCAAGCAGACTTCCTGCTGAGTGGGCTAACATGGGGTTCGATCCTGGGACTCTGAGACTGTGATCTGAGCCAAAATCAAGAGTCGGCTGTTTAACTGACGGAGCCACCCAAATTATTTGTTTTAAAACAACACTATTCTAGCCTTCTCTTTACCCTCCAACCTACTTCTCATTTTATACAGATCAACAGTGCAATGTGGACATTTATAGGGATTAATAGTATCATGTGGATTCAACTGGCAAATCCCTAGGTTTGAGGAACACTGACGGATGCCCACGTGAAAGGCTTGAATAATCTGCCAGTGCCGTTTAGGCAGGCCCTTGCGATTTTCCCACCACCATGAATAATTAAGAGTGGCTTGGTATCAACTCAGCACTGTCATTTCTGGGTAACATTTTTGACACTGTTCACGGAAGTCATACAGTGGTTGTGCACAGCATGCTTCTGTGAAACAGGGTCAATTACACATTTTGCTGAGATCCCCTGGGGTGAGCACTGGTTGCCTTCTTTGCTATCAGCATTTTGATTTTCCACCCAGAGTTGACTCTTGTTCTATCTACAGCTCAGCAGAAGACTGAGAGAGGAGTCTCTCTCATTGCATAGACACGATTGCCCCCCCACCCTCCTGTGACCTCTCCCCCTCCCCCCAGGGAAAGAGCCTTTAACAGAAACTCCTAATTACCCTCTTCAGTGGAACTTAGAGAGCGAGAAGTTACCAGAGAGAGAAGATAACTCATCTAAGGCAAGCGCACCATCCAGGAAGTAATGCCAGCAGACTTCAGCATGAAGGACAGGGAAGCTAGGAGAAATGTTACTCGGGGGTGAAGTGAGAAAGCGAGGAATGTTCCACAGAAAATTCGTACTTGTGCTTTCTTTTTTTTTCCTTTGGATTGTGATAGCTTTGCACGTCTGGGTGGTGTTAATTTGGGCGACTTTGCTTAACGTTTTCTTATCTCCATTTTGGTCATCAGATGGCTGAGGCTAATAAATACTGTTTGTCAGATTTTATTGTGAGGATTAAATAAGATAAAGTACGAAAAACCGCTTTGCAAGAAATGTCAATTAATTCGCAGGCTACCTAATTCTAAAGTTCATTTTGGAAAAAAAAAAAAAATCACTTTTCTCAGTCTTTCACGTTATAGCTTCCTCATGGCTAACTGGGAGTTTACTTTTGAAAGTACTTCAGCCATAAACTAGTCATCTTAAAATAAATAAAGCAAAACCTCAATTAACCCAGGAAGGACAAAGGTTCCTGGAGAGGAAGATGTTAAAATAGACGCACCAGAAAAATAGGGTGGTGGCAAAATGACAGCAAGAACTTACCTTGATAGGAAGCCAATAATTTTTCATGGAGGAATAAGTGATTGATGCATCCAAATGGTTTTGTTTTTTAAATAATGGGCAGTTATGCTTTGGCTCTCTTCATCATTAAACCACATAAACTGCCATGAGCAAAGGTTATGCACCGTCCATCGATCTCAGGAGGGGAGTCCCTGAACAGCAGTCTTTATGTAAACTAACCCACAGCAGCAAGAAGAGAGAAAGCAATTAATGGCGGTAACATATACAGCCATCCTGGGAGGAGGCGTGGGCTTCATTTCTGTCAAAACGTACACACCCCAACTATTGACTCTGCCTTAGAGCCTGTCTTTCAGCTGGAGAGAGATTAACATAGGCTTATCTGGAGGGTTGGAGGGTTTTACAGCAAAGGCAGTGAAGTATTATTGACCATCCCAAAGTTGTACATGATTAATGAAGCCTTATGAAGTGGAACTTGAGACCCACAGCCCCTCTTTCTCTGAAGATCTGTCTTGTCCTGGTTGCCCTGGTGTTTTTGTAGGGTGACAGTAGTCGCAGTTGAAGAAATTGACCACTTAAGAGTCAGGTTTCTGCCCGTGCTCTTGGGGAATGTTACTTTCCACATCCAGAATTAATTTCATGGCTCAGGCATTGAATTTTAAAATGGTGATTAAAAATCCGTTACATATTAAATGTCTGTGAGAGCTCTGGAAACCCCTCTTGACAGGAGCCCAGCTACTCTGCCTCTCAACTATCTCATTGCTTCGGCTGCAGACTTGAATTTTTTCAACCTTCTAACCTGCGATTGTCTTTTTTTGGGGGGGCAGTATGCTTTCGCAACATACACAAGTGCTATGGTGGTGATGCTTCTGAGGAATGAGCTGCACTGGGTTAAGGAATCTTCATGAATTCGCTTATTTGTCCAGCAGGTACTTACTGGGTATCTACGGTATATTTGGCATCTTCCTAAGGGCTAGGGTTACACTCCTGAACCAGAAAAAAATATTTCTGTTCTAATGGGAATATAAGTACTAAATAAGAGGATTTAAAATTCTCACAAGAAGGAAAAAAGACAAGATGATGGGATAGCACACAATGAGGGGAAAAGGGAGCATTTCACTTTGCATGGAGTAGTCAGGAGGGAGGAGGGAGGATCTGAGCTGAGACCCCTGAGGAGTAAGGAGGCAGCCATTGAGAAAGCCAGGGGAGAGAATTCCTGGCAGAGCTACCAAGTCTAAAATCTATGAGCAACATGTCTAGAGTTGTGCTAAAAATGGGTATTTTTAAAAAAGATTTTATTTATTTATTTATTTAGAGAAAGCTTGTGTGAGTGCAGGGAGGGGCAGAGGGAGAGAGAGAGAATCCCAAGCAGACTCTGGGCTGAGTGTGGAGCCTCGCGCGGGGCTCCATCTCACAACCTTGAGATCATGACCTGAGCCAAAATCAAGAGTCAGAGGCTTAACCGACTGAGCCACCCAGGTGCCCCAATAATGGGTACTTTCAACTTGATTTCTTTTTCCCCTAGGCTCTAGAGTCTGTTAGCACTTTCACGGTTGTTATAAGAAATAGCAATTTCAGGCTGATGTGGCATATTAGACCATGTGTCCATGTGGATTTAAACCCTTCAGCAGAACCCACTTCTAGCCGCAGTGAGCACAGCATCCACCTTTTTCTTTCTATTTTTGCTGCAGTTCCAGTTGCTTTCTATAAGAACAAAAAAATGCGTTTAATCGGACTTGTGGGTTGGGGGTGGGGTACATAGGGAGCACTTAATTTGACCTTGACTTTCCATGGAATGGTTCATACCAAACTCCTCCTTCACATCGGAGGCATTTAGGACTTTAGGTTCAGTGTTGGCTGGTCCCTTTCCGATGACGTTATTATGTAAGTAAGGCTCATACAGATTTCATGTGGCTGTGGTAACATCAGTTCTCCTGCATGGGGCTACTTTAAATCCTGACTTAAGCCAGTAAGTGTGTTCTCTGAACTACTCAGGAATTACACTTTAGTCTGATACACAGGAGGGAAGAACTAAGATTTGTAGAATTACTGGAATTTTCTTTTATACTTGGAATATCACCCTTCTTAAATGTCACATTCACTCAGCTTCTCCAGATAGTGTGTGCTTTATTTCTGGAAGGTTGTCTTTTCCCAGAAGAGAGCACATGATGAGTTAAGGAAGATTAAGATTCCTTTTATGATATCACATGATATGATATTTTATTATATGATATGATAGTCCTTTGCTTTTGCTGTAATTTGGCTACAGCTTCTTTGGGACTTCATACTGTCAGACTCCTGTCAACTGAATGCAACTTGACATCCCACCAGAAAATAATAATTACCCATTGTAGCACCTTTCACCAGAACCTGCTGTGCCAGAAAGAAAGCATTTCACACCAGTGAAGCAAATGGATGTTCATTCAATTTATCCACAGTGGTAGGAATACAGCGCCCATTTCTTTCAGAGCACTGAGAAACTCAAGAAATAGGCCATAATATTTCACATATTTTATTTCTTCCTGAGTCAGGGAAGGTAGATGTAATTTCCACCTCAGAAGCCAGGGCTGTATGAAGGTGTAAATCAGGGGTCCTTACCCCGAGCTGTCTAGATAGGTTCGGGGTGTGCTGGAAGTCCCTAGAATTCATGTGCCAAATTTTGAGGCTTCCTCTGAGCATCTTTTTGAGGGGCCAGTACGTTGTTCCTGATGACACAGGCACATCCATTTGTTTCTATGCTGTCGCTTGCTTCGTTCGCGGTACCGTGAAGAGTAGAATAGTGGCTGCAGAGAATGTGTGGCACATAAGGCCTGAAATATTGACTCTCTATCGGTCCCGTCACAGAGGAAATTTTGTTGAATTCTGCTGTAGACGACTTGTAGGTTAAGGATTATTGCATTTGACTTTTGGTTCTGGGAGCAGAGCTATTACTATCTATGCCACTAAATTATATTTCAAATGTGAAGGGCATTCTAAAAGTGAGAAATTTAGAAGAGTTTAACATCCTAGCCCCATTCTTGGAGGCAGAGAGGGATTTTAATATGTGAATTCCAAGGAAGTAAAAAAAAAAAAAATAAAGGAAAGGAAAGATCTTTCTTTCTCCTTACCTACACTTCAGCATTTGATTGATTTGTATTTAAAAATGTCTTAATTTTGATGGTAAAAATAAAATGTGAAGGAAGACTGTGGTTCTACAAAGGTTAATAAGGAAAATACCAGCCTGCCTTTTGAAAATGTGAAAATTAACTTTTCTTCAGATACGAAGTTTTCCATAGCTTCAAACCTGAATAAACCATCACCTGGAACCAAGATGGGGAAAGAAAGTCATTAACAACCAATACTAAATTAACAAAACTTTTGAGATGGAGCCCATATTTTTTTAAATTTTATTTATTTATTAAGATTTTATTTTTTAAATTTTTAAAGATTTTATTTATTTATTTGAAAGAGAGAGGGAGCACAAATGGGGGGGAGGGGCAGAGTGAAAGGGAGGAGCAGACTCCTTGCCGGGTAGGGAGCCCGATGCGGGGCTCGATCCCAGCACCCCGGTATCATGACCCGAGCTGAAGACAGACGCCCAACCAACTGAGCCACCCACGCGTCCCTTTAAGATTTTATTTTTAAGGAATCTCGACACCAACGTGGGGCTCGAACCCTGGGATCAGGACTTGCACGCTCTACCAACTGAGCCAGCCAGGCACCCCATGATGCCCACGTTTAGCGCTCCAGCCACACTGGCTGGTAATGGAGCTATAAAAATGATGAGAGCGAGCAGAGAGCCTGCTCTACACCTCCTGTGCTCACCATATTTAGCTTCCTTTAGCCTTTTCCTTCCCTGCCTTCTCCTCCTTCGCTTATCCAGGAAAGCATCAAAATGAATCAGATTTCTTTTTCTCTCCATCTTCTAGAGCAGGTGACAAATACTCAGTAAGTGCCTGTTGAATAAACGAAAGAATCCGTAAGTCCCTCCCAACAGGAGTAACCACTAAGATATGATATACAGCCCTATTGACTTTTTCCAAAGTATTTTTAAATTCTAGAAAAGGGGAACTTGAATTAAACTGGATACATCGAGATACTCCTTTACAGGGCTTAATGCTAACGAGTCTCTATGGGAAAAACTGACCATTCCAGCTTTAGTTCAGGGAAGGCTGTATTAATTTACACACCATAGGTAGTGGGCCTCAGATGCATTAGAGGACTCTGTTAGTTTTCTGTCTAGTCATTCATTCATTTGTCGACGCCTCAAACATTTGTTGAGCTTGCTCTGAACGGGGAATCAGGGGAGACACTGGGAAATGATGAAAATATCAACCCTTTTGAGGCGCAGATAGACCCGGTGATAGATACAGATAAGCAGTGTATGTCTGAATAGCAAGACCCCATTGCATGTTCCGAACAGAGTAAGACATAGAAATAAAGGTGACCTGAAATGTGGAGCAATACCATAAGCAGGATTGCTGCCAGTCCTATATATGGGCTAGTAGTGAGGAGTTTGGGGAAGGACAGAATCCTGCCATGCACACGACCTGTAAGCTCCCTGACGCTGTATGCTCAGTAGATATGATCTCAATATGGTGACTAGAAGATTAAACAAATGGTATGGTTATCCCATTTTGTTCTAGATCTCGTATTTGTAATTGGAGACTTACTTGCAGGTGGACAGATTTCTGATGAGAAAGGCACAATCACTTGTCAGAAATTTACTTGTTCCCAAATATCCAGATACACTACTTATGTAAACAAAAGACAGGATAGTCGGAGAGTTAAGTTTTTCCCTCCTGGATTCCTTGTATTTACTGAGAGAGCCCACATTATGCAAACACTCTTTTCTTTTCCTGCTAGCCATTTCTACAGGTAATGGTTTTAAGGTGCTTCTATTATATTAAGTATGACTGCTGGGTCTGGCTGGACTTTTGGCTGTATTAAAGTGTGTATTTTCCTTGTCTTGAGATTACTGTCTTTTCTGAGGAAAAGATGGCCCCTCCTTATAAATGGAAATATACTTACCATCTTTTAATTGACACAAGTTTAAAAAAAAAGAAAAAGAAAGAAAACCACGATCCTGCAAACCTAATCCACCATTAGGATTTTAATGTATAAAGCTTGAGCTTTTTCCTAGGCCTTTGCAGAACGCCGTTATAATCGTCCTGGGTGGGCATTTTTACCTCCGCTCCCCTGTCCTGCACAAAAACCCACAAAACAAAACTCTGCTTTTGTCCAGTTTTGAAGCCCAGGTAACATCACTCCCTATGGCAGCAACACATAAAACATGTGCGGTGCAATTCACCAAACCACTCACGGAGGCATCCCTGAATTTGAACTTGCCGCATCCTGTCCTGTCTTCCTTTTAGCATCTACCGCAGGGTCTTCTTTAAGAATCATTGTCCAAAGGAAGAAGGCTGTTGCAGACTACCACTTGTTTTGGTCCAGCACTCCATTTTGAAATCCTGCAGCATCTCTCCCCACCCACCCCCGGCCCCCCACCCTCTCCACGGGGCAGTGTTCTATCTCTGAGTCCTGTGACCATTTCCTTTTCTGCTCCATTTCTTCTCTGTTTAGACACTGCCATGCCCTGTCCTACATACTAATTACTGACTTTTTGCTTCTGCATTGCTTGATTCATTGTGTCACATTTTCCCATGTGAAAGTGGACCAGGAACCTTGGCAAGGAGGTTAATGGATTTAAGAGTCACTCGTATTTAACCCTGGAAGTCACAGCAAAATAAGAACCAGTGGCTGACCCATTTTATAAACCATGCTGTGGTCAGCTTTAGCGGCAGACTACTAATGGATTTCACCGTGGTGGCGAGCAGCTCTAGAATTTGAGCAGGATTGAAAACACGCCTTCCCTTTTCCTACCTTTACGTCTCAAACTTTGGCTGAAACTACTGATTTTGTTGTTATTATACCTTTGATGGGGGGCCCCATAAGGGAGTGGAAATAACCCCAGAGTGGGAGTTAGTACTCTTGGATTTTAATCTGATTTTGTCACTAGTTAAATTGCATGAAATTTCACTATTAGCAGATCCACTTACTGTATCTCAGTTCCTTCATCTTTAAAATGAGGTTATTTGACCAAATGATCTTTAACATCCAATCTGTCTCTAGGACCCTGTGATTTTAAATAACTGTGTTCGTTTATTCAGAAACCATTTATTTATCTTTATTATAGTCCAGTCAATGCATTAAGGACCATAGCTATAAATTTGAAATCTAAAGAAGAAAGAAATTTGCATTTTTTTTCCTGCAGACTTCTGTGGGGTAGTCTTACTTTTAAACACATATTTTACAACACTGACGGGGAGCAGATCTCAAAACTAAGAGAGGTTGTTGGTAATTAGTCTCAAGGGGAGATTGGGAGTTCCTGCTTGCTTTGTGAGAGTCTTCAAGTAAGCTTTATGAAGAGAAACGGAGGGTGGATTACCCTTATTCGGCGTTACCACCAAAATCCTTCAGCCATTCATCAGCGTGAGCTAAGTAATAAATATTGAGTATGACTCCTGATTAATAGGTTACCTCTTTCAATTCCCACTCAATGGCTACTTTGGAACAACACATTCCATTATGGTTGACTAGCTAAAGCTTCTTCCTAGTTCATACAGGCCTCCCGTAACTTCCTTTTCCTGACGAACACAAACCATTTCCCTCAAAGCAGTCAGTGCAAGTAAATTAGAAATAGAATAAATACAGTGAGCAAGAAACCTCAAATTTTCATTAAAACTCACTGGTCCTTTCCTTGCAAGACCGAAATGGGAAAGAGGAAGGAAAAAAGAGGACTTTCCATGTGTTCCATTGAGTAGGTATTTTTCATTAAAGTGTGGCAGGTGTCTTTTCAACCTTTGGAAGTGGCTCAGACCAGGAACATTCCCCCCCTTCTCCCACCCCGATTCTTCTCCTTGAAGGCAGTGCATGTTAACAGCTTCTTGGCATGTGAAGACGAATCTACAGCAAGAAGCAAGAGGGTTCAGCATGGATCTCTATTTTTTTTTTTTTTTTTACTACTATCTTTAAAACCAACCACTATGTTGTTTGCAGTCAGTTCTGTTTTCGAAACAGCCACCAGCACCATTTGTGTTTCATAAACACTTTGCTGTCGGTGGGAAGGAGTTTGCTTCAAAGGGCCCTGTGCAGCCGTGGGTCGCTGAAGGGCAGGACGCAGGGCCTGGGAGCCTTTGCGCAATCTCTGCCTCAAGTTGAGATCTCCCAACAACTTTATCTTTGACATCTCTGCAACCAGGTCACACCAGTTCCTACGAATTACGTATAGAGAACTGAGCTCTCAACCACTGTGTTGAACCGAAGAGGCATATCTATACAATTCGGCTAATTTTCTTCCATCTTGAGGACATGCTGTACTTGGGAACCGTGATGTAGCTTCAAAGGTGGTGGATAACTATTACTTTAGCAGAGTCCCTCCCACCTTGGCCCTGGGAACTAGAATCACATTCATATGCCTGTTTTCAGATAATGAGATAAAAACCAGATAAGTTCTGGTATTTTCCTGCTGCTTCAGAGAGAGGCCCGCACTCGAAGCCCATTTGATGTCGAGATGCACGACATCCCCAAGTGGCAGTCAGCGCTGCTGTTGTTTGCCCAGGATTGAGAATGACATACAGGCAGCCTTCTTTCATGTGGTTCTTTTAAAAGATCTGTTTTTGCTGGCCTGATCCGCTTTCTGCTTTCTTTGCCACATGGGCCCACACCTTACCTCCTATAGCTGCAGAGAATAATATAAATTCTGAGCAATTCCAAAAGGATAGTTTGAGTTCTTGGTGTGATAATGTGTGCGTGAATTTTTTTTTTTTTTCTTTTTCTAGGCCCACCGTCTGCTCCCCTCAACTTGATCTCTAATGTCAATGAGACTTCAGTGAACTTGGAATGGAGCAGTCCCCAGAACACAGGTGGCCGCCAGGATATTTCCTACAATGTGGTGTGCAAGAAATGCGGAGCTGGTGATTTCAGCAAGTGCCGACCCTGTGGAAGTGGGGTCCACTATACCCCACAGCAGAATGGCCTGAAGACCACCAAAGTTTCCATCACTGACCTCCTGGCTCACACCAATTACACATTTGAAATCTGGGCGGTGAATGGAGTGTCCAAGTATAACCCCAGCCCGGACCAATCCGTGTCCGTCACTGTGACAACCAACCAAGCAGGTAGGAATTGGATCTTCTTTGTTGTATGATATGAATCTAGAGAGAGAGAGGGCTTATGTTGGTATCCATGAATGATATTAAAGTTCTACAGTTGAAGTAGAACCACATGGATCTAATTATAAACCTGTGAGCTGCTTTGTAATACAAAAGATACTTCGAAGAACGTGCATTTGCTCAGCAAATATTTTTTTGGACACCAACTGCATAGCATGACCTATACTAAATGGTAGTGATTCAGTGAGATTAGAAGACAGTGTCTGATTGGAAGGAGACGGCAGTCTAGTGAGCTGGGTCACTCCATGTTGGACTTCTCTTGTAAGGGATTCATGTCAGCCATTTTAATCACAAGGTCCGTGGTTGGACATCAGAGCATTTGACAGATTATCTTGAATTGTAAAATTGATTTTTACCAACGCAGAGTGCTATATCGGCATTTGCTACCTTTTCCAACCAAAGCATTGGTGGCTATCATTTTGATCTTGTTTGGTATTTTAGAATTTAAAAAATGACCTCTGCTACCATCATCATGTAAATCTGGGAACGATGAATAGTTTAATGGGTGTTCTGTGCAGTTTGACAACATTTTCCTGAAAACATATACTGGTTTTACAGCCACTTTCATAGTTGAATCCATAACTGACACGTGGGAGAGGAGAGTTAATTTACCCCATTTCCGGCATTGCTTTCCTCTTCTAATTCCCTAGACTTGAAAACATTCTCTGTTCATGAAGAGTTTATGCTGAGTTAGTTGCAGGATTGTTAACAAAGTCTTGGATATCAGATATTTCAAAGTTCAAATCACAATCTGCAGTTCTAGGGTCCAGCTCCTGACCCCCTCATTCCAGGTCCTCCCCTGAAAACGTTTCCACGCTTTCTCGAGCTCATTTTCCATCCTGGATCTCTGCCTCACATTGCTGGCTCCCTGTTATTTATTTCTGTCGAGTTAAAGGGGAGTAGGAGAAAAGAACTGTGGTGTACTCTTTCATGAGGCTCTTAAGAACAACAAATTTCGCCGGAAAAGGATTATAAATTGCCCTCAGCCCTGTCCCCTCTTACTGCACTTCTCTCTTAAATGAATGTTTCAGTAAGTGCACTCCATAGTTAAATATATCCATATTAATTGATCCTATAGTGGAAAGTATTCCAGTGTCCCAATCCAAAGTCATTATTTTTCCGCTTTGCCCTGAACTCTCTAGAATAAATACAAAATTATGACATGGGTGAGATTTTAAACTGGAGCGAGAATGGCAAATGTGACTGGAAGGCAGCTTCAGCTATAAAAATGCGACATCTTTTAAAATACGCGGCATGAACGGAGCATCTGGTTATGCTTTTGTCTTTTATTTCTGCACTTATAGGTGGTGAGCACCGTTCATGGTAATCGGTTTTATTTTTCTACAAAGACCAGTATGATTTAGGAGGTTCTGATAGCATCACCAAGTACTCTGCCTTTGCCAGCTTTTTCTGCACCTGCTGGGGAATCTGGTTTATGATTCAGTCAATATTCTTAGGTTCAGCCTGATGTACTTATCCTCAGACACATCACTACTTCGTGTTCTTAACTGATTTAAAAGTAGGAAGGGACCTTTTGAGGCTGTACAAGATGAAGTCATTCTCTTTGGTAGAGAATAGCCTCTGGGAAACATGCTGAGGACAGGCTTGGCTCCCCCAGATTTGGGGGTAGGAATGGCTATGACTATATACGTAAGAATTCGAGCCAAGGGATTATGTCAGCTCCTACCAGGCCAGAAGGCCCAAGGAGCCCAAAGAAGACAGGCTAAAAAAATCCTCAAAAGAAGAAAAGGCGCAAAAACGTTAGGAGAGGGAAAAAGTCCAAGTACTATTAAAAATGTAGGTGTGATTCTTTGAGCTCTAACAGAAAGGTGGATGGGGGCATTCCTCTGACACAATGAGGTTTTCTCTGCCATGGCAAGCAGCCCTGCCAGGAGGTTTGCTGAACAGGACAAAATTCCAGCTCCCTATTTTAATTTTCATGAAGGGTGGGTAATGCTGGGAAGCTGCTCAAAATTAAAAATAAATCTTTCAATAAGGAGACCTCCTATGTGGCCAGCCAGAAAGCTTTTGCTCAGCAGAGAGTTGTGTACGGGCATAGCACTGCCTCGTTATCCTATGATTTGGAGTTCCCTAATTCAATACCAGCGGAATAGTTTATCTTTGATGAACAAACCCTTTCTTCATGGTAGGGCAAATTAATAATGTAGGCCAAAATTCTGGGTGAATGTAGCAACCATAAACTCTATCAAAGCTCCCCTAAGCATATTTACACACACACAATTACATTCTAATTGAAGTCGTTCCTATCATTTCATTAAACTGAATTCCTTAGGAACACCTGTAGACATATGGCTCACTCTGGAAGGAATACATGGAATAAATGATTGTTATCATTACCACCTAAAAGCCACCGTTTCATGGCTGTCTGGTTTTGCCCTGTTTTCACAGGGTTCTTTCTCTCATCAGTAACTTACTTAACAAATAGACACGAACCCTCCTGGGATACCTGGGTTTATCACCACCACCTCTGAGACTCTCATGGCTGAACAGGTTCGTGAAGGTGACCTGACTCACCCAAGCTGATGTCTGGGCCACACTACCTGAAACCAGGGAGCACCCTCCTCCCTGGCCCTGAAAGGACAAAGTTACTTTCTTTTACAATGATTGGATAATTAGTAGCATCCCTGTGTTCAGCTTGGCATGCTCCCCGTTGGTGAAACCAAACGTCGAGTATCTGGGCGCGGAAATGGATGTTTGACGAGGCTTTGATCATTGGGCTGTGGAATGTGGTGTGAATGGGCCGGTGTTCTCACATGGTTATTTAAACCATTCTAACCCAAATCTTACTGTTGAGGTAAATATCATGCTTTTCCTCCCACTCCCACTTCAAACCCAATTGACAGTGGAGCCAAGACAAAGGGAACTCAGGATGTCAGCTTTATTGCTGACCATCTGATTGAAGGATGTGAGCTTTATTTCTGTGGCCAAAAGGGCCGTCTCTAATCACACTTGCCGTTGTCACCCAGAGACTAGCTCCGCTGGCTGACTGCAGGCTTCCCGCAAGGATAAAGCCTGGGCTACGGAAGTTGTTCACCCTGGATAGGTCTGCAGGTGTGGAGAGCAGAGAAGGCATAGGACTGCTCCCACCTCCACCCCAGTGCCCCACCTCTATGCCAAGAGTGGGAAGGAGCAGTGGGAAGCGGGTGAGGGTGGGAAGCTCCACAGAAGTCACCTTGGGAAAAGAGCAGACGAGGAAAAGGCAATTCTTCCCTACCCTGTCACTTTTCCTGCGTTACCTTCCAAAAGGAGCAAAGAGAGCTTCCTCAAGAGACTTATGTTTCCCCTCCCCCGTCTGGCATCCTCCAGCGACTCTTGTGTTTTTTGTTTAGGAGGAGATGGTTCTGATGTTTATGAAAAATGAATAAGCAGACTGCCGGGTGATTTGTTTTCTAAATGGCTTTTCTTTGGTTTACTTTTACTTAAGTGGACCATCTCGGGCAAATGAATACAGGATGTGTCACTGGGACAGGGAGATGCTGTATAAATGAAACAAGGTTTTCCTGGCCAAGCAACAGAACTGTGAATAGTTTTGCTAAAAATGCTGAGATGGCAGCCAGCAGTACATCTTAATATCACAGAGCCAGTTTGCATGTTTCCCACCCCCAAGTCCCCTACCCCTGTCTTCCAGCTCTGGGGCCGAATCACACTCGAGGTTGTTTGGTTTGTTTTAAATCATTATGAACTGCCACGGATTGTATTCCCTACTAACTCTGAACTGCACCTGGGATGACGATTACACATGTATGTATGTGTGTATGTATGTACGTATGTACCTACGTACCTAAACTCTACACCCAACGTGGGGCTCAAACTCATGACCCCTAGATCGAGAGTCACATGCTCTACAGACTGAACCAGCCAGGTGCCCAGTGATCACACTTTTGATTTTTATTTTGCATGAGATCCTATTCTGGATACTTGACAATGAAATGGCATCTGGTGATCTCTCTTGGACAGCTGCAGTGTCCTAGTGACAAACATCTGTAACGCACGGAGTTTGGAGGAGTTAGATATTTGGTGGATTACATAATCATTTGAACCTAGCTGATCTCTAAGATCTTTTCTAATTCTAAAAATCTGTAATTCCAAGAATATAGTCGTGAGCTATGAGCATGAAGAAGTAGCGCTTGTTTCCACAGGATGTTCAGAAATGGGCTCTAACGGCAATTTCGAGGATGGGAAAAATTCCGATAAATGCTCCCACAGAATTAGCAGAACGCACCCGAATGCTGCCTCCTCTCTACCCCTCCAAGCCCACACCTACCAAGTTATTTCCTTGGAAAGGTGAAACAGTAAGCTAGCTGCATCTCGGGTATAGTTAGTTGTTCAGCATGCCTCCCTGGACATTTGTCAATGTCTGGAGATATTTTTGGTTATCTCAGTTGGGAGCGCTATTACATCTAGTGGGTGAAAGCCAGGGATGCTGCTAACCATCCTATCACACACAGGACAGCCCCCACAACAAAGAATCATCTGGTTTGAAATGGCCACAGTGCCAAGATTGAGCAACTCTGCTCTAGTGATACGTTTGCAAAACAGATTTCATGACTTCACAGAAATGCCGACCTTCCTAGTGTTCCATCAAGATCCTGCCTTTGCTTGGTTCTGTGGCTCCATACTGGGAACAGAATGCTCCCTACACTGCTCTTAGAGGATAGGCAGTTATAAATGGCCCTTTGGGACCTCTTGTGAAGAATCCCAGTTGTTTTGTCATCGCGTGAACTGGTGTTGCTTGTTAGACTGGCCTTGTTCTCTAGGATGGACAATTAAGACTGAAAGGAAATACTACATCAACGGTAAAGTGACAGGACACCTTGATGAAATGTCACTGTACAGTCCATAGTAGAGATTCAATAGCTGTTTGTCGATTAACACATTTATTTATAGTAAAAACAATCACCAGACTCTTTCTCAAGTAGCGATAAATTTAATAAAACCAAAATAATGAGTAAAGAAAAGAAAATAACTAAGTGCAAGAGGCAGGCTGTCTTTTATTACTCAACTGGTAGGTTCCCTTTCTCTCTTTCTCTGTCATCTTTTAATTAGACGTATTATGTTATTTGAGTAGGATAATGGAGAACAGTGGGAATTCTCATCCCCACTGGGTATAATTGCTACCTGTCGTCTACATGGTAAGGGGAAAGCTTCAGGGAGACGGTGGGAGAAGGGGAAACATCTTAGAGCAATTGAGTTAGGTAATGTGCTCGAGGCATAGTGGCACCAGATTTTGTGGGGTCTGAAGCTTAGACAATTTTTGTGTGATTTCAAGAAAAATCCTACAAAATTATAAATATCAAATGAAGAAGAAAGCTTCAGAAAGGGCCTGGGCAAACTTCTTTAAATTCTGCCTCTGATTAGATTGAAATGAATGCAGTTGTCAGGTAATGGGGCTCTCATGTAATTACACCTAAGGGTGGAAAGGAACAGGAAGAAGGTAGAGAAGTCTGGGGGTCCAGTTTGGCCTGGGGTGAAAGACCTTGAAGAGCAAGGTCATCCTGGAGTGGTCCTAACCATAGCTAAATGTGACAGGCAGTACCAACATGGCCTCAAGTGTGGTTCGTGATCAAATTAACAGGCAGAAAGCACCGTCCTGGTGATTTTGAGAATGGTAATGGAATATTACCCATTATACCCAAATAAGATGTGACCAGAACTCAGGCTTTTCTGTAAACTTGAAAAGGAAGGGGAGCCAGCGGGGAAGCTCTGTTGATACTTTTAAAGCACAAATGTCTGACTTCTGTTAGTGCCCTGGTACAGAGGTTGGCAAACTATAACCCAGGAGCCAAATCTTGATCCTCTCCCAGGTGGGGTATAACCCACTAAAAATGGTTTCTCTATTTCAAAAGGGTTGAAGATAACCCAAAGAAGAATGATATTTTGCACCATTTGGAAATTACAGAAAATTCAATTTTCAGTGTCCTTGGAGAAGTTTTACAGGAACGAAGCCCTACTCCTTGGTCGGTGTATCATCTGAGACTGCTTCCACGGGGACAGCAGCAGAGTGGAGTAGCTTAGAGAGTGAATGTCCTCCACGGCGAACATACTAACCGTCTCAATCCTTGTGGAAAATGTTTGCCGATCCCTGCTCTGGAGTACTAAATTGAGAAAGAACACAGTCAGAAAGGAGGTTGAAAAGATGCTGAGCTGCTGGGGTCATTTGTCAGAAACCACCCTGGCCAAGGTTGTGGTGGACTAACATTTAGCTAAATGTCACATTTGGAATGACTTTATTTTATTTTATTTTTTTTCAAAGATTTGATTTATTTATTTGACCGAGAGAGAGAACACAAGCAGGGGGAGCGACAGAGGGAGAGGGAGAAGCAGACTCCCTGCTGAGCAAGGAGCCCGATGCGGGACTCGATCCCAGGACCCTGAGATCAGGACCTGAGCTGAAGGCAGGCAAACGCTTAACCGACTGAACCACCTGCGTGCCCCTCGAAACAATTTTAATATTTGGCAAGACAGCTTTTTTAGAGGTTTTGGCTACATAGACACGATTTCAGGGAATCAAGTCGAATTTCAAGCATGCCTTCGCTGTCTTGTACCACAGATCTTTTCCCAGCGACACTCAGGTTTAAATATAACATTGAACGTGCTTGAGTGTTCTGATAAGGCAGCATTCAGTTCTCTTGAAAACGTGCATTCTGAGCAGTATTGTAGGCTGGCTTGACTCTGGCAGCAATTTTCTTCTTCTTTTTTTTTTTTTTAAAGATTTTATTTATTTATTTGAGAGAGAGAGAGACTGAGAGAGAGAGCACATGAGAGGGGGGAGGGTCGGGAGGGTCGGGAGGGTCAGAGGGAGAAGCAGACTCCCCGCTGAGCAGGGAGTCCGATGCGGGACTCGATCCAGGGACTCCAGGATCATGACCTGAGCCGAAGGCAGTCGCTTAACCAACTGAGCCACCCAGGCGCCCCAGCAATTTTCTTCTTAAATAATCGTAGGCACTGCTCTTTGACATTATCCCCTCACTCAGATGATTTCTTGTTTGCCCTTGATCGCAAGTAAATCATGTATTTTTCTTACTCCTAAGAAAGTTAAAGGGAAGACACATGATGAAACTGGTTGAATGTAAGTCAGAGATGTTTCTAAAGACACATTTAAAAAATCTTTAAGCAAATTGTAGGACGACCGCGTCAAGAGATTTTGCTGGGACGCTTTTCACGCATCCCCAGTGGTTGATATGTGATCATTAGTATCCCTCGGTGGAAGCTGGTTAGAGAGTCCTTCCTGTGCCTGAGTAATTAGAGGCCCAAACGAGCACACAATGGGCTTCAGAGAAGCCAGGCGGCAATATTCTCATTAACAGCCCTGATCCAGTTCTGGGCTCCTGGTTTAGTTCATAATGCCTAAGAAATGTACATTTAAAAACATGGAGTACAGTTTTTTTTTTTTAAAGGGAATAGTCTCTTGATTCTAACGTTATACATAAAATAATTTCATGTCTATTGAATATCGTTGCCACCTCTGTAATTATTAAGTGTACTCACTAATTATGATCATAATTAAGAATAAAATAAACTGGGAGATGTACAATGCTACACAGCCTCTTGGGTGTGGCACTGGGGTCCATGAATTTGTATTCAGGGTGGGTGCCACAAGTCCTAGGGAGGAGAAAAAAATAGAAGAACCTACTAAATTATCCAGCTTCAAGGCTGACTGAGTCGCCTGGACAAATAGTGTGTATAGAGCATACTAGTAATTATTGTATATAGAGAAAAATTGCTTTGCATTTTTTAAAAGATGTTAATACAACTGACCCTGGAACAATGCAGGGGTTAAGGGCACCTACCCTGTACTGTCAAAAATCCACGTATAACTTTTGATGCCCCAAAACTCTAATAGCCTGCTGTTACCAGAAGCCTTACCGATAACATAAACAATCGATTAACACATACTTTTTTTTTTTAAAGATTTTATTTATTTATTTGAGAGAGAGAGAGACCAAGCGAGAGAGCAGGAGAGCATTAGCCAGGGGAGGGGTAGAGGCAGAGGGAGAAACAGACTCCCTGCTGAGCAGGGAGCCCGATGTGGGACTCGATCACAGGACCCTGATATCATGACCTGAGCTGAAGGCAGACGCTTAACCGACTGAGCCACCCAGGCGCCTAACACATACTTTTTATGTTATGTATATTAAATACTGTATTCTTACAATAAAGGAAGCTACAGAAAAGTAAATGTTATTAAGGGATTCGTAAGGAAGAGAAGATACATTTACAGTACAGTATTGTATTGGAGAAAAAACCACATATAAATGAACCTGCCCAGTTCAGACCCATGCTGTTCAACAGTCAACTGTTTTTCCATCCAAGAAAATAAAAGTTTTATTTATACCCAAGACTGAGGACACTGTTTTCCCACTCCTATCCCTTTATTCTTACATAAATGTACATATTCATATACACTTATTTTTTTGGTGAGAAGGGAAATTCATTCACCAGCTTTCACCCCAAACACTTCACAGTCTATTTCTGTGCTCGTTACTTCAAACACGAACACTGACTTTCCACCCTCTGGAGAAGCCATCAAGAGATTCGAAAAATAAGTGCCGGGCGGAGATGAGAAATGAACAGTGCAGGACTAGCAAAGGTTTTAGATGGGCTTCCACCTTGACCAGTTATCACTCCAACTGGCTAAATGACTACCTCCTCAGAGGAGCCCAGGAGAGACTCTGGAGATAGTTTGCACTGAGCATTAATAAAAAGATCCAGAGAAACTTTATCAAACCTCCCATTAACCCATACTAATGCCTTTAAAGAGTTTTTTCCTTTGAACACCAGGAAAACCAAGAGCTGTGCTGCAGGACTAATCCTGCACTGAGAGATCTTAAATCTACAGGGACTCATTAAAATGCGTGTGCATGTCATGCCCACCGAACAGAGCCTTCTCTGCCTGCTAACGTCTGCGTGCTGTTTTCATGTGGGTATACAGTCAGAGAGCATTCCATATGTTGTCTTCAGGTAAAGACTTGTGAGGATTTTTTTTTTTTTTTTAGGTTTTACATTTTAATTGTCAAGATAAGCAAGCCTAAGCTCTAGCCATCAGTATTAAAAATAGCTCTTTT
This sequence comes from Mirounga leonina, assembly GCF_011800145.1. Classification (NCBI taxonomy): domain Eukaryota; kingdom Metazoa; phylum Chordata; class Mammalia; order Carnivora; family Phocidae; genus Mirounga; species Mirounga leonina. The sequence goes on from NW_023270377.1 coordinate 15,878,360, forward strand.
AATGTCTTCCCCCAGTGTCCACCTTTTGCCCTCACCCCCCACCCCCACACACAGACATGCTTTTTTTTCCTTTGCCTGTGCCAGAAAAATGAAAAAGATTCCATAGGCTACCCCAGAACTACAATAACAGAAAAGAAAGGTGGTGCCAGATATCCGTGTGGTCGCCTGCCTAGTGAACACCATGGCTTCATTGGAAAATGTCACTAATGATTTGGTCTCACATGGGAAGGTGGGTACCCGGAGTGCGGTGGGTATTTGGCTGAATTGTCAGCAAAATGGCCATCAATTAGGGCACAGCCCTGAAGAAACAAATCTTACATTAAATTCCTTCTTCCTCTATTCTGATAAATTGGTCAGCTCATTCTAAAGGGACTCTTTGTGGCTCTCCTGAACCATCTTTTATACTATTTTATTTTATCTTATCTTATTTTATTTTATCTTATTTTATTTTATTTTATTTTATGACAAAGCACAAGGGCTACTTTCCAAAACATAAACTATCTAAAATACCTTATGGGTAAAATGACAATGATTTGAAATATGTGTTCTATTTTGCAATCACTCTTCCAAGGACAGGGAGAGGGAAGAAGGGAAGACTGGGCCACTCCTTTTTGCCTGGCACCTTCCATTGAGAACCTCTGTCTATGAATTTCTCAGGCAGTTTGGTCTCACTGTCAAAAAGACCTCTTTAATGGAGGCGGTGGGGTAGATGATTTATTTTAAAAAATCCTTATCTCGGAACCTTCTGACGGTGATGTGTGCATACAAACAAGACAAATACATAGCTTCAGCTTCTCAGTGGGTATTAAATAGGGGCCTGCCACCGACAGGTTCACTGTATAGAAGGAGCTTGGGTAAGATACATCCATTAGCACAAACACTGAGAGGGGCAACCTCTCAATGGCTCCCCGGAGAGTTGCACCTGTCTAGATAACATACTGCAAGCTGTAAATCTGCCTCTTGACTCAACCCTAATTTTTTTTTTTTTTTTTTTTTGCATAATAAGTGTGTATTTTGAGCACAGAAAGTGTAAAGATGGGCAAGAGAGCACAGCTTCCTCCATCTTCCTTTATCAAAGCCAGGGGCACATGTGTATAGATGGGTGAGGGATTTTGAATATGTAGCTAAACTTGACCAAGTGTTCCTTTCCACTTTACAAGATAATCAAAGACTTTTTTTTTTCCATCTGAAAATTTTAGATGATCTTAAGAGTTGTTGCTCTTGTCTGCACTGAAACCCACTAAATCCTGCAGGGCTCTAGGAGAGCACGATTTTAAGAATCTTTCTAGGAGGATGCTTTGGGAGGCTTGGGAATTCTTGAAGCTAACATCATCTCGTTTCTCCCCATTTTAAAATAGGGGCGTGATTATCATTACAGTATATAATCGGGATTCTTGTTGCCTTGTTTTCCGCTGAAAGCAGGGAGTACAAATATGGCAGAATATCAGCCTATGGAAATTAGTGTCTTGAAACCAGAGCACAGGTCATAGAACTTAAAAAGCGTAAATTGTGTTCACTTCCCTCATTGCAGACACCAGTGCTGAGTAGTCCTCGAATTCAGGTGTGGCTGTGAGAGGCTGGTGATAGATTTAACGAATCTTTGTGCAATATCAAAGGGTATTGTCTGGGGAAGAATGACCCATAAGAAGCCCTTTAAATCTCCCTGTTAACTCTTCAAGAGTATAACCTTCATTGCATATGTGCTTTGAATGATGGCTTTTTCTCTTTCTCTCCAGCTCTTCTTTCCTTCCTATTTCAGAACACACACGAAATACTCCCACAAACTGCCTGGAGCGTGCTGGAGCCCCGCTCCAATGTCTTTCTTGGAGACCATGCCGTGGGACTATTTCTAGGCGATGTGTTGTTCTAATGAGGTCCTTCCCAGTATTTACAGATTGACTCCTGGGTGGAGCCAGTAATACTGAATTTCACACTTCAGCAAGTTGTGTTTAAAGAGGGGCCCCAGTGAGACGCTGTGAGCCTCCTAGTTAAAAAAGAAAGGAAAGAAAAGAATAGAAAATTCAAGTCCTGAAACAATTATAGATTTCCTAATTCATCCTTTGTTATTCTTTATGCCTACAAAAGTCATCTTGGATTTTCAAACACAGATCCAGTTGGAGACATCTATTGGCCTTAATAACATTTTAAAATTTAATAGCTTGGTTGTTTCAGCTTCGGACTTATAATGCCTGTAGGAGTTTAAACTATCTGGCACATACATTCGTTTCTGGCTGATACCTCAAGATTAAAAAAAAAAAAAAAACCAAAATACAAAACACATTAATTCTATCGTTGCAAATTTCCAAGCTTAAAATTCCTTCTCATAAATTATGCTCCTTTCTCTAACCTCGATCATAGCTTTTATGACAATTGCCAAAAAGATAGAGTTTCAAAGATGAGGCCTTCAAGAATATCATTCATGGCCACATTTTTGAGAGCATAGCATGTGGTGACCATTTGTATATGAAGCATTTGCAAATGTGCTTGTTGTAATTTAACCCAAAGGTCTCCAACACTTCTCTCCACCTATCAGTTACTCTGTGCTTGTCTTTGTAGCAAGCAAGAAACCGGGAGGGAAAGATTTGACTCCAAGTAAAACAAAGGCTTCCTTAGGTATTACTGAAAAAGCAGCTCCTCAGCATTCGTTCTATGGCTCATAGATATTGCCCCTTTGAATATTTGATTTCCCTGGGTTCAGAACCTTTCCCAGATTTCCATGTAGTGAAACCAACTGGGAATGCAAGGGAGAGTCTTAGTGTTGGTCTTCCTGTTTCTCAATCTCTGTCTCTCTCTCTCTCATTCTCTCTCTTCCAACTGCAACACTCTAGTTTACCATCCATGGCCATCATTTCTCTGCATTTAGCCATTGTTCTTTAAGCCAAGCAACATTTGGACTTGGAAAAATTCCAAGTAGCATAGAACACATACATTTGCAACCAAAATTGTATTGAAATGTACGCTCTGCCTGTCTGTCTTACCCTGTCAGTGATAATCTGTAGTGTATAATTTCATGCTCCACTGTATTCTTTGTCTGATATTTTTCATTTCTGTGTTTTTTTCCCCAATTCTGTCTATGTGTTTTAAAATGCAATAAGAGAAAGTTGAGTTATTAAAAAGTAGTTTCAGATTTAAAAATAACAATGGCTGGTAAAAATGCTTATCATTTAAGGGGTGAATATCCTCAATTTCTGGTCAGCATAACTTTTTTTTTGAGCAGCTCCTGTGGTCTTTTTAAATGACCATTAGGAAAAATAGGTATCCTATTGCAATTGTATATGTGATGGGGAATTGGATGGCTCAGGAGATGACTAATGGGACTCTAGACCTTTCTGTCTTTAGGTCACCTCCTTGAATCTGGACTCTATCATAAGTGGTCCAAGGCCTGGCCATCTGGCAGCCATTGAGTGGCTATGGTAATGAAATTGGTCTCAGTCCAGGTCTTAGTCGACAGGTGTTCACATCATAAGTGACACTAATTGACTTCCTACTCTTTCAATTTGGAAGACGGTGGACTGTCACTGAAGCAGTGATGGGGAAGGAGTTAGTCATGATATATTCAGACTCCATCGAAAGCCAGGGAATTCAGTGCCTTGAGCTGGCACCAGCCTGGCATTTTGCAAATACTGTACTTGCCTCTTATGGGTTCCATTAGCCTGGGAAATAAAAAATAGCAATCTAATTTCAAGAGATTTCCAATAACTCAGAATGGCGAATGCTGCTTTTCTGTAGTTAGCAGGAGCCTCTTTGTGTTGAGACTTTTCTCTTCATCTTGCGTTATGGTGATTAGAAGCTTCCTATGAAGATTATATGTAAGGAAGAAAAAAGAAAATTGGATTCTGGGCCTCTGTGATAACATCAGTCAGGCTATCTGTTTTTATTTTTTTTAATTTTTTCTTTGTTTGGAGGTTGATTACCAGGTCACCCATTCATAACAGGTACTATGGATGGTCTACTCTTTGATGGAGAATTTGATGTCTCTCTTCAATGCTCTTGTGAAATGAAGACCAATGTGAGGAAATAACTCTGAGACCTTTTTATTAACATAAATTTTGGTGCACAGAATTCTGAGGCTTCATCCAGCACACACTCTTTCCGTTTTTCCAGGTGTCCGAACCCAGAATTAGCTCCCATTTATTCACTCTTGCTTGGGGCCATGACCTGGGGGGTAATTTGGCCTGACTTGGAGGCCAAGGATTATTAGTAGCTCTTGTACTAGTAGTCGTGGTGCTAATTAGTACTACTAGTACTAGTAGTATTAATATTTTGCTCCCTGAAGTTTCCTAGGTTGATCTAATGTTTTGTTTTTTTTTTTAAACTACGCAGATGATTTGGATGTCCCTGTAGCAAGTGACGAAGCCACACTCCTGAATTAGTTATCACACTTAAAAAGTCAAGATGACAGCAGTCACAGTGGATCTATTTAATGAAACAGACAGGCTCTTTTAGCAGAATGATCAATGTCTTACCTCCTTCTGAAAGGCTTTTCCAGGGGTAGGAAATCGTCAAGCATCTGATATAAAGTAATGAACAGGGCTTTTTATTGGTCAGTTTCTGGAGCAGGCTTTTAAGAATTTCTGCCTGTAAATGTAGAAACGTGAGTGTGGGAAGTAAAAGGCAAGAGCAAAGATTTACTAGGTGCATCTATCTTCCTGGCTTTTAGAGTCTTTGTGATTAATACATCTTTAATAGGGGACTGATCTAGATGCTTCGGGATGTCAAAAAGCTAAATGTTACAGCATTGTCTCGTTGGTTCCAAACACAGCAGGACGATTAGCAGCTGTCCGAGTAACAAAGAGAACTTGAAGCCCACAGCACAGCTTTTATTTTCCAGATTTGGAATGCCTGAAACTCACCAGGAGAGTTGACAGCTAAAGGAATAGAAGCCTTGATTCACAGCAGCTAATCCGTCTCCACTCTCTATGCTATATTTCTGCTCAGCAGAAGAGAACCTTTCCTTTTTACCATCCTCCGTATTCCAGAATAATTTTGGCAGGCATCGTTGGGCATGGAGGGGCTCACTTTGCCCAAGGCTCATCGTCGTCCTTTCTGATCAAAACACATATAAAATAATTTCAATCAAGAGTGTATCCGAGATACTTTTTGACCTACCGTGGTGCAATGAAAAGGTTCATCTTCCTAGAGGCATTCAGAGAGAAAAAAATCACCTAATTTATTTATTCTTGCTAACTTTGCCCATTTAAAATGGTTGTCTTTCTCAGGCAAATTCTTATAAACCGCCTGCCAGTTGAAAGACTTGTTTTCCTGTTAGCCTTAAACTGGCATTCTTACTTAACAGGAAATACACACTGAATCCTGCCATGTTTCTGTTGGCAAATATGTGCTACCCTTGTTGGAACCTGCCAACAAGTTTCTTAGTAAGCAAATAGAAAGTAAAACAAGCAGCTCTCAGATGAAACAGAAGACACACTTGAACTACATCGGAGACACTCGGTACCCGAAGTCATCCCCAGTTACTTCTGGGGGACATGTGCCTTGGTTCCAAGTCGAGCTGTTACTCACTTAATAGTTTTACGACTAATGGTATGGCTATATATGTAGTAATGCTGATTTAAGATAGTAGTTTTTTAAAAAGTAAAACAAAAAGGGCGCCTGGGTGGCTCAGTTGGTTGGGCGACTGCCTTCGGTTCAGGTCATGATCCTGGAGTCCCGGGATCGAGTCCCGCATGGGGCTCCCTGCTCCGTGGGAAGTCTGCCTCTCTCTCTGACCCTCCCCCCTCTCATGTGCTCTCTCTCATTCTCTCTCTCAAATAAATAAATAAATCTTTAAAAAAAGAAAAAAAAGAAATCACGTCTTCTTCTCAAGGCTGTCTTCTGATTTACGGATGTCTATATTCATCAGCCCACTTTTTCTTATATTTCTAATCTGTTTTCTAAAATAAAATTTGATTTCGGGGCGCCTGGGTGGCTCAGTTGGTTGGGCGACTGCCTTCGGCTCAGGTCATGATCCCGGAGTCCCGGGATTGAGTCCCGCGTCGGGCTCCCTGCTCAGCGGGGAGCCTGCTTCTCCCTCTGACCCTCCCCCCTCTCATGTGCTCTCTCTCTCTCTTCATTCTCTCTGTCTCAAATAAATAAATAAAAAATCTTAAAAAAAAAAATGAAAAGTAAAACAAAAACAAAAGTAAAGCAAGCATTTAAATAAAACGTTTTCTTTACTTCAGAGAGCAGGGATTGTTGTGTGGCTCAAATACGAAACAGAACAGTTAAGTAGTTACAAAAGTCCTAATTTGCAAAAACTTAGATCTTCCATGACACCTTTAGACCTTTACCCAGAGGGTTAACGAAAAATGTTGGGTGGGTCTTTCTAATACTAATTTTCCTATTCCATCCTTAATACCCTTACTTAACATTTATCTTTGACTTTTAGCCTTTTGATTATGAACTATACACACGTACAGAAAAGTGGATAAGATATAAATGTACAGTCAGTGAATTATCCCAAAGCAAACACCTGTGTAACCATAAACCAGAGCAAAGACTAGAACATCGCCAACCTTCCAGAAGCTTGCCTTTTACCCCCACCCCTTCCCTAACTTCAAATACTGTTGTTTTATTTTGCGATTGAATTCTTCTGTTTTAGAGAATTCTGAGTTCTCTTGTGAGATGATTCATCTCCAAAAGCTTTAAGCTTTGTCTGTGAACAGAAGTCATGTCTAAGTTACCTCTGGATTTCTGGCAACCAAGAATGTATGGGGACAGTCCTATACGTAAGTGACACATAGCAGATGTAGGATTTGCTGTTACCAATGGTGCTGATGCTTTGGGAGAACAAGCCATTTAACGTTCAAATCTCCCATTTCCTACCAGTGCAAAGAGGGGAGAGACTAGAGGCCTCCAGTGGCTCAGTGGTTGAAAATGTGGGTTCCAGGACCTGACTGGTGAATTCACCACTTACATGCTATAACTTGGGGCAAGTTATTCAAACTCTCTGTACCTAGAGTATCTATAAAATGAGAACAATAATAGTACCTGCCTTATAGGGGTTTTGTGAGGATTATATGAATTAATTCATACAAGACCTTTGAAACAGTGCTTGGCACACGGTAGTTACTCAATAAATGATAATTTAGTGAGTGTGTGTTTATAGGCATGGGGTACGGTAGGAGGATTGTATACTTTGGAGTCAGGCAGACTCGGGGTTACAATCTCATTTTATAACTCCGGTCCAATTTTACCTTCTGTGTGTTGCCTAAGTTTGCAAATATGAATTCATAGGTGATAATTACAAGTACCTCAGAGAGCTGCTCGGTCGAAATGGTGGTAAGCGTGTGGCAGTGCCCTGCGAAGGAGGCCAGATTTGCTCCCCTGCCCGTTCTTCTCGGTTTTCCTCCGACTGACAGGGCCCAGGCCTTCGACTGTGTCAGCTGTTAATTAGGCAATGGAGACCAACTCTTTTCAAAAAGAAAACTCACTCAAGCCATTTTGAGAACCCCGCTGTCTTTTCCCATTGAACATTAAGACAAGCTCCGCGGAAGCTTTGAGCCCAGTAATTTGTGATTCCGCTGAATTCATTCGCTGGGAGAAGACCTGCGGCCGATTGTGTCCCTGCAAAGCTGCACCTTGAGACCACAGCTCTATCTTCTGGAGCCATCGTACTATTACACTTTAGTCATCATCTGAAAACGTCACGTGCAAAAGGCCTCTTTTTTGTGGAATGGCTCCACTTTCCCTGATGAGTGCCTGCTGTAACCCCAGATGTCAGTTAGCAGGTTAACAGGTTAACACAGTAGAAAGTTGTTTCTTGCCCAGGTTGTATCCAGTTGGTGGTGATGAGGGGAGGTTTGGGCCTGGGCATCAACGTCCAGCCGGCAGATGGTGGGTTAGAGAAGATGGAGGGGCCCAAGGACACTATTTATGTGTCGCATCTAGAAAAGGAATAATCGCTTAAACCCACACCCCATTGTCCAGAATTCAGTCACATGAACCCTCCAACATGTAAAGGAAATGTAGTCCTTGTCTGAGCGGCTCCCTCCCAGAAACAGGTATTTAGGGGAGGGGTGCTCACATCTTTGGACACTTAGCCACAGAAGCTAATCCCAACAACTTTCTTTTTTTTAAAGATTTTATTTATTTATTTGACAGAGAGAGACACAGCGAGAGAGGGAACACAAGCAGGGGGAGTGGGAGAAGGAGAAGCAGGCTTCCTGCGGAGCAGGGAGCCTGATGCGGGGCTCGATCCCAGAACCCTGGGATCATGACCTGAGCCGAAGGCAGACGCTTAACAACTGAGCCACCCAGGCACCCCGCTAATCCCAACAACTTTCACTTGCTTGTGCCAACATGTCCCAGGAAGACCAAGGATCGCGTCACGTTCCGTTATTTAAAATGCGGTTAACAGCTCTCTATAAAAGATCTCTCTAAAATTATCTGCCACCCATTTCTCTGAAAATAAGTAAAGTAAGAGTCTGAGGTTCATGCTTTGTAAAAGCTTGCTCGCGGGTCACTTAGTTAAAGCACATGAGTGTTCCAAAGTCAGATTCTGAAAATCACTGGAAGCATCCTTTGGTAAGTGTTACTGTGCCCTGCTTTATTTTAGAGTATTTCTTTAAAATGGACTCTGTGTCCTGACCTTGGAAAGAAATCACTTTCTGGGGAAAAAAAAAATGCATCCCTCATATACTTTAAGTGTATGCTTAATTAATATTAATATATCCATATTTAAATATAAACGAACTTCCTTGAATTCAGTCGTCTAAAGGTTTTAGTTGAGAATTTGGTGCTCTGTCTTTTGTTGAATAGGAAAATAATTCTGTATCAGTTTTGGAGTAATTAACTTTTTCTGTACCTTTTTTTTTAAACAGTTTTACAGTTTTATTTCTTGACTCTGATAAAATGTGCCTAGGTGCTTATTAATGATACAGCAGCTAAACGCTGTGGGGTGCAGAGCAGAGTTATTACGTTGGTGATGTATCACCAATGTAAGGGAGGATGGATGGGGCTTGAGTCTTTTGATGATTGTTACCAATGGTGCTGATGCTTTGGGAGAAAGCCTAAAAAAATAGCAGAGGGTTAAGCCAGCTGGTTGAATGTAGTGCAAACGAAATCATATGTCTATGAAAACGCTTCACACTATTGAGTACTATAAAATACTGCCATGATAATAGTAAAAAAAATTACTCACTGGTGTTTAGTGCCATTAGGTGGTGCAGAGCTCAGAGGAGAAATCCTTCCCCCCTTTGGTGGGATGTGGAAGAAAGCAATTAATATTAGCACCAACGTTCTTAGTATTTCTGTGACGGCAAAACCCTTAATCACAAGGATATCATTAGTGCTCTGAAGCATTTAATTTTGATGCCTGACAGCATTTTAAAATGCACAAACCTTTGATAAAGAGCAAATCAGAGCTGCGATGTTGAAATGAGAAAGAAAGAGGGAACAAAAACCACCTTAAGCCCCAAGCAATTAAATTTTAATATGCCTTTTGCGTGAAGCAGAGATATGTATAAACTGTGGGTTTATTTTTCCTGTCAGTGAAAGACCCCTTGAGTCAATATTGGCTCTTTAAATTCAGATCCTGGGGAGGGGCCACCCCGCTGTGGTTAAGAAGTCCTCTTCCCTCCAAGCACTGGGCATTGTTGTACCACTGACATCCCGGCTTTGGGTTTCTTGACTTTCATAAAGGACTGTTTCCACTCTTCCTTGCCTGCAGGCTGGAGAGCTTTCATTGCATCTGCTTATTTCCTGCCTTCCTCCCTCCGCCCTCCTAATTTGAGCCAGTAGTGAAATGCAGTCGATCTGTTTGAGCTATTTCTTCCCCCACTCAAGGTCTCCCAAACTGTTTTTAATTCATTGCTCATGATGCTGGACCCAAACAGTTTGATAGCCCGCAGTGATTCGAAGAAGACTCCTTCCTGCCTTTCTTGGCTCCGTCTTTTTTTTTCCTCCTCTCCATCCTATTTGGGTGTCTGTCGCAAGTGCCAAACTGCTGCAGTAAAATGACTTGTAGGTGTTTAATGGCAAGTCATTGAGGAAGCGAATAAAAGAAAATTGTAGCACTTGCATCGGTGGGAAGCAGGGAGAACTGCTGAGCTTTGAACCAAAGAAAGTTAAATTTACCATTTTCTTAAAAGGAGCCTCCTCTGTTTGACATCAAAGCATCTCCTGTAATTCTTCATTGTGAAATGTACCACTGTTAGAGAGTTATGATCGAGCCCCTAATCTGTGCCGTTTCTGTTTATCGGAAACACACACAGAGATCAAACCCACATGTGCCTTCTGCATGCATGTGGCCAGATCTCCCACCAAATGTAACCACAGGTACGTAGCAAATGGGGATTCTATTTAGAAAGCACTCTCAGTTTCTGAGGGATATGTGGAATTCTGAATACAGAATTTTTGAAGGGGAGATAATTTATCTTGGCTTTCTAGTAGAAAGCTCAGATCATTCAACCTTCAAGCTTTGGTGAGTTTTTTTTTTTCTTTAATCCTCTATGGTGTTTGCTCCATCTTTAAAAAAATGATACTCTACTACCATTTTACTTGTTTCCAATGTGTGCGTGGAAAGATACCTCTTCCACGTGCTTCATCTTGCTGTCCCGACCCTGACCGCAGAGGGCTCTGCACTCTATTACCTGGACACTTCATCAGTAATGTCCTTTTGGTGGGATTTCAGGGATACACGCAGTACCTAATGGCTTCTTCTGGCAGTCACTGATTTGTTTCCATTAGCTCATCTTTGGAGATAACTCTAGTCTTATAGAACAGGAGAGATGCTTAGGGCCCTTTCTGGATTTAGGATTATGACTTGGTGGGGGGTTGGGGGGGTGGATTTCAATGCCTCGATACCTTCGATACCTTTTCGATGAGGAGAACTATTTACATACCCTCCAGATATAGAGGTGAAATGCTGAGGGGATTGTCAATGTCTCTGTCAGCTAAAAGAGCAGCCCCTCCAAATGCTGTCTGTAACAGGTGCAGTGAAAACTACTTTTAATGTTAATTCACATTTGAGTGACATTTTACAAACCTGTGTGTTTGAAAAAAAGAAAAGCTCAGAAGCCGCTCATATCTCTTAGAAAACAGAGACTCCATTTGTAATTAGAATTGTCATTTGCTTTACTCCTAATTGTCAATATCTTAGTTCACCTAAATAGCAAGACCAAACCCACAGAAAGTCATCTGAAACAGGTGCAGATAAAAAGTTGTCTTAGGGATGACTTATTTCTGGTACTTTATATGTAGAAAACATCTCGCTGTCTACAAAGATTTTTTCAAGTCTATTTTAACATTTAATTATTTGCTTGACAGGTTTATTGAGTGCTCACCGTGTGCCAAACATGATCTTGCATAGTTTGGACGAGGGAAAGCCCTGCCTTTCTGGAGCATACATCTAACAGCTCACACACTTGTATCTGGAATTGTGTTTTACAAACGGGAGAACAGAGGCAAGAAAATTTGAGTGACTTGGCCAAGATGGCAACTGGTAAATGTCAAACTCAGAATTACACCCCAAATCCTTCTAACAGTCATTGATCTTCCCACCAAATTAGTAAGGTGAAGAATACTTCTAAGTATAGGAGTTAAATATATTTTCATCTTTACCTCATTTCTCATGTCCTAGGTGGGCCCTCGACGCTCACAGAATCAGAGTACTGGTAATTTCTTGAAAATCCCAGTCATACTCGGAGCAGGTACACCTTTCACCTTTCTGCCTCCTGTTTGTCACTGCAAATCTTGACTTACTTCACTAACCTTCCATGGTTCCAAATCCTACCATGGTTCTTTCTGCAGTTTACAATGCCCTCCTCCCCATTCTGGCTTCTTATCTCACCCGCTATCTTTATTTAGCTAAATAGTGTTGAACTGTTTATACATAAATACCTCTTTAGCTCTACTTTGGATTTTAAGTTCCTCAAGCAGAGGCTTAAAGGGCTTCTGTTGAATGATTGAACAGGTACGTCAGTGTGATTTATAAGCAAAATGAAAAGGAAATCGAGAACGTGGTTTGGATTAAAACGACTAAAATACCCTTGAGAATCATAGGATGTGGTCTCAGATAACAACATCTCAGGACAGGAAAATGGACATCTGTCAGTCATTGGAAATACTGCTTCTAACGTTTGAAAATTAAGGACTTAATTAAATTAAGTCACAAACCTTTCTTTAAAACTACCCTCTGGTAATTCTTGCCTTTGTGATTTTTACATCCATCAGTCATCTTTCGCAACCATACTACTCTCGACTACCATGACCAGCCCTCCTCGTTGGTGTGTTATGCCAAAATTCTAGCCACCAAAGAATGCCTGCTTATGTCCAGGGGCACAAAACTTTCCTTAAAGCAAACACCTCTTTTATGAAGGAAGTCTGTGGGTAGGTAGGAATGTTTCCAATTTAAAATGTGTCTCTTTCTTGAAGTGAGGCTCCTTACGTCAGCCTTCATCTTCCTCTTGGTTTCTCCTCTGACTCTTCGGGAGGTGTATTGCCTGTCTAAAAACACAGTATAATAAGGAAGCGCCCACCCCATACTTCTCCCCATCACCACGAGAGAATCTGGATAAGAAGAGGATTGGCAGGAACTGCCTTCTCTTGAGTTCTGAAAAATGGGTGCCTTCTCTGTAAGACTGTTGTAAAAAATTTCCTCATCTATTTTGTTGTTGTTGTTAATTCAGAAAAGGCTGAAGGATAAGATGGGTCTTCCTTTGATCCCAGGACTGTATTTGATTCAGCTTTGTCTGCGCTTTCCCATCTTTGCCTTATTCCACTGATGCTCATTAAGTATGTGCTTAGTGGATGAGTCAGTCCTGAGGAAAAACTGTCTCCACGGGTTTCAGAATGTAAGTTAGAGAACTGAGAGACAAGCAGGCCTTTTTTCTGCTTGGTCTTTTTATGTTGACTAAAATTTCCCCCGCTATGGTGAGAAGCCCTCTTTTGAACTAAGGCATTGATTTGTCATAGCTCCTTCTGAACCATATTTTAGGGACAGGGGTGTTCAGTCTGTTATTCTATTAGTCTGTTATCTTGTAATTTTGTTAGCAAAGGGCAGAGTCCTGGGGTGTTGGGACCCAGGATCCAAAACATTTCTAAATTGAGAAAGGCATGGCAGTATTTACCGAAACGTGGAAACCTAATAATGGTGGCATCAGAGACGATTTTAGTGAAGACCCATATGGAACCTCCTATAATACCGAATTGCCCTGTGTGAAAAGTAAGTTTCTTTTTAATTCTCCCTCAGTTCTTCCACTTATTCCAAGGCCAGAATCTCAAGTTGCTGCCCGGATTATCCTTGATGCGTCTCTCACACTGGCTCGAATCTCTACTGTGGATAAAGCAGGGAGGGGCAAGAATATACGGCAAACACTGGTAGTGTTGTTTACTCACATAAGCATTTTTAGGGTTACCTGCTTTTAACAGGGTTTTATTTATATCAGTAATGGGAAGTTCCTTCTTAAATATAACTCAGTGTATATAGCGTTTGGTTTCAAGAAAACTATTACTGAAATCATAGCACAAGTTGCAGAGGGATGTGGCAGCAGTTACATGAATGGCATGAGAAGACAAGCTTGGGAACCGTTGGGGTAGGAGGATGATTGAGAAATGCCATTGCCAGATGCCTCAGCTGGGGAAGCGAGCTGCAGCCCGGCACACGTGGTAGGGTGATGGCTTCCAGATGTGGACTTGGAGTCTGGGTTGGAAGCAGGGTAGGAAGGGCGAGGGAAGAACCCCTACGTGACTTACAATGTGGCACACACATCCAGACTGCCTCTTCCCTCCAGAGTGGCAGCCCTGTAAAGCCCAGTTTTTTGTTTTTTTTTTCCAGACTGGTGTTCTTTGTACCAGAGAAGGTAAGACGCTCTCCTCAGGGGGAGGAATGGCTGCCATGTTCGACTACAGGGCAGTTCCATGTTGTAGTAGGTATACTTCGCCATCTCACTTGGTCATGGATTGCTTTTGTCGCTGTGACCTGGTAAAAATGCTTTTCTGAAAGACATCTGTCCAGAAAGAATTCAGACATGACAGTCCCACAGCATAATACCTTCCGGGAATTAGAACTAGTCTACTTTACTCTTTCATCTCATGTTCTTCCCTTTTAATGGTGGCCGAGTCAGAGCACACATGGTTGGTTTATTTACACGTTGGTGCGTATGGATTTTTCCAAGTAGGGCTGTATTAGAAATAGTCTATCAGTTACCACGATTATATGGTGGACGCGCTGCCTGCGATATTTTGAGGACTTCGGTTGAGTTCATATTCCCCTTGAATGGGCACAGGAACACTGCTGCTCCATCTTCTAAAATGGAAATCAGATTCATTGCCCACGTGCAGCAGTTTAGTGTTAACCCAGCCAGAGAGAAACCGGCTTAGTTATGCAGTGCTCCCCAAGGGCGCTAAGCAAAATGCACTCCCTGCATTTTGCTGGACCGTGGTTCCGTGTCAACCAGTAAGGAAAGAGAGAGAGAGAGTGTGTGTGTGCACGTTTGTGGGCGTGTGTCTGTGTTTGTTGGGGGAGGGAAGCCTTAATGCAGCTAATGAGCACATTTCCGTTTTTCATTGTCTTCAGATGGTCAGTGGCTTCCATATGTCTGTGGCATGCAGCTCTGTTCATCCAGTTTGGTGTTACTAACCTTGGGGTTGCCTTTGATGGAGGACATATGTATCCACTGTATCCTTCACTTGTGTTTATGCCTGAGATTCAATCTGGAATAGCTTTGGGGGAAAAAGAGTGGGAGAGAGAAATAGGGCAGGGGGCATGCACGTGCGTGCGCATATGTACCCATGCCATCTTGAAGTACCCCTAACAGAGATGCCAGGCTGTCAGATAACCTCCAAGAGGTGCTCCCTGCTTCATTAACTTCAGCTGGAAGGTTCCCTGTGTGACTATGGTGTGTCTGGTTGCTTTCCTTTCCATCAGTGCATACCTGTCAGATACGGTCAAGCGTGTTTGAAGTTAGTCACAATCCATTTTCAGTGACAATTTATTTTACTTTTCTCTTTTTTCCTCTGAGTTAGGGTTTGGCGTGTGTGTGTGTGTGTTGGGAAAGAGCAGGAGGATGACCTGACACTATGCTGTTGTTCTTCAGTGGCCATTTTGTGATGATTTCACATATTTCCACAATTTGGTCAATTGAGGGAGACCCCCTAATCTCTGGTTCTACAGACCAGCTTTGTTAGGTAAGATTACAGATTTCATTGACTGCTCCTCTTCTCCCTGGAGATGGCACATTTGTATCATTGTCAGTCCAAGCAGAACCGGACAATAGCTGGAGACGTGACCATCACAGTGAAGAAGAGGGCAGCCTAGTTTTAGAAATCTCAAGGACTCCTGAGAACACAGCCAATAGAGGACTGCTTTTGTGTCTTTCTTAGTGGAAAGAAGAAAGTTTACTACACAACAGGCAAAAGCAATATTTCAGCTTTTGTAAAAATAGCTTCAAAACGTCACACGTGTCCAGAGAGAGCATCATTGTTTTATTCGTGTTCTTCATTATTTGCATCACGGTGTCAAACTGAAAACTTGGCAACAACTGAGCAGTACTTTTATTTATATTGGAAAGGATAGAAATTGTTCGCATTTCCTACAGTCTCCTGGGAGGAGTTGCAAATTCTCCTGCTTGTATAAAATTAAAGACCAGTAAGATGACCACTTGTAAACTTTGGAGGTAGGAGGAAATGCAGTTTTACTGAGCTTAAAATTAGGTCTTCCAGTGGATTTCATGGCTTGCAAAAAAACAAAGAAGGTAGCGTTCTTTCTAGATTTTGTGAGGAACGGCTGCAGGCGCTGCTGCCCGGGCTGTGGAGGTGATGCCATAGGCCTTTACCTCAGAGATTATCTTTCGAAGACAAACCATATACCAACATATTGGAGAGAACCATAAAAATGGTATGCTTTTGTACTGGGGAAGACTGACATGGGGATCTGGGAAGACAAGATAATCCTTCACACTTTTCTTAAGTAAAATGAAATTATCGATTGCTACCACCAATGTTTTTTCCCCTTTTGTTTTTTTGTTTGTTTTTTCCCAATAGCACCATCATCCATTGCTTTGGTCCAGGCGAAAGAAGTTACAAGATACAGTGTTGCTCTGGCTTGGCTGGAACCAGATAGACCCAACGGGGTGATCTTGGAGTATGAAGTCAAATATTATGAGAAGGTATTACTTGAATGGGCAAGCTTCCTTCTTCTTTTCCTTCCCTCCCTCCCCCTTCCCCTCCCTTCCTTCTTTCCTTCTCTCCTTCCCTCCTTCCTTTATTTTTCTCTTTAGTTTTTAGCCAGTTATAAATCCAGAATACCAGGGAATCTCAAAACCAAATGCATTTTGTTCCCCGGTCGAATCCAGTTCTGAATGTTATGTATTAAGTTGGTTATATTGAAAAATAGGAAAAATACATTGTGTTCTAATATAACCATTTTTTCTTTCTAGTAATGGAAATCAAGATAACTAAGAGGTTCTTATATATAAGCCTTCTATCAGTGAGAGTGACTCATAAAAGTCGAAATAATGATCTGTTTAAGTAGATCACTGCTATTCAGAATCAAGGTGTGGGTTTTGATGACTTTTAATAGAAAATCAGGGAAGGAAAATTACATTTTTCAGCCTCTTAAAGTTATAGAAAGACATTATTTTTACAAATAACTTGTCTCTCTTAAAGGACAGAATTCTGAAGAGAGCGATTTGCATTCAAGATTGTCTAGAAAATGAACAATTGACTTCTCTTTCTTTTTAAAGATAATCACTTATTGGCTTCCTTATTAAAAGCAGAAAGGGGACAGGATTTATTTTTCACTGAAACCAGATTACAACATTTTTGACATTTTCTAGACGGAAAATAGAAAAAGATGAGAGACCTTCTTATGGTTATTTTTGTTAAATTGCTGGCTGTGGAGTGAGTAAAGCCACCAACCATCATCTGATTTCCTTTTTTAAAAAGAGCATAAGTAGAGATCTGCATATGGTCAGTGTCAACAGTGATCACACCCAAACTCCACATGTCCTTCAGTGTCCGACATGTTACAGTGGTACTTCCAACATTGAAGAGAATAGGAGGTTTAGAGTTTATCAATCTCTATTTACTTTCAACTTCTAAGGACACTGGCTTGGTTCCTTTAATTATGTGCCTAGAGTAAGTGGGGATTTATTTTGCCACTTTCCCTAATTTTATCATCCCGTGATGCAGGATCAGAATGAGCGGAGCTACCGCATCGTCCGGACAGCTGCCAGGAACACGGACATCAAAGGCCTGAATCCTCTGACTTCCTATGTGTTCCATGTCCGAGCCAGGACAGCAGCTGGCTATGGAGATTTCAGTGAGCCACTGGAGGTCACGACCAACACAGGTACCAACTTCTGAGGCCCTTTTTACAGTCCAGGTGAAATCATAGTACAGTGAAATCTAAGGAGCCGTACCTAATTGCTGGTTAGGTGAACATTCTATTGGCAATGAACACGGTTTGAAATGACGATGTCTGTAACTTAGAAAGCTCATGCTCTTTAGAGAAGAGCATTTTTCATATTACCTAACCCGTCTATGCATGTGATTAGAAAATGTTTTCTTCTTTTTCTTATTTTGAGTCTTCTATTGATCATAGAAAAACGGGATTGATAAGTGGACGAATTGAGAGTTGCATAGCTATCTTAAAGAAGGTAGGAAGTTTTCTCCCTGGGAACAGTAAAGAAGGGACCAAATTTATTTTCTTTTATTTATTTCTAGGAATCTGTTTAAATCAAGTCAGATCAGTTTGTTTGTTTTTTTTTAAAGACCCTTTGGACAAACATATCAACTCTCAGCATTGTGAGTTGGACTGATTGATTGACTTGAAAATGTTAACAAAGGACATGCCCATTGAATAATCGGTTTACATAAGATGGCTCCACCTTTCTAATTAACAAACTGAAACTGAGCTTACTGGATAAGGAGATAGTGGAGAAGAAGCTTCAACATCAGTTCTAGAAAGTAATTTTCTTCATGAATTATTAAATAAAGTAAGAATAAAAAAGCAGAAGAGGAAGTACTCTAGGATTGAATCTGATGGGGTTTGACATTTTGGGGGGCGGGTATTCCTGGAAGGCTTCAAGGAGGAAGTGGCTTCTGATCTGGTCAGTAATGAGCAGGTTTTGGATAGATTTGGGGCGGGGGATGTGGGTAGGTATTCAAAACTACTTGTCCTTTTTGAAATTTCCAAGTGTCTTTCTCACTAAGGAATGCATCCGATCATTCAATAAGAGTTAGGGCTGAAACTAGAAATGAAAAGAAGAAAAAGCAATGAGTGGTAATGTTTACCAGAGGATTTAGTAAGAGTCTTCTGGTTGAACTTCTTCATACAAATACATAAAAGACAAGTCTTCATCTCATTAAGGCTGTCTTAGAAATGCGGTCACATAAATACTTATCAAAGGGCAAAAGAGGCTGTGAGCCTTCCCAGTGGCTTCAGAAGGTTGATACTCGTGAAGCTCTAGCTCCTAGGACCTTCCCAGAGGTGATCCTTGTGTAACTGTCTTTGCCAGTGCCTTCCCGGATCATTGGAGATGGGGCCAACTCCACCGTCCTTCTGGTCTCAGTCTCAGGCAGTGTGGTGCTGGTGGTCATTCTCATCGCGGCTTTTGTCATCAGCAGGAGGTAAGCACTTAAGCCCCTCACTGCCCACCGGCCCCCATCCCAGTTTTTATGAGGGAGCTTTTTGTCTCCTCCCAGCAAAGCTGAGGCTTTTGATTAGCATCATAAACAGGGCATGTGCAGGGCCAGCTCCTTCCTCATGGCTTTGATCTCCCCACACCCCTACTGGAGCTGGGCTGGCCCCAGTGGCAGCCCTCACAGCTGAGAGTCCTGGAAAGACCCAGCTATTTCCTGGAAACCCAGCCGAAAAGCAAGCCCATGAGAGATTTCTAGATTCTCTAAGCTGTAAGGTGTTACATTTATACCTTTCTTAAGCTTGGACTTACTGCCAAAAGGCAAAAAAGAAGCCATATAAAACTTGGGTCCAAAATTTAAGCTCTGCCATTTGTCAGCTATTTAACTTAAACTCTTTGAATCTTTTTTTTTTTTTTCCCCCTTTTATAAAGTAGGGATAGAGGATCTCAGAAGATCTGTCCCTAAGAGTTACTGACAGGAGAATTTTGATAGGTAAAGTAGCTAATCTAGCACACAGTAGGTGCTTCAACTTGAGTTTGGTTAATAATAATTGCAACCAAAGCAAATAATTGGGTGCTGCACTCAGTCTTCTTTCAGGAGAGGCCATCACCATTTCTAGAGAGTTTCCATTAAGCACGCTGTGGACATGACATTGTTCTTGGAAATGAATCTAAAACAGCAGATTACTTAATTCTCTGAAAGTCTACAATCTAACCTGATAACTTGAAAACCAATCTAGAAAAGAAAGAGAGCAATAAAAATGGCTTGGCAGCCTATTTTTTTGAACTAGTTTTCCTTATTGTTGTTGTCCCCATCTGCTTATTAACACTAGTCAGAGGCTCCAGAGGAATGGGGTCAAGGAGGGACAGCCACTCATCTCCAGTGTGTGCCCACATCTAGGCTTCTCCAACCTTTACTCCCCTGTGCCATTAACTATTTCACAAGGTGGGGCTTTTGGCAAAAAAAGGGCAGAACCCGGGGACATCAAAATGATCCTCTTCAGTGTAAACCTTTTCCCATTACAGAAGAGGAACATGATACTCAGGAAGACGTAATACTTGTCTAGGGTCATGAGTTTCGCTCTGTGGGAGAGCTACTACTGGGCACCCAGTGGCCATGCTCAGCTCCCTGGCCAGTGTCTGCTGTGTCCTCTCTCTCTGCCCCTCCTGTTGGTGATCTCACTGACGTCACAACAATGCCTCTGGCTCTTGCCACTGGCCTGAGCAAGCCATCAGGCTCTGTGCTCACTTTGTGGTACATTGTAATTAGGGTGATGACTGTATATCCTAATTTGCCGGGATGGTCTCAGTTGTCACACGTTATCTATTAATATCATGCCTCCCCATTCCCATGCTCCAAAATGTACTGGAATTATAGAAATCAATCTCGGTCGCTCTAATGCAGTATGCAGCAAGAGCTCATTGTGTGCATGCACCACCTACCTTTGTCATTGTTATTTGTTCTTTTTGGTGGAAAGTCTATCACCGTGTGTTTGATTAGAGCCGTGGGTTCCATCCTGAAGAAGGGAAATCCACCGTGAACCACTTCTGCCTATCGCTGGACTGCACACATAGAACATACATAGACAGGCCCACTGCACCCTATATATTATTATAGCTCAGTCTTTGGAAACTCTAATTTGGCCTAAACAGAATTTGAATTTCAAGTATTCTTTCCTTTTCTGGCATTTGATTTTGGAAGGCAATCAGGGATGGACCTCTTTCTTGTCCATTGCCTTTTGGTTTTGTGTACGTACACATGCTAGGCATTGCCTTTTGGTTTTGCGTGCATACACATGCTAGGCACATAGACACCGGAACGGGATGCAATCGTATATATCCATCTGATAGTGGGGGCAGGAGCAGGATGGGAGACTTTGTGGAAATTACATGGGCTTTTGTTTCCAGTATTATGTATTTCTGTGCCTGAAAATTTTACAGTATATATCAATAAAATTTTATCACGAAAGACGTTTAAAAGTCTAAAACTAGGAAAAAAATTCTTAATTACCTCCAAGTTGAAATAATCTTTGGCTAAAATCCAGCACCACGTGATGCTTAGAACCATTTGAGGGAACACTCGTTTACAGAAAGTGGGTCTCATGTTGTATCTCAACCTTCTCTTTGATGTTGAAGGGAAGCTTTGTCTACTTGTCCGGCTTTTCTTTAGAGTTACCTTTTTTTTTTTTTTTAAGTTACCTTAAATACACCAGTGAAACCAGAATAATTAGGAATAAATCACCTCATTATAAGTTTCTTTCGGGTGTTCCACTTTGACGAAAAGAAAGCAAAAGCCCAAGAAAATGTAACGCAGGAAGACAAGCTTATTAAAAGCTTGTAGCTATAGGAAATAGAATCGCACACTTGATGACTTAATTTTCTTTCTGCTTCTATTGATCACTTTATTCTTTAAGGCAGGATTGATAGGAGGATGACTCGGATTTCCAATTATGAGTCCCCACCTTAGAGAATTGAGCCTGTCCAGTTACCCAGCGATGATTCTTGTCCCTTCTCCCCCATTAAAAAAAAAAATATCACTTCCCAAGGCTGATAAACAGTGCTTGGTGATTGGTCCTCAATGGATCACTTTTTAGAAAATGAAATGTCAACCCCTTGCCCTCCTATTGATTCTTCTTTAGTGTTGGCCATAAAGCTGTCATGGGGAAAGGCTGCCTGGAGCCAGGTAGCTGACAGGCTTTGCCGCGGCTGATGCACACTCAGCTGATTCTTCTCTGCATGCTGGCTGTGTGCGCTGTCACATTGGACTACAGATGTTTAAATGTGACAAGAACAGGTGAAGAGAGAGGAGACAGGTAGTGCAGACAGAAGTCTGGTCCCTGCTTTGAGTGCAAGTACAAATGAAAGGTGGTAAACGGCACCCCAAATAATCTTGCCAACTCTCTGGGAAGGCAACAAATGGAACATTCTGGGCTGGAAAATGATAGGGCTGCTTCTCACCCTGTGGAGCCACAGAAGGTTGAGACAGAGGGATCCCTTATCAGATGATTCCCCTCCAACTGAGTCCCACCAGGGAATGGAGTGTGAGTTGTTTTTTTTTTTTTTCAGAAGTAGAGGACAGGGACCCACACAGTGAGAAAAGTTTCAACCCTCCTGATTACCTCAAAGAAAAATCTGTCTGCTGCTAATTTGTCATTTAGGAAAGAGGAAACGGCCTCAGGCTCACAGCTGGTATCTTGCTAGATTTTTTTTTTTTTTGATAGCAATTCTTTCATTTATTTCATTATATCTTCTTTATACTGAAAAGCCTGAGCTAAATTTAGGCAAGCCAGGGTAATCTCCATTTTTTTCAATGAGAAAAAAGCTTTTTCCTTTTGGCCAACTTGGATGTGTTGTAAACATTTGGGGATCTCAGTGAAAGAATCCAACTCCCACATTTATAAATTTTATTTATATATTTAAAATGAAATACAAAGTAAGTTGACTTAAGACCCATTATATGTTTTTACCACCCACATTATGTTAGGCAAATTCACTTACTATTTTTTTTTTTTTTTTGAGAGAGCGAGAACAAGAGCAGGGGGAGGGGCAGAGGGAGAAGCAGACTCCCCCACTGAGGAGGGAGCCCGATGTGGGGCTCGATCCCAGGATCCTGAGATCGTGACCTGAGCCGAAGGCAGACGCTTAACCACCTGAGCCACCCAGGCGCTCCAACAAATTCACTTACTTTTTTTTTTTTTTACAAGCATCTACAATCAGTGTGCTCCTTCATCCCTTGACGTGTGATTCAGCTTTCTGGGCACACAATTGTACTTGCTATTGGGTTGTTCAAGTGTCACACCCCTTGTACTTACGTGATGCTGTCCCTAGAAAGTTAATCCCAAACCATGTCTGTACATTCTCTCAGTAGCATATGGCACCATGTCCCCATACTCCTGTAAGTATCTATCTGTGGTCTCCACTGTGTAACCACTTTATTGCTTTTTAAAGTGATTTTGAAAGGACTGTTAACAGCGACATCATAAAATGCAATGATAAGGTCATAACCTCCAGGACTAATGAACGAATGCGTTACATTTCCCTGGTCCCCAGGTTGTCCCAAATGCGATTAATCCCGGTTGCTTGAGTCCAGTGTGTCTTCCCCAAATACTATTCTATTGTGCGAGAAAAACTTTTGAAAGGACTAGAACATAAGACGAGTCTCTCATTTCTAAAGCACAGTTTGGTGATGAGAGACAAATATTGCCTGAAAACCAGGCATAGAGGATTGCTACTGGGTTTTTGTTATGTCCGTTTATGTTAGGGTACAATTGTACCTATTTTACTCGAATTAAAGAAAAAGAAGTGAATTGATTTTAAGGAAAAAAAAAATGAGGTGGTTGTGGTAAAATTTGTGAAGAAGGACACAAAAGACCCCGGTTCAGGGAACTACCTCATTCTCACACTGGTACCTTCTATACCGGGGACCTGGAGAGCAGGTTAAACAATGACCTAAACCAAGGTCACACAGCTAGTTAGTTGCCTGATCGGGACAGAAAGCCCAACTTTCCTGACTTCCAATACTGGCACAGATGATTCTAATGTCTTCTGAACTGAAAAAACGGATCTATATCGAAAGTCCACACTGACCATACTAGCGGACCAAAATTTCAGGAGTCTCCTCGGTGCCATTGGTAGCCTTGATAATCTGTGAATTGCCATGCCAATCGAATGCACACTGTAAAGTCAGACTTTGTGAGTTGGTTTTGTCTTCGTCTGAAGCTAAGCTTTTCCACTTTGGAGCTAACTGTTCATGTAATGCGAAAACAGTTACCATTCAGTCTGTATCCATCTTCCCTGGTGTCCTAATTGGAATATTATGATCACATCAGAATGAATACACTCCAATGTTAGCCTAAATTGGCTCCGATGAAGTCATGTGAATTCATACAATTAGGGGGCAGATGGTACTGCGGGAACATTTCTAAACAACTTGCGTGCAATTGTATGGTTCAGTTCCACCCATTTCAAAATGTTGCTCGTGAAGAACATTTAGACATCATTTGGTGCAAGAACAATGACAGCTTAAGGAAGGGGAAAAGAAGGATGGCTTCTATGAATCTTCACGGGTGATGCCATTAAACGCTGGAAAGGGTCCTCCTGGAGCCGTGCTAGTTATTACATTGCTTTATCTTCTTTAATCTGCACTTTAGCTGAATAAATTACTTACCTTTTACTAATTAGTTTTGGAACAGTGAACCACATCAATCAAATCCATCTACTTGATCAAGGAAAGTTAGTATTTTAATAAAAGCGGGGTTTGTGCTGGGCCCCTGCCACGCTCCCCCTCCAGTGTTTTGTTTGTGTTTTTGAATAGTCAAGGTGCCAGAAGGACACATTGTTTGGGAGGGCAGCGCTCAGGGCTCACGCTGTTCCTCCACAATGCCTGCTAATACCCTGATTCCGTCCCCCTCTGACCCAAGCTGGGGAGGGCTCAGCTCCCACTCACAGCTTCACCTGCAGGGGAGGCTCCTCCCTCTCACTCCTGCAGATGAACGGTCCCTTGCTTCCTTCTGGAGCATTCACTAACAAACCATTCCCCTCCCACCCTGTTTTAATCAGCTTTCCCTCGAGTCCCAGTAATTAGAAAATCTTCCACAAAGGTTTCCTTCTGCCATTCAGGTGATCCGCCCGTGGAGGTCAATTTAGAATTAGCCCTCCTTTAGGCCGTGTGGCGTCCTCCAGCCTGGCTGACCAGCTTCAATGGGCTTTCTTTCTTGGGACAATAACGGACACATTGTCCTCCCCTGAGCCAAGGAGAGAAAGGGTCATCAGGTGACAAAGGTAGAGCGGAGCTTAGGCATTTTAGTTTCCAATGTCTTCTGAAAAAGCTAATAGGCTACCATTAGCGTTTCAACAGTGATTCCTTGTGTTTCTTTTCTAGCATTTTCTGTACTCCTGGAGGGTCCTCTCCCCCAAGTAACACTGCAAGTCAAGAAGTTTCTTTAAAAATAACACCTTCACCTCGTGTTTAATTCCTCCTCCTGTGTTTAGAAGTCTGAGGAGGGGATGGGCGTGTCGGCCCAATGGTTAATGATCCCTGCCATTTTGCATTTCCTCTGGCTTCACGCATATTTAATGGATGACAGATAACTGCCCTCCTGGGCAGCTGGAGGCCAGAGGCCCTGGTTTCTATTGGTATATTACAGGGTCTTTGACAAACTGGATGGCATTTTAAAGTTGGTACCAAAGCTCTCCTGCTCAATGCATTGTTTCGCTTCTCTAAAGGAGAGACATTCAAATCAGTATTGGAGATCTAAAGTGGTTCAAGAGATATACTTGTAATTTTAGATAATGCTTTTAGGAGCTCTGATAAGATACAATCGCTCAGGCTGGCAGGACCCTATCACACCCCTGGGACCCAGCCACGCGTTTCCCTGACATAAAATCTTGTTTTCATAGTTCCTGACCTTACACTCTTATATTTCCTTTACAAGGGGAAGGGGATGAGGAGGGGTGGAGGGGACTACATCTTTCAGACAAAGGTTTGGTTTCAGGATATTTCAACGTGTTTCGTTTCTTTGATGAACCAGTGGATTCTGAAAGCAGCGGCATCCAGTTTAAGTTGATTCAGTGATATAAAATGTAGTATTACTTATAATAATCTCATCAGAGATCTTGGTGTAAGTTCATCTGTACTATGAGAGGCATGTGAGATCGCGAGCAGATCAGGGCAGGCGCACTCCTCTCCTTGCTAAGAGTGTCGTGGGGCAGCCGCGGGCCCCCTGCCTCACATGTACGGTGGAACTGAATGTGTGTCTGTCTGCCTACTTCCCTGGGCTTGCTGGGAAGATGTAGTTAAATAAAAGACAGGATGGCTCTTTAAAAAGTTAAAAGCAAAGTAAAAAGGCAAGCTATTATTTGGGACTGCATTCCACACACTTGGCGGTTAACTCAAATGACTGAATCACAACCAAGCTGGTTCCTGCTTCGTAAACAGTTGGGGGAGGGCACGATAATGTGTCCAGAGCACCTTGGAAAGTTAAATGCAGTGTGAAAGTGCAAGGTATTATTACTTGTGGGGCAATGATACCCATGGAGGGTCATCTGCAGACAGTCCGGCAGGATGTGGGTATGGTGCTGGGGCTCCTCTCTGGTCGCCCCTAACGGCCCCGTCCGCTTCTCTGCTGTTCTCTCTTCTACACGATCATCCCACCCTTCTCTGCTTGTTCGGAGTTCAGGGGTTCAGGTTTCCAGAATCTGATGGGGCCGCACTGTCAAGATGCTCTGTGGCCTGGAGGGGATCTTGGGTCAGCTTCCTCATCTGCAAGAGTCTTGGTTTACCTCATCTGTGAAGCTCCTAGAAAACACGAGAGGAATGCCAATGTGAACTTTACATTTTGGACAGAAACATAAATGTACACATTTTATTCACTTATTTGGCCCCATCTTCCTAAACTTTAGAAAGCTGTAGTACCAACTGAGTTGATTTTTCGATTCACGTATATATATGCATCAAGATTATTGATTTAAGATTTATATATATTCAAGATTTCTGATTCCCAAGACTCTTACAATACCCAAATCTCATTTCTTTCCTTTTTTTTCTCCAGAGAGGGTGAGGGACAGAGGGAGAGGCAGAGAGAGATCTTTTTTTTTTTTTTTTAAGATTTTATTTATTTACTCGAGACGCAGGGATACAGAGAGAGAGAGAGAGAGCACGAGCAGGGGGAGAGGCAGAGGAAGAAGCAGGCTCCCCGCTGAGCCAGGAGCCGGACATGGGGCTCGACCCCAGGACCCTGGGATCATGACCCGAGCCGAAGGCAGATGCTTAACCATCTGAGCCACCCAGGCACCCCAGCAGAGAGAGAATCTTAAGCAGACTCCTCAGTGAGCATGGAACCTGACAACAGGCTCGATCTCACAACCCCGAGATCATGACCTGAGACGAAATCAGGAGTCGAACGCGCTTAGCCAACTCAGCCATCCAGGCGTGCGCCCCGCCCCTCCACCCAAATCTCATTTCTTTATGACATTTAGAACAGAATGCCAATGGTGAGACCATACACCATTTCTTTGGAAAGAGAATTCAGCTACAAATGGAAACTTCTCATTTTTACTCTTGCAAGTTTTCTGCGAACTCTTAAGGAACGTAATCCAGTAAAAAGCAAATATTTACCTTTTAAATTTTCATTAATAATTTAGGAGTTTGTAAACAGCAGCTGAAACCAATAACCACAAAACTATTGTTTTAAGAATATCATCTAGGGCGCCTGGGTGGCTCAGTTGGTTGGGCGACTGCCTTCGGCTCAGGTCATGATCCTGGAGTCCCGGGATCGAGTCCCGCATCGGGCTCCCTGCTCGGCGGGGAGTCTGCTTCTCCCTCTGACCCTCCTCCCTCTCATGCTCTCTGTCTCTCATTCTCTCTCTCTCTCAAATAAATAAATAAAATCTTTAAAAAAAAAAGAATATCATCTAATAGGATAATGAGTCTTTTGTGGTAGTGGTTACTGTGGTTAGAGCAACAGGACTGTTACCTATCAATACCAGGAAGTGAATACTGTTGCCATTTGATTTCTGCAGAATTTACCCATGGAAACTTACTTTAATTCAGAATATGTATGGGAAAATTAGCCAGTCCGTCTTCAGTAAGATAAATTTATTCTTGAGATTTGAAATTACGTTACAAAATACTTGCTTTATCACCTCAGTTTAGTATTGTGGTTAAGAGCAGAGACCCTGGGTTCTGACCACTTGTGCTTGAAACATTCGCCACCAAAGTGACAGTTATTCACCTTATTATTTTACTTCCCATAAATCTCAGTTTACTCATCTGTGAAATGTGCACAGTGTATTTGCCTGACTTATAATATGGTAGCAAAGAACTTAAGGCATACAAATTTGGAAAATAATTGTGTGGTTTTTTTTTTTAATTTTTAATAGACGGAGTAAATACAGTAAAGCTAAACAAGAAGCAGATGAAGAGAAACATTTGAATCAAGGTACAAAAATTGGATTAAAAATAATTTTATTTTTAGAGCATGTCTCATGTTTTCAGTTTAGAAATGCCTAAATTAAATTCATGTGACTATTAATATTATAGTCCTCCCGTGGAATTTTCTAAATAGTGGACTTAAGGGTATCCAACCAAAATAAGTGATTTGGGATTGTTTCAAGTGAGACTAAAGATGGGGGTTGGGGAAACTCCTTTAGAGTCTTCTTTTCCCTTATTTTATTCTCCACCCTGAAAAGTATTGGTCTTGCTGGCTCATTTTTGTAGGTCGGTGACAAGGCTTTACAGGTCAGTTTTTCTTGTGTTACAAGATAAAATTTGGGTGGAAGAAAAGAACTTCCAGGAATAAACAATAATTGCTCCAACCCCAAGAATATTTGCTATGGCATTCAGGACTCCTAATATTTCTTCAGTGTACTCTGGTTATTTGGGGGTCAAAGAAAATATTTGAGAACCAGCCCTAGAAGACTTGAGCAAGATAGAAGACTCTTAAATGGACAGTGGTTGATGCCTCTCCTAGAGCATCATCTGGTAGAACCTTCTGAGATGGTGGCGGTCTCTGTCTGCATCATCCAGTACACTAGCCAAGAGCCACATGCACTATTATTTGAAAAGTAGCAAGTGTGAATGAGAAAGTGAATTTTAAATTTATTTAATTTTAACTAACTGATACTTAAATAGCAACTTATGGGTAATAGCTACCCTATTGGACAGCACAGGGAGATAGAAGGAAGAGAGAGACCAGGGGTAGGAAGAATCATCTTGAGAAAGAGTTTCTTGGCTACAGCATATAAAGTGATAAAGGATATGGGATATCTGACAACCTTCCATTTATTCACCTTGTTTTCTTTTCAAAACCATATTTTTAAAATTTGCATGTGGTATATATTTTTAAAAACAAATGACTTTTTTTTTTTTTTTGAGATGAGGAGAAGACTGACAGTTCTGGAAAATCAGGGATTAGGTCAACTAGTGCCCTGTACCCTCTCTGTGCCCCAAAGCCCTAGGAGCTCTAGTAGGGAAAGGAGAGTTCCCAGTAATTACTAATGCTTCTTGTCCCAGACATCTCTGGGCTCAGAGCTCACATTCTGAATTTAGGCTGCAAGTTGACTGTGGCATTTGGCTGAATTACACTTCCTGGTATTCAAACCATTCACAATGAGGCAACAACATTTTCTTCAGCTGAATCTGCCAGATGAACTTCAATGTCTTTACTAATAGCACCTTCTTTTTAAAGCAGAATAAAAGTGCAGATCCAATACAGAGTTTATATTCTCCAGTCAGCTAGCTGGTTTTATCCCTCTTGTCTATTTTAACCTAGCTTTAATCTTCATTTGTTAATTACTGGTCACATGCTTAATTGGTCCAGATATTGGGCAAAATGGGGCACCATGTAGACATGGCCAGTTCAGAAAGAAAGTTCCAGTTATCTTCCCAAGAAAGGATAGCTGGAGATGGTGGGTAGGAAATGAGCAACTGATCTGGACAAACGGTATTCAGCCAACACCTTCCCAGTTTTCTTGTAGAGACTCTCTTTTCCTCCATGGGATGGGCTGTTTCTCAGATTTCATCCTTGAAGTGTGAAGACATTCCAGGAAGTCAGTAGATCTGTAGCCTCTTAAGTAGCTCACAATTCTTTGTTCACCCACTAATGAAAACCAGAGCAAGAACTTAAACATTTTCGTATGTCTATGCTAAGTATTTTTGTCATGCCAAGAACACTTTTTGTACTGAGTATTTTTAGACCTGGACAACTTAAGTTTATTGGTGGTTTTTGAGACGTGTTCAGCCCTCCTATCACATGTTTATTGCTTAGGTGTTAGAACTTACGTGGATCCCTTTACATATGAAGATCCCAACCAAGCGGTTCGAGAATTTGCCAAAGAAATCGACGCGTCCTGCATTAAGATTGAAAAAGTCATAGGAGTTGGTAAGTATCTGAATGTCTCTCGATTAAGCCTATTTTCTTTGTAGATATTAACTATACATATGTAGATTATACAAATGTGTATGAATGTATTGTATATACGTGTATATATGTAAATATCGGTGTACATAAAATTTCCTTGATCTATGTAAAACATTAACACAGTGCCCAGCATATAAGAAGCACTCAACAAATGTTAGCTATTACTCTTTCATCTTGAATGTGCTTCTGGTCCATAGTTGATTCATTTTCTCTCCCAAAGGTGAATTTGGTGAAGTATGCAGTGGGCGTCTCAAAGTGCCTGGCAAGAGAGAGATCTGTGTGGCCATCAAGACCCTGAAAGCTGGTTATACAGACAAACAGCGGAGAGACTTCCTGAGTGAGGCCAGCATCATGGGACAGTTTGACCACCCGAACATAATTCACTTGGAAGGCGTTGTCACCAAATGTACGTGGGTCGCTCCCTTTACAAAGCCAAGTTAGAAGTTACTGGCAAATTAGACACACACATTTTCTTTCCAGGGAAATGACAGATGGAGCAGACCCACTGATTGCTAAGAGGAGGAAATCAGTGCAGGACAAGTCATTAATCTTGTAGTCAGCTCTCAATGGGTCTACGGTTTAGGCTGATTCCCTATTTCCAAGGCAGCTTGTGTGAGATTTTAGGGAAATTAATATTGCAGATTTTTGGTATGCCTCGCCATCTTTCAAACCTTTGCTAGACCAAACTGATTGTCACAGGGTAGGCGCAAGCAGATGGTAAGCAAAATAAAATTTAAGTACTTTTCATATAAACCACAACAAAACCTCGCCACACCTTGTGCTTGAAGCTTCAGCTCCAGATGCAGGGAGTGAATCTTGGAAATCTTTATTATATTGGGCGATTTGCTTGTCTGCTCTGCCTGATTTATGGCTATTGCTGTTCAGCACCTATTTACAGTAACACCTGGATGAACCTTCCCTTTTTTTTAGCCCATTAGCATTCGCTGAGCCTGTGAACCACGCTTCAGTTAAAATACGACACAGCTCAACAGATGCATTTTGTGAAGCAAACCCTGAATACATCTGTAAGGCTGGCTAAGACCAGTTTATAAAGCACCACATGGACAGTTTAGCTGAAGCCCTTGCTATTGAACATGGCTCTGTTCCAGGAGCTGCAGTACCTACTACTTGACTACAAGTCAAGGATCTTGTAAGCCCCGGGGCTATGTCTCCAGGAAGGCCAGGGTTCCTCTGACTTGATTCAAGGTGCCTATGCGAAGTATCCTCAATCAGCGTGTGCAGAGTGGGTGAACTGGGGGCGGGGACGGTGGAGAGGGGAGGGGAGGTCAACGAGTCAACTTTGGACACGCGGTCTGGGGCAGAGCGGGGAAATGAGACACAAGAGTCCATGACCTTTACTAAGAGAAAATAAGGAGGTTACTGAAAAGTGAGAGAAAGTGTACGTTCATTCAGAGGTCCTCGAACATATATCGGAATTCTGGAAAACTTGTTAAAATGGCTTCCTGGACCACATCCTCAGGTTTGATTCAGCAGGTGGGGTGGGGCGGTGAGTTCACATTTCTAAAGAGTGGGAAGATAAACCAAAGCTGCGGTTCCTTAGGACCAGACTTGGAGACTCCTTGGCCCCATGACCAGAGACGTGCCCGTCAGCACTTCTGCTCACACGGCACGAGGTCTTGACTAGTTGCTCAAACTGTCAGTTTCCTCATCTGTACAATAGAGATAAAAATAGAACTTGCCTCAGAAGGTTATTTTGGATGAAGTATTTCCTGTATTTAGCATAATGCTTGGCAAATTTAAACAACAGAAAACTTCCCTAAGTGTTAACTGGTATTATTATGTCCTAAGAAGAACATCTTTCCCCATCTTCAGAATCCTTCAAAAACGGAACCTCGGTGCTAAGGGTATATAATTTTCTACCTAAGGTGAAGGCTATAATTAGCATAGAATAGCTCTATTTGCTTTTTAAGATTAGTTTTACAGACAGGATATTTTTCTGTTGCCCGTGGCCTTCAGGGCTGCCCAGAGTCTTTCACTACTTTAATTGAAAGATAACATTCTGTTTAAATACTTCTGCAGGTCCATTTTCTCAAAAGGAGGCTCTGTTCAGCTTGGGGTGTTTTTCCTGCTGCAGACAGTGATTTTCATATAGCACCTCTGCAGAAGAGAGAAGAAACAGGGGATCTTTGTATTAAAGTCCCACCGCGCCTCTAAAACCCGTAGCTGTTACAGCTGTAACTGTTATAAACGACTGGATTCATTTGCATAATGCAGTTGTCACTGAATTAAAATGATTTAAAATTTCCACCAGAGGAATTGTCCCCCTCCCCCCACTCTGGCCTTCCCCACTGCACCCCTGCCTGTTGCAGGGGGAGAGCCACATCCATCCATGAGCCCAGCTGAGACCCATTTTATAAGCCCCTCTGCTTATGGAGACATTCATCTTTATTTCTCTTGGAGAGCTCATAAAGATTCTGACAAATGGATACTTTTAATAAACAGAAGAAGGAATGCAGAAAAATTACAAAGATGGTGCCAAACGTCAGAGGAGGGAGGTGTGAGGGTGCAAAGGTGACGTGGAAGCGTGTGAATTCATTACCAGCAGTTACTTGAGTAACTTTTTTAATTGACGGGGAGACTATAAATTCTCTCCACTACTCCCCCCGCCCCTCCCTCATCTTTTGGATCTTCTACTCTCTTATCCACACCTCCAGAGGGATCTGGTGAAATTGGAGTAGGTGTTAATGCAAGAGAGTCAACCTTTCTCATTAGTTGACAAAGTATCTTTTGATTGAGGCGGGTTCATTAAAACTCATTTAGATGCATTTGCTCTGTCTGTGGCCACAGATGTAGAGGGTAAAAGAATCTAAAACTGAGAGCTGCTTATGTATTATATTGAGGGAGGACAGAAAAGGTGTAGAGAGACCACTCCCTCCATCCAAGGGGAGAGACCGGAAGTGGTTTTTGTTCATCCTTTGATCTGCACTGAACTTTCCGGTTTTTCTGCGAGTTTTCGTTCATCACTGAAAATAAAGTCTCCATGGTATTGTTTCCTCATCCAAAAGTTTTACCTTGGAAAGATTTCTTAGACATGGCACCAAACACACAGTGGGGAAAAAAAAAAAGAAAGGTAACTTGGACGGCTTTGAAATGGAAAACTTCTGCTCTTCCTAATTTTTCCCTCTGAAATGAAGACATTTCCCCCTCCCCCACATCAGAAGAGGGTCTGTTCTGGGTGGGAAAGGTATTAGTTTAGAATAATTACAGGAACTTTTCAGCAGTGGCATATCCTAGTCCATTTTTCCCAACTGAATGTCTACGTCCAAACATTCCACAAGTACAGCAATGAAAGTGAATATTTTCATTTATCAAACTAGCATTTTATTTTCCTCCCAGGGAATCTTTTATGTTCTCTTTGCTTTAACCCATCCTTTAGTAAAATATGGAGGATTTACGTTCCCACCCCCACCCCTCCCACAAATACCATTTAGAAAGAAGGAATATCAGACCTTGAGGCCATTGCCAGCAATTAAGAAACTAAAGAATGGTTCTTATTTCCTAAGTTCCTCAGAACACCAAAGTGAAATGAGAGGATTGTTTCCCCTCACTTCTCCCAAATCTTAAAATAATTTGTTCTCTTTATGGGGGTGGGGGGAACAGGTGAGGGGGAGCAAGAATGTTCTAGTACTGAATTAACTTTCTGTCTCAGATGAAATAATTTACTGAACCTTTTCTCTGAATTTTGTTATTTGTTGTTACTGAGGTTGTCAGCTTAAGGGAGTAAATAGAATTAAGTTTTTTTTATAGAAAGGAAAGGGAAAAGCAAGGATACAGCTCCTGACCTGAGCAAGGCAGGCGGGCGGAGGTGGGGGGGGGGAGGGGGCGGTTAATATTGTGCAGGCTTGAGCTGTAAGATGTGTCTGAGTCATGACGTATTCGGCGTAGTTACTGCTCCCAGAAACTTGGGTTTCTCTAAATAAGTAAAAAAGTTTCTCTGTCCATTGATTGCTTTAGCATCACACAAGTGGCTCTTCTGGGGACAAAATAAATTAATTATCCTGAAGATTTTTTTCGCCTTTACACAGGCCTGCCCATTTATCTTCTTCCCCTTTTGCTTGAGAGAGCAATTATCCGTTCATGTGCTCCCTGGATACCGGAGGCCACTTTAGTTAAAGACCTTGTCAACAAGCCACCCAAAGGGTTAACCTTCCAGATGGAATTTAAACCTACCCGTCCTTTTAATATTTCATTCCTAGCTCCCCACAGCTGAGGCATAAGCTTGGCTTGTTTTAATTAAATTAGATCGCGCAAGACAGGTGTCTTGGCAGTAAAATTGTGCACAGCCCATTTTTATCTCATTAACTGCAGTGCTCATCAAGGGTTTTGTGTTTTTCTTTCTGAAAACTCTAGGTAAACCAGTAATGATCATAACAGAGTACATGGAGAATGGCTCCTTGGATGCATTCCTCAGGGTACGTGACTACTTTATATTAAATCCAAGAATGTTGGTATTTAGAAGACTCTAACAGACTCCTTGTGTCCATTCTGTTTGGTTGTATTCATGGACTTTTTTAATGGGGCTAGGGAAGAAGAGGAGACATAGAGAATGATGTGATTTTTAAAGGCTATTAAATAATCCATGTTCAATGAAGGTAGTATTAGATTTATTCTTGCATTGTAGGGCTGTTTGAGCCATAGATTCATTAGAGTTGGATAATTTCCATCTACCACAGGAAGCAAACCCAGTTCCTGGGATACACTCTACTAAAGAATTAGTGACTTCGATCAGAAAGGCCCGGAAATGATGTTGAGTTTCACTGCATACTTGATACAGATATCAAAAAAGATCCAAGTAATAAATGCTTGGTGAAAATTAATTTGGCCTAATGCTAATGAGATTGTTTCTCATTCCTTTCCTATGCAGAAGAATGATGGCAGATTTACTGTCATTCAGCTGGTGGGCATGCTTCGTGGCATCGGGTCCGGGATGAAGTACTTATCTGATATGAGCTATGTGCATCGAGATCTAGCTGCACGGAATATTCTGGTAAATAGCAACTTGGTCTGCAAAGTGTCTGATTTTGGCATGTCACGAGTGCTTGAGGATGATCCGGAAGCCGCTTACACCACCAGGGTAAGGAGGATTTACGACCTCTGGGTTTTGACTCTGATAAAAACTGCTCCTCTTTTCTCACTTTGATGTTTAAGCCCTTTGTGATTTTGTAAGTTTCCTCATCATTCAGAGCCTCTTCATTTCCATGCGTTCATTTTTAAGCCATGTTTCTGAGGGGTTTTGAAACTGCTTCAAGATGTGTGACTGCTTTAAAAACTGCAAACTAGAGCTTTACTTACTGCATCTTTTACACTTAATTCCTCTTCCCTTCCTTCCTTCTCTCCTGTTTTAGATTTCCTCCTTGGTTCTTTTCTGTTATTAAAACATTTTCTTATTTTAAACAAGACAGAGCCATGTTCCTAGTTGGTTGGCTACTGAATCTGAGAATGTAGATACAGGATTTATAAAATATTTACACTATGCAAGGATTTTTAGATCTAATGGCCTTCATTTTACTACTGGTAGATAAGCTGGATTAGGGCACAGTTAAGAGTTATCAGTATACAGTTAATGGCTATGATATCTTAGCTGGACAATCTGAATATAAGATACTAATGGAATAAACAGAATCATAAAAGTTATTGGCCGTTAGGGCTGGCACTGCTGAAATCAATGGGAAGCAGACAGTTACCAGCCATTTTCCTCCTTTGATGCTCATTTTGCATTAGCAATCCTAAGCACTGTTTTTTGTTTGGTTATTTTTTTTTTCCTTGTAGGGTTCAGTTTCTTTGGCTCTAGTTGTGATTCTTACACATATATCCACTTTTGAATTCTAAGTCCATTCACTTAGGAAAGAATGCATCTTTGTGAATGCTAAAGATCTTTAATTCTTTTTCCAGTATTTGGAGAAAGGAAAGTTAAAAGGAGGCTTCTAGAATGATGCATTTACACAGCTAAAACCTTAGCCAAATAGTTAAGGAAGGTAGAAGGCAGCACAAGCATTCTTTTGTACTGAACAAGTAGAAATGTAAGACACTGGGTTTTCAGAGTAAACTCCAGTGAATCAGTGAAATTTCTAATACAATTTATTGTCTTGTTTAGTAGCCTTAGTAAAGCAAACTTTCAAATGATGTTCTCTTGAACAGCTTGAGGGTCTGAATTCAAGTTAAATTAATTTCCCCAGATGAAACCTTAAGAAATTTGAAACTCAATTAAAGGTGTTTACCTTTCACATAAGCATAATCAAACAATAGATATTTGAGGCAAAAAAAACAAAACAAGAAAACAGCATTTTAAACTTTTCCTGAGTAATATTCAATTGCTTTACCATTTTTGCAGGTGCCCTGTCACTCCATTAAAGACAGTAACAGCTCTAACATCTGGTATTTGGCTTTTGCTAAGAGCCTATGTAATGTATTATCTTCTAACCATGTTAAACCTGTTTCTCATGCTATATAAAAGTAGGATCACAGTGTGGTGCATAGAAATTTTCATATTTAACTTCCGTAGTTCATGATTTCAGAAGCAGTATTAAATATTGCCTCTGTGTTGCTGAGTTAAAGAATCCAACAGGAAGTCAAAATGAGTATCCATGGCACATCCACTGATATACCATGATGACATATGCATTTTGTAAAAGCCGAGATTCCCTTTCTTCTCCAATATTGCCTGAAGCAGAGCTCAGGTAATAGGTAGACGTTTTAAAAATAAATAAACAGATTACTTATTCACTTCCCTGTGACTAAAGAAAACATATGAGGAGAAGTATCTCAATCTAGAAGACTAGTTAAAATAAACAAGTCTCTTACTGTTGTTTGGAGAGCTATCTCAGGAATGCTGTTGTCCTGCTTGGCAAACAGTAACAACGTTCAGTGACTGAAATGGCACATCAGTGATGTACTTAGGGAATAACTTATGGCTTGAATGTTCACAGGGTGGCAAGATTCCTATCCGGTGGACCGCGCCAGAAGCAATTGCCTATCGTAAATTCACATCAGCGAGTGATGTATGGAGCTATGGAATTGTTATGTGGGAAGTGATGTCGTATGGAGAGAGACCCTACTGGGATATGTCCAATCAAGATGTGAGTCTTTATGTTCTAAAATATATGTCTTTGCATTGAGATTCAGGAAGGATCACATCAGCGTATGATGGAGTGAGGGCTGAGCTTGAAATGATAACACGAAATGCAAGATTCTCAACACAAATGCATGTAGTAATCTAGTTAAACCTTATGGTCATGGATTTCAATGCCTGAAATTACATAGCTTAAATGGGATAGTATGGAAGACAGATTCAATAGATTTATAGATAGATGCATAGGTGGATAGATGAGTGATAAGGAACGGTATTTTACTTGATTAATGCTCAAATCCATACCGAAACAAAATTCAACTTTGAATCTTAATAAAATACAAGGGTATATGAAAAATACAAATTTCACATGTGAAAAAACTGACACCAAAAGTTTATTGGGAGAAAACTAGTGAATATTTTAAAGCTGGCATAGTTGTAATTAGAGCTTGCCCCTTGAGGACTCTAAAATAAAGCTTCACTAAATGACCCTTTGTAAATTATGCACATCCCTTTAAATGTACCATCTGGACTACTTCGTAAGGGAGTATCCACAATGCCTGCAATTTCAGAAGAGCATTCAATAATGACACTAATAAGATTCCAGAGTAATAGAATTTAATTACAAACATCTCCAGTGCAAAAGGGGAAAAAAACAAAAACAAAAATCTTAGACCAGGGAGTCCTCCCAGAACACTTGCTAGTTACTTATACGTGTGAAGTAAAATATTAGCAGAGAGTGTTTACAAAGGCATGGTATTTAATTCATCAATGATAAAAATTATAGTTTGGAAAAAATCTTCTTTTACAAAATTCTCTCTGAGGTGGAATGCCCCCTGCCCATCTGCCTTGTCCTGGACCAACAGGAAGTTGCAAAGTCTTGACAATTAAACGAAGAACCAGGTGCATTCAAGAAATAGGATGCTGGTTGCCTTATCAATAAAAGACTGTTCAGAGCTCTAGAGAAGCTAATGCACTCTGTGTCTAGTGGGGCAAAAAAGAATTCTCTAGCCAGATTAAGAGGAATGATAGTGTCGACATTGTGTTATCTGCATGTTACAAAGAAAGGTTCATAGCAGATAGGAAGAAAGCCAGCAGCTAGCATAACTGATAGGTAATTGCAGGCTGGGAAAAAAAAACAACAACTATAGAGGTGAGTGGTATGTAATCTATTGTTTGGGTGTGATTGTGTCACAGACACCTTCCAGGTCCTACCTTGTAGCAACATTTGGTTTCAGATTAGAGGCTTTCAGAGGGACAAAAACAACCTACCCGAGCAAGTAGTGCATACGTTTGCTCATTTAATGATTTGATACTTAAACCTTATTTAGTTGAGAGTCATGACCAAATGCTCATAAAAGCAGAGGATCTAAAGATGATGTCCATTTTCCTACCCTAAATATTTTCAGGCCTGCAGTTTTGACAGTTCTGTATTCTATGAAAACAGTTTTTATTGTTTTAAACTTTCAGTTGTCTGGCTGCATCCATGAAGAACATCTGAAGCCATTTCTCTCCCCCAAATAATATTGATCAGTCATTCACATGTATTTGTCTCTGTTG
Source organism: Mirounga leonina (assembly GCF_011800145.1). Classification (NCBI taxonomy): domain Eukaryota; kingdom Metazoa; phylum Chordata; class Mammalia; order Carnivora; family Phocidae; genus Mirounga; species Mirounga leonina. Next base: position 15,916,507 of record NW_023270377.1, read on the forward strand.
GGTTCTTTGTAGAACAGGGATCAATAGGAAATGAAACCGGGGAATTACTTTCATCAGAATTCATTTGGCATATGGTGAATAGAATCAAAATAGCTATTGAAAATATGGCAGACTTACCAAGTTTTTTGTTTGTTTTGCTCTTCAGCCCCCTCACCCCCAAAACATTCAGCAGCAATCTGAGAAAATATGCTTTGTTAACCCACAAGCCATCTTCCAAGCTGGCAGTGGAGAGTGAGCTAATGAAAGAGTACTAAGCAGTCTGAGGGTTCATAACAAATTGTGTTACCCTGGCTTTAGCCCAATATTGCTCTCATTCTCATCAATTCAATGTAAAATGTTTTCATCAAGTCTAGAGTCAACACCATGCACCTGGAAAGATAAAAGAAAGTCAGAAGATCAAACTGACTTAATGTAATTGCTAGAAGTAAATAGAATAATGTTTAGTAAGATAGCATATAGACGTCTACACTAGAAGGAGTGGTAAATAGTACTAATATAACAGGATGTTGGCAAAGATACATGGGAGAAAAAGGATCAGAGGGCTTAACAAGTCACAGGATGGTGGTTAAATTGTGTGCTGGGTAAAAAGACAATAGTCATATTGATACATAGAAACTGGATCCAACCCAATGAACTGTTTTCTGTTGAAGACCAATTGTTGGGCAGTAAATAAACCCCCTGGCAGGGTGAACCCAATGAGGTCATTGAGATGGGTACAGCTCTGGTTGTTTCACTGATAGTTACCATTTTGGTAGAGAAAAAAAAAAAAAAAAAGCAAAACTGATTTAAAACAAAACTTGTAAAAAATCTCCAAACAAACAAAAGCACATCCAGAATTTCATAGGAGCCCCATAAATACTGCTGATGAGTAGCCAAGAAGTTATGAAATAATTCCCCTCCTTAAATTTGGCATGAGTCATACGATATTACATTACTGGGATTCACGCCCTGAAGAAGGGGGGCTTAGCAAGATGCCAATAAGAAAAAATACCATAATACCTGTGAAGACAGATTAGAAAAATTAGAATGAGAAGAAAGACTGTTGAATGGTCTGCTTATGTCTTATTAAGCAGGGAGAACTCTGGGCAATAAGACAATTACCATCTACCATTATAACTTCTTTCCTTAATTGTGTAAGGATCCCCTTCAAAATGTGAATGCCCTAAAAAAAATTTGTTTGTTTAATTTTCTTTGCTAACACTTTTTTTCAAATCTACTTACTAACACTTTTTTTTTTTTTTTTTAAGATTTTATTTATTTGACACAGAGAGAGAGACAGTGAGAGAGAGAACACAAGCAGGGGGAGTGGGAGAGGGAGAAGCAGGCTTCCCGCCGAGCAGGGAGCCTGATGCGGGGCTCGATCCCAGGACCCTGGGATCATGATCTGAGCCGAAGGCAGTCGCTTAACCATATGAGCCACCCAGGCGCCCCACTATTAATGCTTCTTAAGGAAGGTCTTTAACACTAGGTTAGAGTCTCTTCTGCTAAGAGGGTTTAACTGCTGCTGGATAGGAGAAGGGGGAGGGTCATTGCCATGTGATCTCCTAGGGCCAGGCCACCACCAGGTTGTCGATCTGATTATGTTCTAACCACTTGGGAACATTGATTAATCTTCCCTTTAGAATTTCAGATTGGCAATTGCCTGCCATCTGAAAATACCGTGTATCAGCAGCTAGCTTCCCTGCCCTGTTGCCAGCAATACTCAGCTCCAGCAGTGGCTTCTGTGACAACATTGGTGCTGTTCTCATGCTCAAGCTTGCTGGCACCTGAATGTACCGGGAACTTGCCTGTCAGGAGGGTAGATCTCTAACAACAGCTTCCCTGGCAGCTTATATATCATTCTGTTGTCTTTGGTAGGTGATTAAAGCCATTGAGGAAGGCTATCGGCTACCCCCTCCCATGGACTGCCCCATTGCACTCCATCAGCTGATGCTAGACTGCTGGCAGAAGGAGCGGAGTGACAGGCCGAAATTCGGGCAGATTGTCAACATGTTGGACAAACTCATCCGCAATCCCAACAGCTTGAAGAGGACGGGGACCGAGAGCTCCAGGTCGGCCATGCTTGCTTAATAGTGATGTATGAAAGGATACATTAGAGGTGGCAGGCGAGTGCTGGCTCCCTGGAATTCCTGCCTATTTGTCAGAGGCCACTGCACAGCTCTCTGCAACTGGGGTGGCTTCTTTCTCAGTTAATGGAGTATGTATGATGGTTTTGCTCACCATGTTGAGGAGCCTAACACCTGTCAGGCCTCGAACAGTCATAAGAAAAACAAATTTAAGAAAACAGAACCAAAATAACAACAAAAACAAACCAACAACAAAGAAAGAGCAATGGTGCTTATTTGATGATGCTAGACCTGAACATTTAGGAAGAGAGATGACATGGACTTTGGGAAGACATGACGGTCACTAGAAGCTATATTTGGGGAAGGGAAAGGAACACTGGGTTAGTAAAAAATAAGAAGGAGTCGAGGACAGCTCTTCATGCACTGTAGTGTTAAGTTGACTTATAAAGTATTATAGGTGCTTATAGGCTTTACAGCAAGAAATTCATTTGGTTTTAGTTCTTAAAGTTTCTCTTTTTTGAGTCTTTCACGAGTAGAAGGAAACAGGGCCCAAATAGAAAGTGATCAGGTTACAAAGCATGCGGATGAATGTTTTGAGAGGGGTTTTAAAAAATGAATAGAATTGAACCACCTGTGAAAGAGGTAGTTATTTCATTGGAAAGAGCAAAAGGAAGAAGCATGTATCATTTCAGAAAGGAGGTAAGGATATTGCAAGTCCTGTAATTCAATAGGAACTTTTCTACTTGGAGACTGGGCCTCACTAGTGTAAGTTTCAGTATCCCTACATACCTGTTCCATCCAAAAGGGAATAGACCACCATTGCTATTAAATGATTTAAGAAGATCAGCATAAGATGACCAGCTGCTTCAGGCCTGCAAGAAGTGAGGCATTGACTCACCTCCAAATCTGTACTTCTCCAAGGTTCTCATTCATCACATGACCCTGAGTTACAAATAGGAGAACGTTTTTCCCACGATATCCAAGACCTTCTAGTCTTTGTCAGTGCTATGAGCATCTCCTCCAGTCTTCTGAAGACTTAGCCTAATGATTGTCATATATACTGATTATTATAAAGCATGAAGAAAAGAATCTGGATCAGAAAGCAGATACCCTCTATTCTTTTAGGCTTTCAGATCCCTTAGCACCAGCCACAATCCAAGAGCTTCATGATCAAGCTCTTCAAGAAATAACACTGGGCTGAATTCACATTTTATTTCTGCCACTTGATAGCCAAGTGACTTAAAAAAAAAAAAAAAATCTCCTGGCATTTCTGGGCTATTTTTTGTTCTTCAGTTCTCTGAGAGGTGTAACAGGCCTCTTCTATTCCAAGGTGAACATCCTTCAGCTTTTGGATCTCCAGCTCCAGATCCCAAGAATTCTGTCTGAGCGTCCTAGGGCCCGTTCATTGGTACTTGGTGCTTCTCCTGCTGGTAGAAACTCTTCAGTTACTCATATTGCATAATGTGTGCTTTGTACCATTTATGCAGAACAAATTGAGAACAAATTGAGTTATTGGATATACTCTTCTCAATTCTAAATTTTTCTCACTGATGGTACTTCAGTAGTTTCGGTGCTTATTACTGCTTGCTGATAATGGGTTGTAGTATAACATTGTATGTGATTCAGCACAAAATTGGGCAAATGTCATGGTGTTCCACAAAGAGCACAGAGATTTCCAGAACAAGCTTCAGAGTGACCCTTAGAGTTAATTGATATTGAGTGAGGATATTTTCATCCTCAGGTCATTTTGACCTTGTCAGGTACCTCGAGCCTACATGTGGCCCTATTAATGCTCTTGGCTTAAAGTTAGAAATGCAAACTATTGGTCTTTGTCTAATGATAGATATTACTTATAAACATTAATACTAATCTCTAAAATCCTCTGTGGTGATACTTGTTATTGGGGGAAGAATTAAATCCTGATTATTCTTGCTATAAAAATTTACAGAATTTTACTCAGAAAATGAATTGAAATAATGTACATAAAAGGTCACAAAGGCAAGCTACTATTTGGACACAAAACTGATAAAACATGTCTTTGGTAAAATAGTTATGTAAGAAAGAAGTAATGCAAATTAAAGTAACAGGTAAAACTTATAAAACAAACAGTGGAATTGAATCAATTCTGCTATGTAGAAAATTAATCAAGGCATTACACTGACTTAATTTTGTTTTCATAGGAAAATAATTTTTTTGGCTAAAAATTCAGTAATGATAATATTGTGATTTAGTGTTTATATTCAAGCAACACAGTCTCAGGATGAAAATTAGGTCGGAATGTTAAGATCAACTGCATTCTATAATTTCTAGGGAAATGGGAGTTCAAGAAAATTTAACTAAACAAGTAGTTGTGTCGCTCTACAGGAGATTAAAGTAAAGGCAGTATAAAATACCCTGTGAAGGTCTACCCAATAACTATTAAGTAGTTTGATGTTGAAGATGACTATAATTCCCCTAATAAAGGCTTCCATAAATAGATGTTTTATCGTATATCAATATCATGCCTTCAACTGTTGTCACTCTTGACGATGACCTAACATAAAACACCTGGCCTGAGAAATGAGTAAACTAATAAATAACTTAATAAAAAGTGCTTAGAATTCGTTGGAATGATTATCTAAGAGGGAATACGAGAAGCACATTCCACAGTCCAAGCGGTGATCAAAGTGGCCATTCTTCCTTCCCGTCTTGGCACATGTGCTGGTCAGGCATGGGCTGATTAAAGAGGGCATTAACTCCCTGCTGTCCCAAGTTTGTTTGAATGCACGGAGCCTGCTTGCAAACCTGGCTGGGAGCATGCTGGACTTGAACTCTTGCTGTTTTCTCTGCTTCATCGAATCTGGCAAGTTGGAAGCTCACAATTTTCCTTACTCATACTTCACTAGGGTTTCCATAGATGCTGTCCTGAATATGTAATACTCCGTACCAGCAGGGACTGCACTCTTCCTGCAAAGGCTGAGCCAGGTTCAGCCACAAGGTTTCCCGCAATCTTTGCCCCAGGCGAGGGTATTGAAAGACCTGTACGATCGTTAATGTACGAAGAGGTCCACATAAAACAAATGCAGGAAGTGGAATTATGAACAGATAAAGTGATGGATACACGCTTTTAGCAACTTTGTGAAATTAGGGGCAAAAAAACCTCCTGATGCCATTTGACGATAGGTAGTCCCTCTAAAAAGCCTGTCCTTGGCATTTCAGTGCCTATCTTAGGCAATCTGACTTCTGAGTCTTGCCATCTAGCTGATAATACTTGTCTGTCTCCAATTCCTCGTTCCCTTACCAGACCTAACACTGCCTTGTTGGACCCAAGCTCCCCTGAATTCTCCGCCGTGGTATCGGTGGGCGATTGGCTCCAGGCCATTAAAATGGACCGGTATAAGGATAACTTCACGGCTGCTGGTTATACCACCCTAGAGGCTGTAGTGCACATGAACCAGGAGTAAGTACTCAGCGATGTAACACCAAAGGGTAAATCTAGATTTAATAGTATTTTTTTTTTTGTTTGCTTTGAGCTGCATTATCATCCTCCTCATTTAAAAAAAAAACAAAAACAAAAAAAAACCCCAAAAAACCAAACTGGAATGCCTTTCATTTTGATTGAGTATAATTTTCCAGAGCCTCAAAAGCACCTACATTGTTGTGTTAAATTGCTTAATTAAACATTTTAATGCACCTGCCTTGTTGTGCTGTATGAACCGTGGCTGTTTTCAAATGTGCGTCTGCATGAAGCCCGGAAACGAGATTCTGCGCCCTCGTAACTTTTTCTCTCCGTCCTTTTTTCTCCCCCTACCTACAGTGACCTGGCAAGAATTGGTATCACAGCTGTCACACAACAGAATAAGATTTTGAGCAGCGTCCAGGCGATGAGAACCCAAATGCAACAGATCCACGGCAGAATGGTTCCTGTCTGAGCCAGTACTGACTAAACTCGAAACTCTTGAAATTAGTTTACCTCATCCATGCACTTTAATTGAAGAACTGCACTTTTTTTACTTCGTCTTCGCCCTCTGAAATTAAGGAAAAAAAAAAAAATCGAATACCTGCAGTGTTGCTTGGTGTACAGATCGCCTAAACTGGGGGGCTTCGCAGAAATGACCGCCGTCGTTTGAAATTAGACCTGGAACAAATTGTTTCTCAGAAGTGCTCCATCCATCACCAGTTTGTAAAATACATGTACGTATATAAATAGAACACCGCCTCCGAGTTTTGATGCCTCACTTGCTGCCAGACGTTGAGCTTCTCTGAGGCATCCTTGATCCTCTCTCCATTGGGAATTACAACTGCAGTATTTTGTTTGTGGCGTGAACGACCGTCATCCTGCTTTCACTGGAATGGATACCGCGCCCAGGAACATTCTGGAAGGACTCAGTTGTAGCTTTTAAGGCTTGGTCCATACCATGGGAAACAACCTAGGTGAAAACCCCGTGGCTCATCAGTGTTGCTCCTTCAGTGCTCAGGCCACCTGGTGGCTTACGGTGGTGACATAAGGGGCTGGAAAGAGAAGGAAAGTAGATTTCAAATAATAATAATAATAATTAATAATAATAAAACCCAAGCACCTCCCCCTCACTGGACAAACAAGGTCTGTTTCTTTGGGCCTGAGGCTGTGCCATATGAAGTCGTGTTTTGGGACTCTACAAACTTATTGTAACTACCTTATGGATAGCGGACCGTGACAATCTTGAATAGGGAACTTTCACACTTCCCTCCTTTAAAGAAGCAAACCCAAGCCCACAAGGTAAGGCAAACCCCACCCCCCAAAAAACAAAAACAAAAACAAAACCAGCAATGAATCTTTCTCCAGTGTAAACTTTTTTCTTAACTTGATCTAATTTGAAACACTGAGCAATAAATATTCTTCCATGTCTGTCATTTAGTTTGGGGTTCTTTCAAGATTTCAGTCCTCTCTTAACAATGGGAGAAGAGACCAGTGTGGAAACCGGTATGGCTTCCCAGCTGTTCTACCAGGAAAAAGTGAGTTAGGAACTATATGAAGTCAGGTTTGGGAACGTGGCACCTAGAGCCTCGCTGGCTTTGCTTTCTCTCACACACAGTTCCTCTTGCCTTTTGGTGCCCTCCATTCGTGCCACAAATATTTACTGAGTATCTGTTGGGAACCAGGTAATCACCTCTAACCTTGGGTCATGCCTTACTCTTTGGAGACTTTGCTACAGTTGAGAAGTACTGGAAGATCTGTCCATTATTCTCACTTTCTGTCCTGCTCCAGTAACCCCTGCACCAAACAGGGTCAGCCGGGGAGGATTTACCTAGAAGTCAATAGTGAGGCTTAGAATTCACCTTGACATCCTCATTATCAAAATGTGACCTGCTGGAAAACATGCTTCTCATCCGTCAAGACCACTAGACCTAGATGCTTCTATTTTAATCCCAGAATTTTCTTCTTGAAACGTGAATTAAATGGCTTTGTTTATTCCTAGAAACAGCCTAACGTTTTTGCCTGGACAAATTTTAACTTCTTAAACTCTTTCATTTTCACCACTTTTTTTTTTTTTTTTTAAGATTTTATTTATTTATTCATGAGAGACAGAGAGAGAGAGAGAGAGAGGCAGAGGGAGAAGCAGGCTCCCAAGGAGCAGGGAGCCCGATGCGGGACTCGATCCCAGGACCCTGGGATCATGACCTGAGCCGAAGGCAGACGCTTAACCATCTGAGCCACCCAGGCGCCCCCATTTTCACCACTTTTAAACACGAGCTTGGCTGATTTTAATGACCTTCCCCCTCACCCCCTTGGTTTTATGCTGAAAGCTATTTCTCATAGAGCAAGGCATGTTCAAATTGAGGCTGTCAAATCATGACAGTTTAGTAAAAACCTTTTGGCAACATTGCTTGTAAAAGCTTTTCTGTTCAGAAGGAATGTGAAATTTGTTTTTTTTTAAACTACTCCAGCCATTTTTGTTTTATCACCACTTTTGCTGAACCCTAAGAGTTCTAGATATTCATGTTCAAAGCTGACAAATATAGGTGGTTTTTTGCTTGCTGTAAAAAAAAAAAATTATATATATATTTTTTTCCTCTGGAAGGGTATGGAGTATTTTGTTTTCAATCTCCACGGACCAATTCAAATAAGGTAACGTGATGGCATTATCTTGGAAGTCAAAAGAATGTTTCCTTGCATACATTGAATAACTAGAAGTTTTGCTTTCAAGACAACAATGTAAGATGAGGTATTTTTCTACACACTGAACATACTCAAAGCAGAACATTTCAAAAGAGAGAGTGTGTCAGTTGTAAGATATCCAATTGTAAGATACCCAGGTTAATGCTGGGCACTATACTGTGGTCATGGTGTTATTTCTCAGGGCATGTTTTCTGTATGTGCAGGATAATCAGGCGAGGCTTAAAATCTTACTACATTTAAAAGGTTGCCTTCTGGATCTTAATTTTAATACACTGTAGAGTCCAGGCCAATGGGAAGGCCAAAAGAGGGCTTTCTAAGTGCCTAAAATAATATCCAGTAATAGCCAAAGTGAAAGTCTACTGCTTCTGTGACGTTACACATTTTCGAAGAGAAAGAGGAGGACAATAGGAATGTTCCATTGTTTCCCAGGACATGGAGGCAGGCTCTGGCATCTAAGACAGCTATGGATTCTAAAGCCAACTGAGATGTTGACACTGGGAATTTCACTCCGTGTTTCTTTATAACTCAGTCCCTCCACCTGTAAATTAGAGATAATGATACTTTAATAATAACACCTTTCCTAACACATGGTATTGTTGTAAGTGTATATGAAATGCTCTTATGTAGAATGCACTGAACTTCACAGAAGGAAGGTGTACTCTTCCTCCAGTGTTTTCCAAGTGTTACTCATCCATCTTTCACTTGCGAACCCAAATGTTGTATTGCAACATGCCAGAGTGGGGTGAAGTGAAGTTCAGTGGTAGGAGCCATGCAGATGAAGCTGCTTCACCTTGAGTGGATTTGTGAGGGTTTGATTTAAACATGTATGTATCTCTACAAAAGGTGGCAGACCTATCCAATACTCCTTTATCATTTAGCCTTGAAACTCATGACATTGTTATTTTATAATGGAAAAGGGTGAAATGCACAAGCGAGACCCCATTGTAATGAAAAGAACTGGATGGTAAGACACTTTGATGTCTTCACAATGGATTCAAAGGAACCATGTTTTGTTTATTTAGTCACAACAAAAGTCACATCTTTCCCTCATGAGGCCACATAGACCACAGGCTTTGGTCTTTGTTCAAGCAGTTCCCCACAAATAAGGAGTTGTCTGAATTCAAAAGAGCAAAGGTTTCTTTTTCTCTGCTCTATAGAGTATTCTGGCATCAACTAGATATAATCCTTCACATTCCCACACTTCTCACTTCAAACGTCCAACCCGTTCAATGTACACTGAGTCCCCAAATAGCCTACTTCCTATTGTGAACTATTGAAGAGTGTTGGTGAACTGACGGGACAGACGTATTTTGGGGACTCCTTTTTCTCCTCTAAGAATGGAATTTCTAGCAGCAAAACAAAATCACCTTCAAAAAGTGGGCATATCCATATGGTGTTGGTTGTACTCCATCAGTCTTGAGGTCTTACTCATGTTCTCCTTGTCCTGCATGTAAATTCATGCCTGCCTAGTGCAAGCCCTGCACATTTGATAGACTTACTAATCTGCAGAGAAGACAAAGCTGGAAAAGTAGATCCGGGTCCTTTCATTTTCTTCATAATTGTCAAAATGAATGATGTTGACAAATGGCTTCTTGAAGGGCTTGGTAGTTATAACCTCACCCACACTTAGAATTTTAAATTGCTTAAGAAGTCATCTCTATCTGAATATTTTATAAGAAAACTATTCCTCTCTCTAAATAAAGTATTTCCTACAAGACTAAATAATGGTTATTTACCTCAAAGAAACTAAATTTGATTTATAGCTCATACACAATAAACACATATGTACAAAACAAATAAATAATTGGTTTAATAAAATAAGCAAAATTGTCTGTGAAGATAGATTCTGGTCTTAATCCTTTGCTCTCCACCTGAGGTCATCCACTGCCAATCATAGCCATTGTGGTGGGAGATATGGTGTCCAAAGCAATCTTGGTGGTCAGTTGTCACAAAGGAAAGAAGAGAAATTGGTTATTTTCGTTCGTGTTGATTATTGAGAGGACAATGAGGAGCCACAATGATTCCATTGCGTCGTGCTGATCTTGTTCTGTTCTAGACTGATTGGACAGTTGAGATTGATCAGTTCTTGGTAGGCTCAAGCCCCCCAAACCTTTCTTGCTGGCACGCCAGACGTCACCCTGTGCCATAGCCCCAACGCTCCCTCTCTGTGCCTGTTACATGCAGCGTGTATGAATCCTTTACTAGATACTCTCCTTCATTAGAAGTTACTTTTTTTTTTTTTTAAAGATTTTATTTATTTATTTGACAGAGAGAGACACAGCGAGAGAGGGAACACAAGCAGGGGGAGTGGGAGAGGGAGAAGCAGGCTCCCCGCTGAGCCAGGAGCCTGATGTGGGGCTCGATCCCAGGACCCTGGGATCATGACCTGAGCTGAAGGCAGACGCTTAACGTCTGAGCCACCCGGGCGCCCCTAGAAGTTACTTTTTAGGAAAAAACATTCAGGGCTTTTTATCTCTTGGTTTGCATTTTTTCAGTCATAGCGTTGAATATTGGCGGATTGTGGTGTTTCCAGATTTGTTCCCAAGATACATAATTTCCCTTTCTGGAAAGGCTGAGTGCTAGTAGCTGGGGCTTTTCCGGTAGTGCAAGTTGCCTTTCACATCCTTTTACCTACTCTAAGCCTTTCTGCTCTTGCACAGTTCTTCCAAGTCAGAATTTTCGTTTCCACGGAGAGCCTGTTCACACAGTGGTTAAGGCATGGCTGTAGACTCAGACTGTGTGGGTTCTAATCCCAGCTTTGCTCTTTCACAATGTAGGACGTGACCCTGAGCAGGTAGCTCAGCTTTGCTATGATTCGATGACCTCATCCGTATGATAGGGGTAGGACTGGTACCTTCCTCGAGTTGTTATAATTAAGCTATTAATAGACATTTTTTCTTGTTGCTACTCTAGTTGTCATTTTTCCGAGGAGGAAAGCAAGAACTCAACGCTCTCCCTCCTGAACTACTCCTTTCTGAGCCATACCAAGTTCTACGTGCTTCTCTTCTTTCTTGCAATATTGGCTGACAACTGGCTGGCACTGTTGGCTGCTGTTTTGTCTAAACTCTTGTTCTTTTCTCTACAGGGAGTAGACTCTGCTATCTTGGCCTCACAGCCCTTCCTGTTGATTACAAAGCCCAGAGAAGAAAACAGAACACACCCTCCTTAGTCCCTTCGAAACGCGTTTCTTCTGCTTCTGCTATGCCAGTTCTGGAGCAAAGACACTGATGAAACACCACCCATACCCGAGAAGAATACCTGGATGACGTCCGAATCTCCTTTCCCAGTGAAAGAAACCGCAACCGTGCAAGGTTCAGCACAGGGTCTCCCGTTGCATTGAGGAATGTCCTGTCTCGCAGCACCAGCTCCGCAGAGCCCTTGTTCCTAAACTCCTTGTGGTTTTATTTATATGTTTTTCCATATCTCGCTCCTGTACGTCGCTGCTGCCTTGGTGTGGCAGCGAGTGACCCAAGGCTGACAGGTTGTACCATGGACACCAGGTTAGGTGCCACCACACAAAACAAAGCCAGTTCCCATGAGCTGCCTATGATATGCATTGCTGAAGTAACATTTTACCCAGGGTGTGCCATTGCCGTGATATAAATATATTTTTTTTCCTAGACTGACTATGAGCTGACTATCTCTTTTGATGTGTGTACATAGGTGTGAGTGTGTGCGTCCGCGGGTGTATGTGCGTGTGAGTGTAGAACCTCATGCTTAGAACTGCCTGTGAATGTTGTGGAATGAGACACCCGGAGAGTTCTGGTTTCTCGCCAGTTCGGAGATGAAGAGCCACATGAGGTGGTGGGCCTGGAAGACCGCGCCCGTCCCCTTAGAAAGACAGCCCGGAAATGTTCAATGTCCTGTATCTAGAAGTGTGTTTTGTAACTGCCACACTAACCTTAATATGTAAGTCTACAGCTTTGGATGGAGGCAACGTCACCTCAGCGGTGGGGTAATTTGAGAGTATAAATCTATTCAGGTGACAACCCATCATCTAAATCACTAATTCCGATTGAACTACTCATCTGAGTCGCCGGTTTCTTGATGGAGAGAGAGAGAGAGAAGGGGATGGAATTTGTCTGGTAACCCCAAATGGAACAGAAGCAGCCTTTGTTTTCCTGCATAAATGGACTCGTTGAATGCGAACAAAATATATGCAATTCATATACTTCCGGAGATGAACGTAGACGCGTGTGTCAGCTTTGAGATGATGTGTCCTGGATTAATACTTTGTCTCTCAATGTCACAGAAAAATACATGCCAGTGACTCTTGAGGTTAGCATAGTCGGGATTAAATGTCCTCAAGTGATTTCAGGTTCCCCATTTACAGGAAGAGTTCTACAGTTATCAATATGCAGCTAACTCCGATGGCCCTTAGCCTTCTAGGATCTGAGGTCCGGTGTGTGAAGATTCAGTTCTGATAGGATACGTATACCAAACTCCAGCCAACATACTGCCATTTTTCATAATCTGAGTGGCTGCCTTGCTTATTCTAAACTATGGTTGCAGAAACTGTGGCCATTTGCATAAGCTATACCATCAAATCAGGGAAAAAATGGGAAAAAAAAAAAAAAAGATTCTGAACCCTATGTTGTTGAATAAGTAGAGAAAATCATCAATAAATATTTATTACATTCTGACAGGGTGTGTGGCATTGTATTCTCATAGCTATGCCAGAGTGACAAAGTTAATTCACCCCTTTTTGGGGACTTTAATATATTTTTAAAGGGATGTGCCTATGCATTGATGCCTGAAAAATATGTATAAAGAAATGAGGTTGAATCTCTGAGCTGGTCATCTTTCCCCAGAGGTCAGGGCAGGAGGCCAACTTCAGGGACTGTATCTAGCCCCATTAGCGAGTGCTGGCCTAGTGAGTTCAGATGCTCGATCTTGCTCAGATCTTCCTTTAGGCAGCATTAAGCTGTTCCCCTGCACCAAATCAAGTAGCTTCACCATGTGTCTGCCGGCCCCAAATTATTTTTAACAGTCATGGATGAAATTTTCTGGTGTGCTGAAAAAGTTATTTTCAAGACAGGTTGTACTCACTACACTGCTGGTGTGTGTGTTTTGAGAACTCTTGTATTCAATCTGTGAAGGATATGTGTATTAATCCATACACGCTTATAGCCTCAATATTTGTCTGAAGACCCTCAAATTCTGACCAATAAAGGAAAGTTCTAGAAGCAATATTTTCACTTATTTAGCATTCTCCAAATAACATCAAGCATTGATACACACTGAAGAGTGCATTTATTTTTTGTATCACTCCAAGTATGTTGGAATATGCAAGGACTGTGGTTAAAATTAGAATGTATAAGGCATATTATAATTTAGTTCATACCGAAAAGGAAATTAACAGAACATTGCTTGGTTCCTACATGTTCCGAAAATTGAGCGATCTCTTTGAGTTAGACATAGATTTTCTATTTTGTTTTATTTTGTCAAGGTATTTTTCTTCCCTTCATGAACTTTAGGTACACATAACTTATGTCATTTATTTATGGTCTTTTATACCTAGTTTGTAAAATTGTAAAATAGCAAACTAAATGCAAAGAGTTTGCATTTGAAAATAATAAAGTAGTTGCCGTATACAGACCTGGAATCCAGTTGTCTCTTTTAAATAATTTTTCTGTATGCCTGCTGTTCCTAAATCAATTAATTCTTGATTGTCATTTGGTTAGAACATAAAAATCTTCAGTTCTAATTGAGTGTGCTTAGTGAGAGGATAAAAAGCATTGACTTCTAAACAGCCCTTGCCCTTAAGAACAATACATTAGCAAATCAGACTTAGGTTTTATGAGATCCTGTAAGTATCCCAGTGTAATTAAGACTATGATCTTTGGTTGGAATGTAGGGCCCCCCACTTACTATTGATAATGCAATTTAGGGCGAGTTTCCTAACTTCCCTGTGCCCATTTCCTTGTTTGTACAATGGCAATTATAATACCACAGACTTTTTTTTAAAGATTGATTGATTGATTGATTTGAGAGAGAGCACGTATGAGCAGTGGGAAGGGACAGAGGGAGAGAGAGAGAGAGAATCTCCAGCAGACTCCACGCTGAGCCTAGAGCCCGACGGGGCTCCATCTCACAACCCTGAGGTTATGACCTGAGCTGAAATCAAGAGTCAGACGCTTAACTGACAGAGCCCCCCACAAACTTTTATAAAGACTAAATATATTCGAACTTTAGCACAGGGTCTAACATCTAGCCAGAACTCAGCAAATGGTAAGGAGAGTGGTTTCCTCTCCCTTATCTATGGTCTCAGTTACCCACGGTCAACCATGGTCTGGAAGCAGATGACCCATCTTCTAGTTTAGCATCAGGAGGTCACTTGTAACCTAACGTTATGTGACAGTGCCTGTATCATTCACCCTACTTCATCACCTAGGTATTTTATCATCTCAGTGTCATCACAAGAAGCGTAAATACAGTACAATAAGATACTTTGAGAGAGTGGGAGACCATATCCACATAACTTTTATTATGGTATATTGTTCTATCATTCTATTTTACTATTATTTATTGTTAACATCTTACTGTGCCTATTATAAATTAAACTTTCTCATCAGTAGGTACACATTGGAAAAAAAATACTATATACCGAGTTTGGTATTATCTGTGGTTTGGGGTGTCCACTGGGGGTCTTAGAATGTATCTCCTGTGGATAAGAGGGGACTACAGTATTCTCAGGAGCATTTATATTGATATAACCTGTCTTCTTCAACATCCCCAGTTCTATACCCTCTCTAACATCTTTGCTAGTGACTAGCTACCCATTCTTACCACAGGCTCTTAATCCTGGATTGTTGGATCCTTGAGAGTGCATTGGGGCTCCAGGGGGTCCAAGATTATCCCTAAAACATGGTGTAAATGTTAATGCTTATATGTCTATGTGTGTTTTGATGGGGAGAAAGTTCTTAAATTTCATCAAATTATAAATGAATGTGGAATGCAAAACTAATAAGAGCCATAGTTTTAAGGATGAATGCTCCCATCATTATACCATTTCATTAAACAAACTGTCAGTTGACTGAGCCCCCGTTAATTGAAAATGAGTCTCAAGACTTATGTATTAACTAAAGCCCTTACGAGGAGCTGGCTTCAGAGAATGAGAGCATGCTGTCTAGTGTTACCAGAGATATTTTAAAACAGAGACCTTGAAATAAAAAGAATCTGGGTTACATCTGGTTATTTTGTGTTTATTTCTTAAGTACCTCTCTAGAATCAGCTATATTAATTAATAGGTAGAGTAGCTGATAACATATTTATGATTTGAGGCAGACGAGGCTTAGCATTTTCTGTCCCACTTGTTTAGCAAGATAGAAAGTCAACTGTAGTAGAGATATATCTATATTTATAAATAGATGGAGCTATATAAATATAGATATGGACTTTTTATGAGGAATTTTCTCAGGCCTTTAGGAAAGCTGAGAAGTCCCATGATCTGCAAGCTGGGGACCCTGGAACGTCAGTGGTATAGTTCAGTTCAAGTCCAATGGCCTAAGCACCAGCTGAGCCACTGGCGTAAGCCCCAGTCCATAGGCAGAAGATGAGACGTTCTAGCTCAGCTAAGCAGGAAACCAAAGGGGAATTCCGCCTTTCTCCACCAAGCATTCTATTCGGGCCCTCAACATATTGGATAATGCCCACTCACACTGGGGAGGGCATTCTACTGCACCTACCAATTCAAACGCTGATCTCATCCAGAAACACCCTCACAGACACGCCCAGAAATAATGTGTAATCCGGGCACCCCATTAACCCGTCAGGTTCACAGGAAACTCACCATCACTTCTACCAACGAAGTAGTTTGCCCTACATTTTCAAGAATGAGCTGGCAGAGCGCGTATCAAAATTGCCACACGTAATCTTACCAATGATTTTGAGATTGATTTCAGTGTAGCATAATATGAGGCTTTTGTATTATTTTGAGTAATGAAGGCTAGCTTCTGTGATAAAAGGCCCCACATTTTCAGTGTTTAACCCACTTAAGTGTTGTTTCTAGCAAACATCATGGCCTGATGGAGATCCAGAGGATCTTTCTGGCAGCTTTGCAAGCAGTGAGCTGGATCCAAGCTCCTTCCCTCCCGTGAGGCTGTCATCTTCAACGGTGGCTTCTTCTTCTTCTTCTTCTTTTTTTTTTAAGATTTATTTATTTATTTATTAGACAGAGAGAGACACAGCGAGAGAGGGAACACAAGCAGGGGGAGTGGGAGAGGGAAAAGCAAGCTTCCCACTGAGCAGGGAGCCCGATGCGGGGCTCGATCCCAGCACCCTGGGATCATGACCCAAGTCGAAGGCAGATGCTTAACGACTGAGCCACCAGGGCGCCCCTCAACGGCGGCTTCTACCGCCACCATACCAGAGAATGTGGGTGACTGTTGAAAGCTTTATGGCCAGGCCTGGAAAGGGCTTGTATTCTCCCTCCCTTATCTTATTGGCCAGAACCTATCATATGGGCCCAAGCTACTGTTTGGAGGCGGGAAGGTGCAGGGGAAGATGAATTAAATCTGTTGAGCAGCAAGCCAGTCTCTACCACAAGTACAAAGGAGCACCGTGCACCGAGGGGAGGTCAGAGAAAGCTTCCTGTCAAAGTCAAATGCATCTCTAAGCTTCGTTTGATCTGCTCCCGCAAATGTGTCTAATGCTTATTTCCCAGAGAGGCAGAGAAGCATGAGCAGTGTTCGGACTTGCTATGATATTTGCATCCTCATCCTTGTCTATCCAGATGCTACAGAGACAACACTTTCTTTCCTGCATCCCAGATCTCTATGCGTTCTCTAGCCACAAGCTTCTGTTTATATACAAAAGTGCTGCCTTTTCAGGTTTAAATGGCCTTAGCCACTCAGTATTCCTAGGATGAGAGAAGGGAGTGGGGAGCAGAGAATAAGCCCTAATCCCAGGAAAGAGATTTAAAGCAGTATTTTTCCTCTGACTAAAGATACAACTAGAATGAGCAAAACCAAACCACCTTAGCCCCTTGACATCTATCAGCTGGGCACGACCTTAATTAAAGTCTTGTTCTGTCTGAAGCATCCTAAGAACTGGAGCTAAAGCTCAGACTTACAGGGTTTTTCATTCCCTTTAGCATTTTTGAACACTTAACTACACGCCAGCCATGTATTAAGCTCTGTTTATTTAAATGCAACAGCCTGTATCTGTGACAGAAGTCCTCATATGTTCATTTTATGGATGAAAACACTAAAGTACAGATTGCTTAGACAATTAGTTCAAGGCGACCTTGCTGAAAAGGGTTGGAATCTGGGATTTAAACACAAGTAGTTGGACTCCAACAATTTGCTTATAACTTCTACAGCACCCTGCCATACCGTGTGTATGATAAACTCAATCTGATCAAACATCTTGCCAGGTGGGTACGTTCCAGTTTGTTATCGATGCTACACGCCACTGGTAGTAGGTCTATATGCCAGGACATTCTTTCATAAACGCTGCTTGCCTCTTCTGTTGCCAGGTGGCTCATTTTTGATCAGTGAGTCATGCTATTGTTTCTGGTAAGTTCTAGTGAGAGAAACTACAGCTTAAATACAATGTTTACCTTACATGCTGCCTTTTGTAAGAATTCATTTCCGAAGTCTACTTTTCACTTAAAAGCAGAGTGTAATCTATTATCACTAAAATACTACCATCTGATGTAGAGCGGGGGAGGAAGTAGTGATTTTCTTTAATCATCACGTTTGTATTCTAAGCATAAAAGTCATGGATGGAACTTCTCACGTGCCATTCTTCACTTGATGACAGCCTAAGACAGAGAGGCTAGTCATTAACCAAATAGAAACAAAGGATGGATCCAAGGACAGAAGAAAAATTCACTGAAATGGAGTCTGAGGATCATGTAATAAAAAAGGACACAGAGTTCATGTGAAGCCTGCCTTGGCTACTTACTATCTATGTGACCTTGGGCAAATCACTTAACCTCCCTGAAACAAAGTTTACTCACCTTTCTTAAAGTGAAGGTAAGAATTCCCTGCTTTGTCAGGGTCCTGTAAGAATTCAGTGTAATCAGTTCATATGAGTGGGACTGACCCATCCCCATCTGGAGTTAAGCTAGTGGGTCCGAACTGGAAAGCAGGAGCTACAAACGCGGCGGATGTCCACAGGAGCCAGTTAGGCCATGTGAATGAGTGACAACTGTCCAAATGTAACACAAGAGAAAACACGTAAGTATTTTGATAAAACATTAGATTGATCAGATGTTAATGAATATTATTCAGCAGGTGGTAGGTTGGGGCAAGAAGGGTTCTACAGCCAAATAAGATGAGAAAACCCTGATGCGTTCTATGACCCCCTTTTGGAGAGTCATAAAGTGCATTAGCCTATTAAATGCTCTGAGAAGTCCTGCAGTAAAGAAACTAGTTTTGCCAATTTAACCTGCCATTTTTCCAAAGACGTTTGAAAATGAAACCTTGTTCACATCTCCATGGAACGAAAGCTCTCAGTCTATCCTTTAGGGTTTCATATGAGGAAACCGAAGGAGAGAGGCAAACAGCTATTGTACAACGTTTAGCTCAAGTATCCTGATCCACCGCCCACAAGACATTCCACCTTCCCAACCCCAGGCATATTCGAAGTACTTACCTAGCTTCGTGGCGGCATGGAGATTTGCCTTTTCTCCAGCATGGCCTAGTGGCTGCAGTACTGTTTGGGGATGGAGCATGTGAAATGGGAAGCATGGGTGGGAGAGATTATGCTACTCGGAAGTATGAATATCAAGTCCTGATTTCAGAGCCCATATAGCAGGTTTTAATTCACGAACTGAACCATGTGAGCCAAAGTCATGACCAGGGCTAAGATGTCTAAATTCTTCCAGTCCTCGTAAAGAACCAAATAGATTTTGACAATGCAAAAATGCACGACACACTTAAATCAACAACCTAATTAAGACTCGTAGCTATATGGTCGGCTTCAGCCTCCGTCATTTTACCCTTCCCTTCGGAGGAAGTGCCTTGAGCCTTTGACTGTTCCCAGTTGAATGGGTAATAGACCCCCAACGTATCTTGTTTCTGGCAATTGCCCTGAACATAATTCTTTGTTTACAGCAGCGTTGTAGAAAACTTGATGAATACTTAGAAGAAAATAGAATTAGGACTTAAGGACCCAGTTAAAATCAACTTAGTAGAACATAGACATTGCTTTGTGTAGAGCTGGAAAAGATAGCCATGAGAGAAAGTGGCTTAAACATACACCAGAGAAACTATATATTATACACATAATATGTAAGAGGCAATTATGGCCTAGTAATCTGCAGTGTATCACTACCTAGCAATCAGATTGATGGATTCTAATGAGACCCATGTTGTTTGTAATCAGACTGGCATTGCTTATTCAGAGCTCTATTCCATAAGATGCACTTTTAAATGGCTCAGATTGCACCAGATGCTATAAGAAATGGCATTCCATTTTATTCCATTACCAGCATTTTTCCCTCTTCCAATTAGCATAATTTAAAATCAGCCAGAGGCAAATGCGCAGGGCTGAAAAGTTGCAAGGAAGTTCAAGAAAGACTTGATAGGAAAAGGCAAAAAGACACGCATGCACAACAATTTTTTATTATGGGCAAGAGAACATTACAATTAATAGAGTTCTTAGTCTTTAAATTGCCCAGAATTTATTTCTGTGACTTATTGAAATATTAGAATCTCTCAGGGGGCTAATTGCCCTGTAGGTTGTTCTTGCTTATGCATTATCTTGTGGATGACATAATCGTATCACCACCTCATTTACCATTCAGTTAAGGTCTTAATTGAGTTCATCTTTTTTTCTCTCCTCAAAATGGCCAGGAACTTAGAGAATCAAAACAAATTCTCATTTGCAAAAGGAGAAGATCCTTGTAAATTGCCTCTTTATAAGTCAGGTCCCGACTGTTTATAAAATATATGAAGTTAAAAGTTGAGCTGACATAATACACATTTTTCCCTGATGTAATCTGCCATGATAGTAAAAGCAGAGCTAGCTGGTTAAATAAGGATTCGCATCTGATGTTAAAAGACTAATTTTCCAATGATTTGCCTCCCCAGGATCTCTGCATCATCCTCTCAGTAAGGTATAAGCTCCCAGGCTGTATCTTGGGCTTTTGCTGGTAGCTCGCACAGCATTCACTCCCCCTTGGTGCTCTTCCTAATAGTACCTAACAGATTTCAGTAGAGGATCCATGTTCTCTCTTTATGTCACTTGGGTGGAACTGACCCATCCCCGTCTGGAGTTATACCAGTGGATCCAAACCTCTGAACCAATTACTGCTTCAAAGGAGGTCCAATCAGAGTGTAACTTGAGACTTCTTTATAAAGAACCATAGTGTAGGAAGCAATCTTTCTTGAACTCTACCCCATCCCCCACATGAACGAAAGGCGCCATTTGCTCTGGCAGCCATTTTGGGATCATGAGAAAAGTTAGCCTCAGGGTGGAGGTGATACACATAGATGAAGAGAATCTTGAAGAAACCAGAGCCAGACCCACGGGTGTACTGGAGCCTGTTTGTACCAACCAGCTCTCGAGAGCTGAATGTTAAAGTTGGAGGACGCTTGTGAGCTGGTTAACATCATGTTGGGAGCTGGCAATTGGCCACAGTTGGGAGTATTTACACCATGGACGTATGCAAACACTACAAGTCAGGGCTGCTGCTTTTTTTTTTTCCTCCTTTCTCTTTTCCCTTTTCCCCCTCCCCCCAGAGCTGTGTGGTAAACATTTCCTAGCTTTGCACTTAATGCCTACTTGTTTTTCAGGATCCTGAGTCAGTGCCTCATGGAGTTCTTCTTTATCCTCTTAGTCTGAGTCACTAAGTCCCTTCTCATATCACCCTGTGCCTACCTCATCTGGAGTGCTTTTAGCAATGTGGAGTACTTATCGATTTTCTTGTCGATTCCCCCACTAGCCTCTAAGATCAACAGCATCTTAGAAATCTTAGGAATCTTTCATTTTTCTTGTCTACATCTTCACGGGTAGACACATGGCTGCCATATTATAGGTTCCCAACCAATGCTGGCTGAATTCCTTGAATGGGTGAATAAGTAAATCCTCATGATTTGTTTTTACTGCTTGACATTCAAGGAAAGAAGAAATACTCTGTCATTACCCTTAGTACATAACCTTATACTAAATATGTGAATCATCATAAAGCCATCAAAACTCCTTGACTTCTCCCTTCTTCATTTTTCTCATCTTTAGTATCACCATCATTATCACCATGTGTTGTCTGCCCAGGTATCAGGCAAGTATAAGTGTGTTGAGGGATAGAAAGATCCTTGGCTTTTTTATCAAATAGATGGGATATGAATTCTAGTCCTGCCATTCACTGCCTGGGTCTTCTTAGGCAAATTGCATGCTTTCCTCATATATAAAATGGGAATGGGGTCTAACATTTAAGGTTGCTGTGTGAAAGTAAATAATTGGTAAATAGCCAGGTGCATGGTAATAGTTAAGAAATGGTAACTCTTTACCTTCATGTCCTCCAAACTTAACCATATTTTGCTTTATTTTTTCCTAAGAGCTATCACCTAAGATTTAGAATCTGACTTCCATTTACTTTGTTTGGATATTTCAAACTAGTTTTGCATCCTGCGAATCCAATTATGACTAATGACAGCCACAAATATTACTATATATCCCCATGGAGATTGGAGGCAAAAACATTTTTTTTCAAGCTGAAACCCTATCACTTACAAGTTTCTAAGAAGGTTCTTGTTTTTAGGGTTGATTATGATTTGTCTTTGGATCCCTCCCATCCTTTCCCCTTTTATTAGATCCTGTGTGTACGTGTGTACATCATTGAAACTTGCTCATAGGAAATCAGAATGTGAGACCAGACCATGACAGGAACGATGTAAAAATTGTCATCTTTTCATATTTTAATTTGGAAGACATACTTCGGGTAGAGAGAAAAAAAAAAAAACAGAAAACAAAACTGGGTTGGTCTTAGCAACTTGGACTGAGTAACTCTTGCCCTATATGTGGTGTTAAGATCGAATATGCCAGACTTTGGAAAATATCCTATTGACTCTTGTGAATGTCATGTCTCAGCCATGACATCAGGTCACATGCAACAGGTGGCAATTTTGCCCTGGATGGAAGGTTAATCATTGTCAATCATCCTGAAAGGGGGAAGCTCTAGGGCTGAACAGAATCTTGCCCCTGGACTAGTAGAGAGGATATTTTCTTCTGTAGGGCCTCAGATGGCGAAGTAAAGTTGAGCCATGGGAGTATCTGGAGTATTTCCAGTGGTGAGAATTATTGGGTCCCTGCACAAAGAAGCAGGCTAGAGATAGGCAGGGTGTTGACCGAATAAGGAGATCTAGTGAGGAACCTGAGTATGTGGGATGTTAGCAGTTTTGAGCTATTCCCTGTAACCTTAAACTTCAATTAAATTGGGGTAAACCACATCTTCCCTAATCCATTCCCAACTGTGATGTGGGCAATCGGGTTAAGCAGTAAGCTCACAGTAAGACCAGAGAGAAGGGAGGAAGGGCTTGTAATGAAAAATAGCTACCCAGAAGAGGCATGCTATCATGAGGATTGTCAGTGGCACAGGAGAAGAACCAAAGGGAACCAGACAGATTTGCTCCAGACTATATGGGAGGCAGGAATGCTGGGAAGCACTCAGAAACCTTTGAGAAGGCTATTTGCCAGGACTTGACTGGAAAGAGATCAGATCCATCTCCCTCCGAAGACGATGCTCTTCCCACAATGTCATCAGGCTTCTTGAAAGATGAAGTGGAGCTGGAGAGGAATGTGGTTCATTGGTTAACTTCCTGTAGCATTTCCACAAAGCAGACCTGTGAAAGTATTGCTTTTCCTTCGTTTCAGCAGTCCTTTTGGTATAAGTTGTCCGTTATTATTGTTATCTGTCCAAATGTCTTGATGGAGGAGTGGGATATAGGGGAAATTTGTGTTTTCATGAGAAGCAGTAACATTTCACATCTTAAGCAAGACTTTTAACTCTCTGGTCGATGACGTGAAATTGATTTTCCCCCAGCTATACACCAATGTGATAGGAAATCTACTTAGCGTAATAGGTACTCTCTGCTTGATGTCATTGGAAAATAATACCGTACAGTTTAGAAGATACTAGATCTAGCCTGAACTCTGCTACAAAGAGCTTTGTGAGTGGGAATATGTCACTCATGACTTCCTGTTCTAAAACCAGGACTCGAACTCCCTAATCTCTACTATCTTTCAGCTCTAAAATTCAATGTATGCTTTATATCTCTTGGTTCCTAGGTATGAGCTTCAGAATGCAAGAATGTTTATATGCAGTCACAGAAAAGAAAGGCAGCACTGATATTTAGCAGGTATATCCCAGCCCTGCTGTAGTAGCTGTTATGATATATAAGTATTTTCATGCTACTTGGTGCATGGTTTGTGTTCTGAAGCACCGTGAGTTGTCCCCGTTATCCTAGCTCTCCTAATTGTCCCCTGTGCAGCCCCGCGATCACTGAATCCATGCATTTCATAGAAATTTATTTTTTGAAAGGTTTAAAAATATTCTCACACATAGAAAGCAATAAACATTCTGAATAGAGACATGGGCCCTAAAAAAAAAAAAAAAAGACACTAAGGATAGAAAGAGAGAGCAAAACAGAGAGAAAAGAAAGGATTACCACGAAGGATCAATAAAGTTGACAGGAAAACTTAACACCATACTAGACGTGGATGGTCTCCTGTGTCATTCTGTGTCATTTCTTTTTATTCCCTCCTTCCTTTTCCCCTTCTTCTCTTTCATTCAACAGTTAAAGGAAAGAAATTTCTATTTTCAGATTTTTCCTGAATCTTTTACCTAGGATTATCAATAGAACAGAGTTTTGAATAGTTAGATATCTTTTATTAAGAAATTAGATTTCTGGTGCTTTGAGAACAGAAACACATAGAAAGAAGAAAAAACATTGCTTGTGCCATTAGGTGACCTCAAAGTGCTTCTTTTATTCTTTCCTCTATTCTGTAATGAATGAAATGTTCTGTGGTGCTTTGGATGGTAGAGAGAACGGGACGCTCACAATGCAAGGTCTTTTGCTGATCCATAGCCAGTGTTCCTTGCAAAAGGTAATCTAATAATCCTCTATTCCATTTAAGGACTATAGGAGCTTGTACATTTCTAGACATTTTAAATGACTTACCCAATGACCCTGCAAGCCCTTCTGATCCAAGTGTTGTTATTACTCTTGCTTGATGGAAATTTAGGAGGGCTGAAGTTGAGGGAGATCTTGGATATGAGCATATGCCCTGCTGGTGTGTGATTTTCTTTTTTGTATGTCAGCCACCTTGTCCAAAAAGGTCCCCCAAATCAGAAGCACATGGCTTTGAGTTTTTGTTCTTCTGATTGACAGGAGTAACTTTCAGAAAGCTCTCAGAGGTTCTTTGAGGATCTATTGCTATTCTTGACGGAGTTTTGGAGTTGATTGCGTTGAAGCCCACTTATCTTGCTTAGCTGATTGAAGATGTTGCTGATGTGCTTTTTTAATTAGTTTGTGAAGTGGGTGGAGTTGGAGCAAAGTCAATTTCATCTTGCTAAAATCCAATCAATGCTAGTTGACTGAATGACTTTAGTTTATTTAGCTGATTGACCCTGGACTTCTTCAGAAGTTGTTTTCTCTTATTTTCAATTTTGATGATTAAAAAATGATTTAATTACAGAAGTCACTTCTATGTCACTTAATATGTTGGCATGAAATTTACTCCACTCTTCCACCTTACGTATAACTCATAAGGCACACAATAAAGTTCTGTTGAATTCAGTAATATTTGCTGTTCGCAACTATAGAAGAGACAACACACTTTCCTCTTTTGACTTTTTATTCCTTTACTGTGCAGACAACTATTTATTGAAAGAAAAGATTGCTCAAACCTTTGCAAAATATTTACACTGCGCTAACTTTTGTCGGGATTCACTTTAGGCTTTTTGTGATGCAGTGTTTTGCAAATCCTTTCACTGGTTAAACTTTTCTTATTGAAGTAATGAATACAAAAACAGTGGTTCCCATGTATTTGGAGAAGAATTATTGTGGCTGCCTGCCTGGGCATCAAACTGAAATGCTTACAAAACCACTTCACATCCCAAACAACAACCAACCAAATTTTGTTTCTGTCAAAATAATAGAAACAAATGTTTCCAGAGAAGAATTGCTGCTCGTAAACATTTTCATCAGAATCAAGCACTGTGGCTATTAAAATTCATCTAAATTAAGTGCGTATTTCTGAAACAAATGCCCTCTTTGTAAAATATTTGCCAGCAAAAATACCATTAACCCTGCAGGGTGAAGTCACATATATGAAAGACCTATGATGCATGAGAGCCTAATTAAACTGAGAAAACTCTAGTAAACCTCTCTCTATAGGAAATGTTAAGCCTTTCTTTTTTAAAGGTGGTAGTGAAAAGCTGTTCTGAAGTTTTATTTCCAAATGTGATTTTAAAGCAATCCTACAAGTGGATTCATGAAGAACACGGACAGGTAAGTGTTAGTCAAATGTACTAAGATTATCTGAGTTGAGTCCCAGACTAGGTTTAGGTCCTTCTTTCGTTTTGATTAGCTTGGTCCTGGAATGTCTGAAGGGGACAGAATGGATGGAAAAAACATTGGAATGGATGGATTGGTATTGATGGATTGGTATTGACCTCCCTGACTTAGACTGAGGGACTAACTTTGAGATCACAGAAGAGGATATAAGTTGGCTCTTGCCTTATAAAATCTGCATACATGTCACCCTAAAATGCTACTCACATTTCAAGCTTCTGTGTATGTCATATATACTAACATCCTATTGGCAAAAAACAAGTTACATGGCTGAGCTCAAGATCAAGGCGTAGGGAAGTACATTCCATCCACCATGAGGTTCAAAGCAAGTCACATGGCTAAGGCAAACATCAGTGGGTGTGGGCATATTCTACTGTCATGAGGGAGGGGGAAGTGAGGCCGTATTTCTTGAACAATATTATCATCTACCACAAGTCATAATGCCAGAAAGTAAAGGACATGTGTTCATGAAATACGAGTGTCAGGGTACAAACAATGCCATAGACCCTACTGCAGCTTTGGTACTCCCAGCGTTTAGAGTGGCCATCAGCGGAGAACTGATGAGCGTGGTGAGGCAGTATTTCTCTTGGGACCTCCCTGCCTATAGTCAGGGGCCAGGTGTTTTGGCAAGATGCTGGAGCAGCGGAGCAGGAGCGTCCTTGCTGCTGAGCACACATGAGATGCTACTACCCCTGGGGAATCTAAAAAAAATACCTGTGGGAGAATTTAAGGGGTGCTTAACTCTTGAACAGGCAGGGTAATTGGAACAGATTAATTTGTATTCAGTGCCTTTGAACACTGTGTTCCATAGATGAAGTGGGAGATTGAATGCATTTTCCAGATAATTCTAAAATAGAGCCCCAAATAAGTCATATCCATATTGTGAAGATGAAAAGAACATGTCTGGCCTGAAACTACATGTTTATATATAGGACAGCCTAGAAAGCTTATTTTTAGACATCTAATGGAATGGATATGTGGCTCCACTAGTGGTTTCAGTCAACAAACAATTGAACAAAGAATTTTAAAAAATGGAAACAACTGGGGCACCTGGGTAGGTCAGTCAGGTAAGCATCCAACTCTTGATTTTGGCTCAGGTCATGATCTCAGGGTTGTGATATCAAGCTCTGTGTTGGGCTCTGCTCTGGGCATGGAGCCTGCTTAAGATTCTCTTTCTCCCTCTGCCCCTCCCCACCTCCCTCTTTCTCTCTCTAAAAAAAAAAAAGAAAGAAAGAAAGAAAAGAAACAGTTCCAAAGTACACAATTCAGTTTTGCCATTTTATCCTAAAAAGACACACACTTTCTATTTGTGAAAGCAGCTCATGATCCTACCTGCTCCATCACCTATGACCCTGCTACATCATCCATATGCACATTGTTACATCACAGTGCATACAGGTATGAGCATGGGATTTGTGTGTGGCAGACTTCTAACTTCTTACTAACTCCGTTTCCTCTTCTTCTATACAAGTTAGATTAGAGTTCACAAGTTCCTTGCTGGTATTTGTGGCCATGTGACTGAGTTCTCGCTAATGGAATATGAGCAGAAATGATGTTATGTCACTCTAAGGATTGACCCAAAAAAACCTCTCATGTTTGACTTTTTCATATTCTTTCACCTTCTAGGGATTGATGAAGACAAAAGTGTTAACATTGGAAGCCATGTGTTGAAGATAGTGGAGCTGTAAAATGGAAGGTTACTAGATCCTGGACCTACCACTTGGAGAACAACTCACTGATCAAGACTTTACATGAGTGAGAAACAGAATCTTTCCATGTTTGAGACTGTGTGATCACAGGCAAGTTATTTTTCCACCATGCACATCAATTGCCTCATCTGTAGAATGGTATAATTGTTCTAAAATATGTATACAAACTCTATGATACTTTTTCCTTCAAAAGGTGGAGTATAATTTTCCTCCTCTTCAGTATATACTGGACTTAGTCACTTGTCTTCTAACAGAATATGGTGGAAGTAGCGGTGTGTGGCTTCTAAGACTAGGTCATTAAAGGTGTTGTGGCTTCCTTCTTCCTCTCACTCTTAGATTCTTTGTTTGGGTGAAGTCAGTTGCCCTGTGGTGAGGACACTCAAATAGTGCCAGGGAGAGATCCACATGGTGAGGAACTGAAGACTCTTGTCAATAGCCATGTGATTGAGCCAACTTGGAAGCAGACCCTACAGCCCCAGTCAGGCCTTCAGATGACCATAGTCTTGGCCGGCATCTTGACTACAGCTTCATGAGAGACTCTGAGGCAGAAAAACCCAGCTTTTCTCTGATTGTGATCCATAGAAACTGTGTGATCCACAGAATCTAAGTATAAAAGAATATAAGCCTGTTAGGGGGACTGTTAGGTGTGTTAAAGTCAATAGATTGGAACTCCCAATGAAGATCAAAGAATTGTTGGAATGGGTGGGGGGGGGTTGTTAGAATATGTGTTAGAAAGACAGAGCTGATGGTCAGAGAGTACAATCTAGATAGTGGAGGTAATATAGTTATGGATATGGTGATTATGAGATCTAGGTTGTTAAGATCATGAGACTTGATGGCTAAGGTGAACTGAAGGAAAGATTGTTGGCAATGAGAGGCTAGAATGATGGATGGATTATTTTGTTAGACGTTGAAGCTGCCAAGAGTGATGACGGGGATGGGATTAATTTTGGCAAGAAAGGCAGTGATCTGGGTGCTAGTATTTTCAATAAATATGGAGGCTTAATTGAATACTGTTAGATGAGTAAAATAAAGAGGGGTAGTTGATGGTGCTGCCTGATTGATGTGGCTCAAAAGAGCCTGTGTGTTTGAGGAAGAAGGGATGAGAAATTATGGGGAAACAGCCAAGAGGAACAGGGACGATAACACTGCATGTCCAGGCCCTAGGGTACTAGGGTGCCATAGAAAAACATTGTCGTTGTTGGTGAAGGCTCCTGGGGAAGTAGTCCTGTCAGACAATAGCCAGATCCCACTTAGAGAAAGAAAGAGAAAGGACCCCTCCTCCCAGAGGAAGTGTTGTGATTAGAGGGAATTTAGCTCATAATAGACTCTAAATTCCAGATGTAAGAGTGGAAGGCAGAGGAATGGTAGGAGGCTGGGTCAGATTAGGGTGCTGTGAGGCTGAAGGAGCACAAAAACCCATGTGATTATGGGAAGACCTAAACTTCTGGAAGGGGCTGAGGTAAGCAGAGATTTAAAGCATGATCAGATTAGCTGTGGTGGCCTTTCTGATGAAGGTGATTAATAAACTCTTATAGTCTTTTCTTAGATTTGTTCTTGGTCAGTTTGTAGGGGTGAGGTGGGTGGTGGCGTGGCTGCAGGAGAGGCCATCTTACCAGGAGCACATGGAGCTTCATGGGACTTCCTGAATCCCCCCTGAGGGTGGAGCAGAGGTTACAGGAGACACTCTGGAGGCAACTGGTGGTGCCACAGTCCCAACAACAGGACACCCACTGTTGGAGGTCTCCACAGAACTCAAGAAGTCTTGCTGAAATTATTATTTGCTGAGTACTAACTGCCTGCCCTGTTGATAGGTCAAAATACCAAATATCCTTAGGATTCAAAATAGCGGGGTCAATAAAATCTTGCTTCACCTCTGGTCATTACTTGATAAGGAATGGAAAATTGAGTCGAGGCTCAATATTTTATACTTAACTGTTTGTTTTTCCTCTTAATTAGTTTCCTTTCAAATTAGTTTCAAAAGCTAAAGTCATTTTCCTGAAAGTCTTCAGTTATGATGAAACAAAAGTGAGTGGATTCTTCTTTTTGAACGGCTTCTGGAAGCCAGGCTGTGCTTTTTCACCTCTGGCAGAAAAGGCTGGTGGAAGGGCCGTGGGGAACTGAACA
This sequence comes from Mirounga leonina, assembly GCF_011800145.1. Taxonomy (NCBI): domain Eukaryota; kingdom Metazoa; phylum Chordata; class Mammalia; order Carnivora; family Phocidae; genus Mirounga; species Mirounga leonina. The sequence goes on from NW_023270377.1 coordinate 15,946,073, forward strand.
CAGGAGTGGAAACCATGAGGCAGTCTTCCTCACTCTCACTGAAGTGCTCCGCAGGCCTGGCAAGGCACTCGATCTTGCTCTGCGTGTTTCCTAGTCTATAATCTCTCTGGAGTGCCTTGTGGAATAAATAATTAATGGTTGTAAAGCATGAAACCTAAAGTGCTATGGAAACAGAAAAGCAACAATAAAGGGACTCTCCTTGTTAGTTGCTCAACTCCAGCACTCGGTAGAGCAGCTCTTGAAACATGAGCTCACTCAGGCTCCAGCCTGGCCATGCTGAGAAGTGAGCTCAACTCCCCCAGTGTCTAGCGTTAGCCTCAACCCTTCAACTACCTCCCTGACGCCCACCTATCCTCCTTTCCCTTTCCCTGTCCAGCCAAGAGGAAAAACAGTTCTGATTAAATGGGATGATGTTGATGTGGTTTAATTTCATGCACTTCATTCTTTCATTTATCCATTTAACATTTATGGCACACTTGCCCACTCTGGGCTCTATACTTAACCTGGTTACAAAGGTGGAGGGGTGTGCACCTGGGTGGCTCAGTAGGTTAAGCGACTGCCTTCTGCTCGGGTCATGATCCTGGAGTCCCGGGATCGAGTCCTGCATTGGGCTCCCTGCTCAGCGGGGAGTCTGCTTCTCCCTCTCCTGCTCCCCCCTCTTGTGCTCTCTCTCTCTCATTCTCTCTCTCAAATAAATAATCTTTAAAAAACAAAAAAACAAAGGTGGAGGGGTTCCAGTCTGAGCCCCACCTACATGAATGGTCATGTGCCCACATATCTGAGTACCTGGGAGAACTGGTGGGGCAGGCTCCCTTAGGAGTATTTGCAAAAAAACTCCAGAAACCTTGGGAATAGAGGAAGACCAGAAGCAGGACAAGTTTCACCTAGAAACAAGGGTTTTGACCTCTGTCTCCAGCTTAGTCTTTGTTGCATCTGGTCTGGATTTTAGTAATATCATATATCTTATATGATATGTTTCAGTAATATGTATGTTCAGTAACATGGATTTCTCTCTCTCTCACTCTCTCTATGTACATATATATACACACATATATATGTATATGTATTTATATATATATGTATATTCTATAATGTGGATTTCTGGCTTTCAATAATATCTGAAAGATCATTCTTTGTAAGCTATCATGGCCTGGACAGCACAGCTTTTTATGGTATTCCTAACATATTTGACACCTGGAGCAGATCACTTATTAATTCTCCCCAATTCAACAAAATTATCTTCTGTAATAATCATGTAATAATAATACTCAATATTTTCTTGATTCATTCTTTAATTGACAAACAATTGAAAAAGAAACTTCACCTTAATGATAGTATTAAAATTCAACAAATTATTTAATATATGAACTGGAATTTGCACCTACTCAGTAAAGCTTGCTATTTGCACTATATTTCATTGTTTTTAAATTTCAAACAAAAAAAGTCCAAGTGATCAGATAGAATGACAGAGCTGAAGCTACTCTAGTCCTGTGTCTTCATCTTTCCAACCACCATGTTGTCATTAAATTGAACCTACTGTTTAAATGCTGGAATATGTACTATTTAGGAAATTGAAGACACAAATTGCACCCAAAGTGAGCTGCATTGATTTCAAATGATTCTTTACTCTTCAAATGAAATTATGTAGCTGAGTTTGTGTACCTGGAGAGTGACTGTATAATTGGGAGTTCTCTGAGTTAATTTTCATGTGGAATACCATGTTTATTTAAAGATAAGTCACAAAACTTGCTAATTTGAAGTCTAGGTTATTATTGCCACTGTTGTTTTGCTATTACTATTATTAAAACTCAACAAAACTGCAGCAGTTGTTTAGAACTTAGAGAAACTAAGGGGAGTAGTTTATCATTGTTAGGATTGCCAGTGGGCAGCAATAGTAAAAAGAAGATTGACTTTGAGATGGTTTTATTTTTAATTCTCCATAGGAGTACAACATCCCTGTGTTGCCTTCTCCAAAGGTGGACCCCTGTCATTTTCCTCCCATTCCTACTCCACTACTGTTTTGGGAAATTTTAGAACAAGGCAAAATGCAGAGAGAGGAAGGTACCCATTTGTTCACAGACCACTGCTCAATTTTGCTACTCAGAGGATTCTAGCAGAGCCTGGCAGGGGGTGACTGTGGCGGACAGAGAAGTGGTACCCAGAGGGAGGGCCAGATATGTCCACACGTGAGTAGGACCATGGTGCCTGCCAGACAGACTGACATTGTTCGTGATTCACAGAAATGCTTTGCAACAGGAGTGTTTTGCAAAGGTAGGTGCCTATGTTGGCAGATTACAGCAGGAGCCAGCACCGATGGGTAAGATGGGTAAGATGGAAAGACATTCTGCCCTCAGAGAGCACACAGTCTAGTAGGGCAAAAGTCAAATAAATATAGTATACATAATGTAGCATAATATAATTTCACATGGTGTATCATCTCATAAGCAGAATGCTAGGTAAATACGTACAGGATGTTTGGGAAAGTTTCTTGGGAGATAAAAACAGACAAACACCTGAACTGATTGTTGAAATAGGAGGAGGAGTTAGTGACCTCTAAGACTGAATTTGTCCTGTTGGGGTTTCAGATGTGACTTTGGACAGATATTTGGGAGTGGGAGTGTTCCCAAAGATCCCCTTAAATTAAGCAGTATCACAATGCTCACAATGTGCCGAGTACTATGCTCTCAAGGTGCTGAGTACTACTCATCTATTTTTATCCTCAATGTAGTTCCAAGGGGAAGGTGCTATTATCACTCTCATTTTACCAAGTGGGGGGCAGTGGGAAAATGAGGCTTTTGGCAGGCAAGCAACTTGCCAAAGGTCATAAACTAAGTTACAGAGATAGGATTTGAATACAAACATTCTGACCTCAGAGTCTAGGATTTACTTTTTCAATTGCCCCCTGAAAATACACCTGGACACCATTCACTCAGAGCTCACTGTCCTTCCTCCCCTAAGCTGCATGTAAGACTGGTATTTCTCTAGCGTGATGACTCCTGCAAGTATTCAGCTGAGCTGTGGTTGGCGAAGACAAAGATCATCACCAGCCACCACTCCCCCGGGGAAGATTCAGGCTTTGTGTTTGAATATCATCTCTGCCACTACTTGACAAAATATGATCTTGACTGAGTCACTTATCCTCTCTGAGCTCAGCTTTCTCATCCATAACATGGGGCTACTAAAACCTAGGTCTCAGAATTGTTCTGAAAATTACATGTCAGTAAGGGAAGTAGCACCCGGCACATAATGTATTTATATATATATGTATATTCTGTACATATATAGAGGTGCTGCACATGCTAGTCTGCCATATGTCAACTAAGTTAACTAAGCAGAGCACCTCACAACCTGTTTTTGAAGAAAATTTAGCCAGCACTCAATTTTGTTCTTCCACAGTGACATATTTTGAATCCTAAGTAAAAGATCCCAGGATCACTATTTATTTTAAACAACAGACACCTGTCATTGCTCAAATTAGAAACACTTGCAGAACCATGCTACAAAATATTTATAAATTCACAAATGTGTTTTAATTGCCGCTAAGTAAAATGAATTCAGCTGTAGTTTTTCACTGTAAGAAAAAGATGCCTTCATTCTTTTCTCCCTATTCTAATTATAACTGTTGAATGTTGGATTTGTGAAGCCAAATATATAGTATTTGTGATAAAGGGAAGTTTGGGGGCTGGAAGGAAAGGAAGATAAAGGTGTGGGAGAGAGATGGCTTAAGTTATGCACTTCACATTTCAGATAAACATGAGACCAAGGCAATGTATCTCCATTTTGCCTTGTAACTCCTACCCACAGTGGGAAATTCATTATCTAATTTGTGAGGTGTGTTTTCCTTTTAATTTGATAATGTAAGTCGGAAGATAGCCATGCATTTACTCATAACACTTTTTGTGGGTTTTTTTCCTTTTCTTTCTTTCCTTCCTTCCTACCTTCCTTCCTTCCTTCCTTTCTTAAGAGTCTGAAGGAAAGTAATGGCAGTTTTATCTAAAAGAATAAATAATGCAGTTCTACTTCCACTGGTTATGGCTTTTTAAGAATTGTATCCCTGACTCAATTTCCTACTAGACTTTTAAACATTAAGGTTTTGAGTGCTCGTTCCATCTAATTTAGCATAATTTCTTAGTGGGAGAGTTATAAACCAAGAACATTCAGGTCAAATTCAACCTATAAATGTTTTGTTTCATGTTCGATAACTTTCAAGTAGATATTTAAAAAAAAATTGGAATATTTCACATAAAATCTGGATTTTTGCTTTCTCTTACAAAAATGGAATATCAAGCAAACTGGTCCTGCTGTATCCTATGGCACTGGTTCTGAGTACGCTTGCTGCATCAGCAGGACCAGCAGCCTTGAGAAACTTGTTAGAAATGCAAGTTCATGGGCCCCCCCAGACCTACTCAGTCAGAAACACTGTGACATTAGTTACCTTCAGGTCATTCTGATACACACCATGTCTGAGAACCTCTGCCCTGTGGCCCAATCTGTAGGATTTCCTTGGGAGCAGGCATCTTCCCGCTGGTCTTTGATGTCCCCAGTTTGCCACTGACCCTGTTGTGGAAATGAAATGTGTACACAGACTCCCTTACCCCTGACCTTCTAGGGGACAATTTCTTAGCCAGTCCCTGGGGCCAGCCAGTTTCATGGGTGCGTGACCCATGCAGTCACATGGCCCTACTCTCCTCAGGAGAGGCTTGAGTTTGGTTAAGGCTTTGCTATTCTGTCTTGAAATTCTTAATCATTTTATCTTTGAATTCATGTTTTGTAAGTGAAGTGTGATGGGACAATTGAACATGTGTGTGAGCAGAGGAAATCCACCAGTTGGCAGCAAGCATGGACTCAGGCTGATGGGCAGAGAAGGATAGCAGGCAGCATGCATGCTGAGCGGTTGGCTTCGCTGCCCAGTGCACATGTGCATGCCTGGGGCAGTCGGGGCACCATGGATCCCCAAGGAAGCAACAGAATGCATAAATAGCTATCTTGATTGTATATAACCAGCACAGGAACTACTGGCGAGCGCTCAGCAAACTTTGTCAGTAAATTACTACAAAATAATAGCATATGCATGGACATTGCAATAAAGTGTAGGAATCAAGGAATTATTCTTAAAAGAGTTTAGACTCTCTGGGTTTGAAAATTGTTGCACCATTGCAAAGCAAATACCCACAGGCTTAGAAACTGAAATTAAATTTAAAAATTATCACATTCAATAAAAAAGAATGCTATTTCCCTATGAAGCTTTGGGTTTACCAAAGAAAACAATTCTAGGATTAATGTTTCCTTGTAACTGAAGATACAGTGATACGATGCATAAATAGGCATTTGAATTACATACAAACTGTGAAGCCGCTTTCAGTTTCTTGTATGACCTCCACAAATTACATGAAATGTCAGAGGAAACATTAAAATGCCATTGTATAAATTTATACTTACAATTAAATTCAAACTTACACAAAACTGTTTTGTATGAAGAGTTAAATCTTTTTAGAAAAATTGTTTTGTAAGGATCATTAGCTCTAAATGTACTAAAATTTATATTTCAAAATAACTTATCAAAAATTTCCCCCAATATTGTCACTATCTATAAAATACCCTTAACTATAGTAACACTTGCATCAGAATAATGATCCTTCTCAAAGTTAAAAATGCTCAAAAATCATTTGCTACCTTTCATTTGCTGAGAATGATTACTTTCAATTATATTGATTGAAAATGAAGTTGCTAAAAGTGTAAGTTTGATTGATCTAATAAAATGAATAAATGAAGACGGCCAGAAAAATTTTTATGATCACTCAAGATATAAGTACTCAAAGTTTTGACTTTATTAGGATTATTATTTCTTGTATAAAATATAATACCAAAGGCTTTTTTTTTTTTTGCATTTTCTAAGTTGATTTTGTTACTGAGGTATTACTGCTACTTCATTATGTTTCATAGGAATAAAATAATTTTAAAGATAAAAACTTATTGTTTTCCTCTCTTAAACAGCATTTCCTCCCCTGCTTTTCGAAAAAGAAGTCCTGCATTTTCATTTTGCGCAGGTCCCATAAATTATGTAGCTGGTCTTGTCGGTGACATTTGAGGTAGCCACCCTCAGGAGTAGAAACAAATAAAGACAACAACAAAGAAAAACAGAAGACCCAGTTTCAAAACCCGGCTCTGGGACACTCTGTAAGACATATTGTTTGTGTTTTCAATATACTGAAGGCAAAAATGGTGCTGAGGCCCTGACAGAATAGAGAAGACTAATAAGTAACACAGAAACACGGATTAAATCTTGGATGCGAAGAAAATCATAAAGAAAATTTGGGGAACAAATTTGAATATGGACTTGATATTAGGTGATGTCACTGAATTGACATGTCATTTATTGTGATAACGGTATTGTGACTACTGGGAGAATGTCCTGCTCTTAGGGAATACATCAATTTTTAGGAGTCAGGTGTTAAGACAATTCTCGAATGGTTAAACAAAAGAATGAGTGGGAGGACAGTGTAAGTGCAAGCCAAATGTTAATCAATGAATCTAGCTGAAAGGGGTGCTTGTTTATTGTACTATTTTATTTTTTTGAAGGTTTGAAGTTTATCCTCCCCCCCCCCCAAAAAATTGGAGGAAACAAGACAATGACAGAGCACAGAAGGGCTTTCTAGAAAGTCAGTAATGTATATTTAGACATGGGGATTGTTGCAAGGACGTCTTTAATTTCTAAGATTCGCCCAGCTATTCACTTCTAATCTCTGCACTCTTTTGTATGTGTTCTGTTCTTCAGTTCAAATGATTTTAAATGGTGCTTGATAATTGAGCAAGAAATACCCAAGTGTGATGCATTGTTATACTGTTTAGTGAACATATGCCAGGGCTCAGTGTTTTTTGAGCGCGAGGATTTTGCCAATTAATCAGACGATCACTTTCTTTTTGTTTGTTTTGCACATCAGATTCCAAATTCCACATTCAAAATTTCAGTGGAAAGTTCAGTATGGAAGAGGAGCAGGAATAATATGAGGAAAATTTATTGGTGACAACTTGCACAAGGGTGGAGCTGGGTGCTGTGCAGCTTGATGCCGATACAATTTTGAGCGCCCTCCTTGAGGAAAATAATGCAAAATTAAGCCTGAAAATAAATGTTGATTTAGGAAGGGTCTAGGAACGAAGGGCTCAGAAATTGAGTATCTCGGGGCGCCTGGGTGGCTCAGTTGTTAAGCATCTGCCTTCGGCTCAGGTCATGTTCCCAGGGTCCTGGGATCGAGCCCCGCATCGGGCTCCTTGCTCTGCGGGAGGCCTGCTTTTCCCTCTCCCACTCCCCCTGCTTGTGTTCCCTCTCTTGCTGTGTCTCTCGCTGTCAAATAAATAAATAAAATCTTTAAAAAAAAAAAAGAAATTGAGTATCTCCGTCTTCATGAGAAATCTGCTTTTGTTTTTTTTTTTTACCCCATTATTTTAAGTTGGAACAAAGGAAAAAAAATATTCTTATTGTGATTATTCCTATTTTGATCATTGCTATATTTACTACATTTATGCTGCTTCTCCAGGGCACCTCAAATGACAGATCTCAGCTTTTTCATGACTATAGGAGCAAGCTTTCCCTGTTTGCTTCTCAACAACAGCTAGAAGAGAAGCACTGATCTATAGCCTAGTATTATGGAAAAGAAAGGATTAGTAGAGTCTCTGATTTCCTCTTATCTGAAATGACATAAAATAATACACACTCCACCATCCTTGCCAAACTCAGAGCCCAGCTCATGCGCCAGGTCCTAGGGAACAGCTCACAAGTGACCAAACTGAGCTTTGTTTAGTCCTCCTAATGGCCTCCTGAGATGGGAATTACTATTCCCATTTGGTAGCTGAAAACATTTTCCCTGAGTTCATCCAGAGAGTAGTGCTTGAGCCAGAATTTAAATCAGGGTTTTGTGCTTCTGACGCCTACACGCTAACCGTTACACTCTATACTGTACTAGCCAACTGGAACAACTTACATCGCAAGATGGGACAGACACATGATTGCTATCTTAAGTTCAGAGATCTGGTGTCAGTTTTTCATGCCTCTAATAAAAGAGATGAAGTACAGAATAGTTGAATTTCAAAGCAGGGAATGTAGAGCAACAGGGCAGAAGAATAAGCCCAACGCGGCTGCGTGACTTAGGGTCTCACTTCTACCAAGATTAGTCCTTCCTATTTAGCTCCTGGAACTCTCCAAAATGCCAAAAGGGAAAACAAGAAAATGGGACATTCATGAGTAGGAAAATGCATCTGGCTGATGTACACTTTTTTTTTCCACCTTGATGTTCATACTTCAGTCGCTAAATTAATGCAATTTCTTAGTTCCTTTTCCTTTTTTTTCTCTTATCCCAGCCAACTAACCTTACCAAGATAGTTTAGCAACATACACATTTTGGTTTTTTGAAGCAACTCATTTTACTCCATTTTGGAGAGTTTCTTTGAAATTCACGTTGCAAAGTCAATCAGCTCCTCTCTCCTCTTTCTCTTCAAAGAACTGACAAACATCAATCAATCAATCAATCTCAAGATTTCATTTATAAATTAACATATCCAGGGTCAGATGTTTTTCTGTCAAAAATCATATGTAAAACTTATGTACTCTTCCTGCTTTGTATAAACTCCAAATCAGCATCAATCACCCTTTCTTGATTTGGTATCAATCCCCGGGACTGTGTCTGGCAAAGCTGAAACAAGTTTCAAGACCAGTTAAAAAGGGACAATCATTGGTAAATTAAAAAAAAAAAAAAAAAAAAAAAAAGTTAATCTTTGGAAAACAGCAGCTGAGAGCATTTGGTGTAATCAGGCAACCCTTTGAATGGCCAGGGACTTCACTACTCATTAGGTCTTTTTCTTGGCATGAAAGGCCTCTGCCTTCATCCAGTGATGGATGGTCCATGGACCAGTTTTCTGCAGAATAACATCAAGAGATATATTGTCCTCACAGGTCTGGCAAACAATTCTTGTCTTTCATAAAGACCAGCTGATGGACATTGAGACAGGCGGAGTTCTGCTTCCATTTCTGTTTGAATTCCTGGGTTGTGGCTGAGGCTGTCAGGAAGGGAGCACAGAATCACTATTGGCTGCTAGTTGAGACCAGGTTCTCTGGAGTTAAGACTTCTAATAACCCAAAGCATAGAGCAAATCAAAAGTCCTTCAATTGTTGATAAATGGTCTCATAGTTCTGGGAGAATAGGGTGGAGGGCGGATATTCAGTCACCCATTAAAAAAAATTATAGTGTTAGAAATACATGTAGTATTTTTCCTGTCTCCCACTCTCTCCTCGTGGGAGGACTCCGGCTCCATGTTTCTTGGGAGTAGAGAACAAAATCCTTTTGGATTGCCACTTTGAGCCACATTTATGATGGGCAGGACTGAAGTTTCTTGAAGCTTCACGTCCCTCCATATGCCTCTTGGAGGACACCTTAACTATTCTTGGGAAACTGGACAAGATACTCCCCCATGCAGTGTGCAGCCAAGATGCCTTGCAGGCCCATCAGGAACTGTTTGGAGAGGGGTGGGAGGTGTGTCTTGTCCCAGGATAGAAATCTTTAAGAGGGTCCATTCCGCAGTTTTCTCTCAGGTTTACAAAGGCCTGTTGCAGATGCCACGGGGAACGGGGCCAACTATTCAGTACTCCTTCACCGCAGCTGATGGGAAAAGAACTCCGTAATACTATATTATCTTTCTTTACAACTATTATGTCAATGCAGTGGTAGTGAATAACATCAACAGATGAAATTTACACTCAATCTACTAGAAACCACGGACTTTACATGAACCTATGGTTTCTCCCTAACCAAATCAGTCATTATTCAACAAATATTTGTTCAATGTGCCAACATGAAGAAAACTCACTTAAAGTTTGGCTGAAACTTTGCCCCAGTGACCAACCAGCCTCATCAGAGGTAACGATGAGCATGATAGATGCTAAACATTGAGTACAAGAAGCAGATGTTGGGAGCAGAGAGGACCGACGCATACAAATAAACAGTGACTAATTAACCCTGGGTGATTTAGAGTAGGCCACCTGGCTATTTTCAAGGTTATGAGATGGAGGCAGAGGGGGAAGAAAAAGCATGAATTCAACAATCTCAGAGCTAAGCACAGGATTTCGTCGAGGGAGCCATCTTATGGTTGACAAACGAGGCTTGGAAATTATGCAGAGACACCAGGAGCTGGCGCACAAGTGAAAGAATAGTGCCATGAAGCTGTGCGTGTAACTGTCTTGGCTTGTTTGCTGCACATGCAAATAATTACAGGTAATTAATTACCAATCAGTACTTATTACCAATTAACGGGTAATAATTACCAATTGGTCGACAACAGAAAGAAATTTGTCTTTGGAGTCTCAGACTACAGCTAAAGGAGGGAGCCTGGAAAACTGCTTAGTAGAGCTATCTCCCTCCCACCTCAAGGTTTATAGAAATAGAAACTAGGATTCAGGAAGTATTTGCCTAAAGTCACTCAGAATCCACGTCTGTTTAATCCTTCTTTTAGCATCTGATCATACAGACATACTAAAACTTGGCACAAATGAAAATGGGAAATGTCTATGTACAAAGCCTCAGACACAAAGCCTGTAAATATTTGTGGAAGTACACCTACCCTGGCTTTTCCCAGGGTTATATTTGGTAATCTTTTTGATAGATTATATGCACATATACAATTATATGAGGCAAGTGGGATAAAGAAACGGGGAAAGTGTGTGGGGCACAGTTCTCTGCAACTCTTCTGAAATTTCAAACTCGGATTCTGACAATGGAAACCTAATGAGAAATGCTGTGACTTTCCAAAAAGGAGCTTTTAAAAAAAATATTGTAGTCTTCACACTGAAAATGATAGAACTGATCCTGTCAAAGCTTTTAAAAATGTGGTCAATTAAAAACATACTCTCTAGTAAGTAGGAAAACTAGATATCATTACCGATGTGGGTTGTTCAGGGCAGTCTGGTGGTGGTTAGTTTATCTTGTAGGGAAGCACTGCATGTGATATCCACCGCAGATAGAGATGAACTGTGGATGCATGTAATGTATTCCTTATTGCAATATCTAGCTCACTCATCTTACATAATTTTATTAAAAAAAAAAAAAAAAAGGAAAGCCTGCCACCCTACCTCCAAAATGATGAGATTGGTTTTACTTTCAGATATTTTTTAAAGACCATGCTAACACAACCCATTTCTTATTGAATGTTAATACATTGATTTAAGCTCCTTGGTTTTTAAGCAGCTAGATGGGCAGATTCATTCAGAAAACGTAGAATGATGAAGTCACAGATTGAGGGAATCATTGGGTGAAGTTTAGTACTTACTGCCAAGTAATACTTACAAAGTAGAATGAACATCACCTGACTTTCTGGTAGTTTTATTTAATAAATTGTTGACCAAAGGTATGTAATTAAGCATGGCCAAATGAAGATAAGCTTATTCAGAATTTGTTTCCCAATGCTTCTTTTGCTTGCTTGTTTTAAAGATTTATTTATTTATTTGGGGGGGTGGGGCAGAGGAAGCGGAAAGAGAGAGAAAATCTTCAAGCAGACTCCCCGCTGAGCTCAGAGCCTGACGGAGATCATGACCTGAGCCAAAACCAAGGGTCAGACCCTTAACCAACTGAGCCACCCAGGCTCTCCTCAAAGGCTTCTTTCTTGTGTGTTGCCTCTAGCTACTTAGAGATAAAAAATAAGAGGGAAGGAATAACTTGACAGTGGCAGCCAATCAGAAGACTTTCTAACAGAAAATTTCCCTTTGGACTTTAAATAAAAGCACACACATTTCATTGTGCATCAACAAACTTACTGCCCAGGGAAATGTATACACATATCATGCTGTGCTTTAGCACGTGGGTCAATGACAGTTGTGGCTCCACAAGCCAAGAGTTTTATAGTTATTTTTAATTAGCACATGTAGCTGGTGAGTGTTTTTCTCTTTCAAAAGCCTCTTTCCTCTAACGACTCCTGTTCACTTGTTCTTATAGCAAGGAGAAATGGAGCGGAAAAAAGGGTTACATCAAATAAAATAGTGAGATCCAATTCAGCTTAGTAAGTGTATATATCAGGTGACAACTATGTACAAGACCCTGTGGTACATTTTCCAGTGTGCCAGGAATTTGGGGTCTAGTCATTTTCGTGGACTTTGTTTATACAGTTCTTGGGATCCTGATCCTGGAAATGTCCAGATTCTAGATCAGCTTTCTCTCTTTAAATCCATCAGGAAACAGTAGCCCTGAGAAAGGTGCTTGGTCTATTCCAAGGACTTTGTGGGGGCCTGCGGGGAGTCAAGGTGCCATCAAGCAGCCTGCTTCCCCAGCAGACAGGAGTGGTTGAGGGGCTTTGCTGACTCACATCACACTGGACTTGAATCTCTCTTTTATTGGGAAATAACAAAGTATGAAACAAAAAGTTTACACTGAAAATATTAAGAAAAATTTTTTAAACCACAGCCCCTTCACTGTCTAAATGGTATCCATATGGTTGCTGGCTACATGAGATAATTGTTCCAAACATTCTCCGGGAAGGGATAACATAAGAAACGTGGAACCATGAGTAACCCAAGATCGAAGCATCACAGTGCTAGGTGAGGTGGGATTGATATGAATGTAAAAGAAGAGAATAGAGAGGAATTTGACACCGACGGAACAGGAGAGAAAAAGCAGGGTCTACATTAAGAGTTTGGGGCCAAGGTTATTTTGAGTCTCTCAACTAGTTTCCTTTCTTTCTGCTTTACGCTCTTCATGTTATCCTGGCTGTCAAGCCATCCCTCTTTAAAACTATTTTTTAATTGTATATTATTTGCAGTCTTGATGACCCCAATGAGTAAAGGACATACACTTTCTCTACAACACCCCATGTGAGTCCTCACTGCCACACCTCTGTAAAGCTCACCTCTTCCCCGTTGCCCTTGGCCCATCTGTAGGCTTCCCCAAGGCCACCCACTTTAAACAAGTGCATAACTGAGGAACTGGATCCAGAACCAGGTTTAGTCATTCCCCGGCTGGTCCCTCAGCATCATCTCTCTAGTCACTCTTCCCTCTACCCTCTCTACCTTGGCAGTTTTCAGAATGAATCCCTGCACTGAAACCCCCAGTTATACCCTCGTGTCATTTCCACCGATAGTTAGTGCACAGGAGTTCAGTCCCCAAATCTGATATGCACAGTCAAGTTTGGCCTTCTAGTGTTTAGCTATTTATGTAACCATATTATAGGATAGGTTGTCAACATATGTGGAGATATACTGTATTTATTAGGAATCTCCTTTATTTGGCAAGCCTGGATTTGTATGACAATTTGTAGGTACATTACCTTAGGGGGACAATCCAGTTCTGCTTCTTAAAAAATACTATACACACACCTGAATCAACATGGCTAATCCCTGGCAAATAGGGTGTTGCCCCAAAGTAGGTGATTCACTGTCTCTTAACCACTTACTCACTACTCCTTCTGAAATAAGAATTGCATCTACAATTAGCTCAGAACCACTAAGAATGGGGAAAAGGAAAGAAAGATGTTAAAAGAATGAGAGTAGCATAGATTCTTTAGCACTAGAACAAAATAGGGAGTCAGAAGACATAGTTTTTAGTGAGAGTATAAAATAGAAATGCTAAAAGAGAAAACACTTTTTTTTTTTAAAGGAGGGCACTATTACACACCCATTAGAATGACTAAAAACAAAAAAACTAAAAATATCAGATGCTGGTGAAGATGAGGAACAACAGGAACTCTCATTCATTGCTAGTGGGAATGCAAAAATAGTACCCTACGGCCTCTTTGGAAGGCAGTTTGTAGTTTCTAATAAAGTTAAAGATACATGTAACTTAGCAATCAGCGTCCCATTCTTAGGTATTTACCTAAGTGAAGTTAAAACTTATGTTCACACAAAAACCTGTACGTGAATATTTACAGAGCTCCATTCAGCATCACCAAAAGCTGGACAAACCCAAGTGTCTTTCAGTGCACAGATAACAATCCATGGTACATCAATATAATGGAAAACTCATTGGCAATAAAAAGAAAAGAGCTATTGACACACGGGACAGCTTGGCCGGATCTCGATAGCATTATGTTAAGTACAAGAAGGTAGTTTCAAAAGATTACATACTACATGATTTTTTTTTGCATGATTTTAGATGAAAAGTCTCTTGAAAAGGCAAAACGGTAGTGATGAGTACAGATCAGAGGTTGCCAGGGAAACAGGTGGAGAAAGGAGTGGCCCTGTAGCGGTACCATGGGGGACTTTGGGGGCTTGCTGGAAAGGTCTGTTGTTGTGCTTACATCAATCTATAGATGTGTTAAAATTCATAGAACCCCACATCTGAATGAGTAAATTTTACTGTACGTTAATTAAAAATTAAATTAAAAAAAAAGTGGTAAGAAGATGGGTAGGAAAGAATAACACGAACCACTCTTGGTTTAAATCTTAAGTGTAATTTTTACCAAAGAACCCAGTGCAAAAGGATTTCTTTCTAGCTGCACAAAGAAGCCACAGAAACTACCGAATACTGGGCGCCTGGGTGGCTCAGTTGGTTAAGCGACTGCTTTCGGCTCAGGTCATGATCCTGGAGTCCCTGGATTGAGTCCCGCATCGGGCTCCCTGCTCGGCAGGGAGTCTGCTTCTCCTTCTGACCCTCCCCCCTCTCATGTGCTCTCTCTCTCTTATTCTCTCTGTCTCAAATAAATAAATAAAATCTTAAAAAAAAAAAAAAAACCTACCAAATACCTAGATAAGCTACCAGGAATTTGTCATTTTATTTTTCAAGTTTGACTAAAACTAGTTTTCTGATCTGCAGAATAGAGAATGACATGAGGGACCGGTGTTTATATTATGGTAGAAACCACAGGGAAGCCACATTTCCCCCCTTGCATATTCATTGCTTGAAAAAGAGGTTTTTCTAAAATGTGGGCCTATAAAAAATATTTCCCAAGGAAAGCTGAAAGTTTAAATCAACATATTATCTTTGGAAATGACATTTATTAGTGAAAAACCATCGGCTGCCTTCAATAGGCAAGTTTGCATCTTCACCTTTTATAGCGTTGAGCGTGGTTGCCATGGTTAGACATTAGAGGAAAGGGAGGCAGATTCCTTCTATTTTGCTTCTCTCTTTGGCTTTAGCTGTTCATGCCTATCATTCCCGAGAATTTACGGGCTTAATCAGCAATCAAGAGACAGCTTTGTTGCTTATATGGTGAGATAGGACTTTCTGAAACCATGCATTTCAAATATTCATCAATCTACATAATAAGGTAATTCCTTTATCATTTTGGTATGACATCATCCTTTTCACTTGTGGGTATGGATGTGCTTTTATAATTAGGCTACAGATTTACTTGATCTTTTTTTTTTTTTAAAGATTTTATTTATTTATTTGACAGAGAGATAGAGAGAGAACAAGTAGGCAGAGAAGCAGGCAGAGGGAGAGGGAGAAGCAGGCTCCCCGCTGAGCAGGGAGCCCGATGCGGGGCTCGATCCCAGGACCCTGGGACCATGACCTGAACCGAAGGCAGATGCTTAACGACTGAGCCACCCAGGCGCCCTCAGATTTACTTGATCTTTATTTTAAATTCTTCATACCAAGGGTTTGCCCTTTGTGATTTTTTTTTTTCTTAACATCGATGAGTATCTGTTTACTAAAAGGGCTTCATTTGTTGTTTGTTTAATGCTCTTGTACAGAGCTAGGCATTTCAGTTCTAATGGCTAGGCTCTCATTTTCTGAAATCTGTTTTCTTCTCTACTCATGGGTAACCACCAAAACCAGGTACCATTGTTAAGAAAACAACAACATCACAAGACAAAGATATCTGTGGCAGCATGTAAGGACCCAGACTAGAAGTCAACAAACTGCGACGCTGGGCTGGCTGCCTGTTTTTGTAAATAAAGTTTTATTAGAACATAGCCACACCTATTTGTTTACATAGTATTTTATATTTCATGGTAGAGTGGTGGAGGTGAGTAGATATAGCACACAAAGCCAAAAATATTTACTAATTTGCTTTTTTACAGAAAAATGTGTGTTGAACGCCAGACAGAACATTTAGCTCAGCCAGTGTGCTTCATTTATGTTATGACAAATTTGATCTTAAACATTTAAAAAGCTCAAGTTATAGTTAAATGAAACCTCAGTTTATTGTTTCTGAAAAGACCTTGGGAGGGTATTAAATGGAATTTGAAATTAAGCAATGGGCACATCCACTGAGATAGTGCTTATCAAAGCCTGAATGTACAAAAGGCAGGGTCGCCACAATGAAATCCACATATAGTTTTCACAAAACTGTTAAACATCAGAGCTCTCTGTTATGCCCAGCCTTGCTAAAATGATAGGAAAAGTGTAACCAGAAGAATGGGCATTGTGTAATGAGCGTGCGAGGTAACACTTCATCTGGAAGATACACGTATTTTTTCACCTTAAATCCTAGCTTATCTTTAAAAGAAAAACACAACCTTCAATCTTTGAGGCATAAATTGGAGACTATTAACCAAAAGAATTTGGGGCATTCAAAGTCGCCACTCAGAGGAGTTAAGTCTTCAGGATTTCCTTTGTTGAGTGGATTTGTATAATAGCCAAGAAGAAAAGACAATGCAAATGGAACGAGTTGACCCACCCTTCTCTATTTGGGATTATGAATGCATCACATTGACTTTAATATCCAATTTTCATTGGCTGGAAAACCTCACCTGATTGATGTCAGGAGATAGAGTGCATTCAAATGTCCCACTCCCCTGACATGTCTGAGGTTTCCCAGGTTTGTCTATAAAGTCTGTACATCAGTCCTGGGCATTGCTACCCCACCGACCTGCGATACTCAGCACAGATTCCCTGCAACCAAACCTGGACGACGCTGTGAATGTACCATTGAGGCAAGACTGAATTTCCTGTCGTTTTGTTGCTGCTGCCATTGTTTTAAGGAATGTGTGGGAGACCCACCTGTGCTATTTACAGGAGGGTAGCTGCCAGGGCATCCTCCTCCACTCTATGATGTACATGCTGCTGGGCCAGGGCTGGGCTATCCGACCACCTGGGCACTGTACCGGGAGCATTTCTTTTCCTGCTTCCTATGATCCTCAGTCCTTCATGTTGTCTCTGGCAGGTATATTCACTCCCATCCTTATGGTGAGGTCACTCCTGGGGTCTCTCTTGTCTTTCCTTTAATCTGGCCCCAGTTAGGGTTAAGAAATCAGAGCTGCCTGTTTGAGATGTCGTCCTGTTGAACATAGATGCAGAAAAAAACTTCAGCTATTTGGGGTACCTGCTGTTAACCAAGTTGGAAAAATAAGCATAAAACTGACTCCCTTTCCTCAGTTTTCACTTCATTGTTGTTCTCATAGAGCACTGGTCACTAGTGTATTGGAAAATGTAAATTTATACTGATAAATATAGTAATATATATTACAAATATTTAAATGTCTAAGACTTATCCCATGTATCAATCGCCTGCCGAAGAGCACCTTCAAGGTTGTCAGTCTACATTCTCCTGTAGTATCTCATTCTTAATTGGTTTCTGATGCCCTTTCTACCCCTCACAGCAGCACCTCACCGTCTTTCTCTTTTTCTTCCTTTTCTCTGGCTCTTTCCATCTGCCTCTCCTTCTTTTTCCTCATTTGTCACTCTTGTATAGCTTTGTGCCTGAAACTAGGTCATGAGACTGTCAAGATGTCAGCTTCAAATTTAGTTTCAATTCCGTGTCTTTAAACCACTTTATACTTTGGGAATGATTTGCTCTTCTTTGTGGTTAGATGGAACAATTTGAATACCCTTTGCACAGGACTTTTTCTTTGTACCTACCTGCTTATATGGCTTCTTATCAGTCATTACGCATTGGTATTCACACATAACAAGGGTCTGGGTTGGCCTGAAAACCTCCAGGTCTTGATAATGTGTTTGTTTGTTTGTTTTTCCATTTTTTAAAGATGGGGAGAAAAGCACCTTACAAAAGGAACATGAACTTAATTTTTGTCACCACATTTATGAAACAGTTCCACCAACCAAATAGAGCCTACTTCTTACAAATGCAATTATGGTTATGCCTCATTGAGGGAAAAGATTTTTAAATATTAAAAATAAAATGAGCCACAGAAAACTCAAACATTCTCCCCTAGGAACAAATAGTAAAATCTGGTGTTCATTAAAATACTTGAATGCTAATGGAAGAGAAAAATGTAAGCCCTATGTCTCTATTTCTTTGGACCAAGACAGTGTGGTTTCTCAGTTTTCTCAAGGCCTGGCCAATTTAGGATCTGGTGAGACTCTTTGGAGACAGGAAATGTGAGGTTGGATGTAGAGTAAAAATGGGTGAAATGGTTTGGGGCTTTCTTGCAATGTACATCTCTTTGACCTTCCCCAAGGTGGGTACCATCAGGCACAAGGAGTTCAAACCCCTTGCTGGTTCCTTTCTGTTGCCAGAGATCTCACTGCCACCAAAGTGAGGGGAAAGGTCTATAAGAAAACAAGACAAAACAAGACAAGACCAAATGTGGAGATTTTAGAGGATCTATGGATTTCAAAATGTAGACAAGGAAGAGATTGTAAAAATCAAGAGCATCAGAAAGGAAGTCACGCTTCTTCTCCCCACCCCTCCCCCCTCCCCCCACTTTTCCTGGTACACTTACCTTCTTGCTCTCAATTCCAACTAGACCCTCAGCCTGAGCAGGATAGTCCAGAGATATTTGCCTTTTTTTTTTTTTTCCCACTTCAATTGGCTATACTAGTTAACATTCCACCAATGACAGTCATTTTTGCTACAGGGTTCCCTCCTCCTTTACGTCTTAATTTTATTTTGGATGCAAATGACTCCTGGAAGATCAAATGTATGTCAACTATTACTTCTTCCGAATAAATTGAATCGGATTGCCTTCCCCATAATTCCTAGATAAGACCAGCTGTGCTAAAGAAATGAGACCACAGCTGGGTAGGGAGGGGATTTGTTGGAGAGAACTCTGGGTGGAAGGAAGGAGGGTGGGGGGGAGGTCTAAGTAAGTAACAGAATCTGAGGCTTAGGGCAGCTTGCTGGCTCTGGGTATCTAGAGGTGTGTAGAGTGGAAATGGGGGTGTGGGGGGAGGCAGATACAAAGCTGTCAAGGTCAGCCTTGGATGGGTTATTTGACATGTCTGCCCCTGGCCATGAAAGGGAAGAGAATTCCCAGGCTGATTGCCTGAAGGGAAAAAGCTGGAAGAGTTTTATGAAAGGCAGTCAACATCCAAATTTCTGACTTGCTAATTAGGTGAGAGACAATGATAACTTCATTATGTGTTTGTTGAAATATTTGTTGCCGGTTTTCTACTCTTTTAAACTGAAGTATGTGCGTGCCACATTGTGTGCTAAATAAATTATAGGCATCATTGTTAATAGTATAAATTAAAAAAATCAGAAATGATCTCTTATTAATGTGTATAAAATTTAATTAACTTTTTTTGAGTAGGTAGCATATGAAGAGAGTATACAAGCTCAAGAATTAATTGGGGAATAAGATATACATAAGTAAAGTGATTACTCTTTTATCATAGAAATAGCAATAGGCAGAAATATAGCTGCTAATAGTAAAAGTTTTCCAAAAAGGGAATCATCCTAAAATGATATGTTCTATTCTCTCTCTCATTTCTTATTTTATTAAATACATAGAGGAGATGATTCAATGTCAGTAAACAGACACACATTATTTTTATTTTTTTTTTAAGATTATTTATTTGAGAGAGAGAGTGCAGAGGGGTGAGACCTGGGGGAGGGGCAGAGAGAGAATCCTCAAACAAACTCCCTGCTGAGTGCAGAGCCTGATGTGGGTCTTGATCCCAGGACCCTGAGATCATGACCTGAGCGGAAATCAAGAGTCGGCTACCTCACCAACAGGCATTATTTTTAATGGCTGAAAACATTTTATAAAGTCACATATTTAACAAATCAATTTTTGATACAGTCTTAGGTTATTTCTAGTTTTTTTTTTAAATTAGTTATAAATAATGCTGTAATAAACTTCTAAGTTTCTATATTTTTGTTCTAAAAACTTGGTAGTGGGCAAGAACTTTCTAAACATTATGCCAAAGGCAAAATCATGAAAGAAAATTCCAGATTTCTTTACCAAAAAAACAAAAACAAAAACAAAATCATACTACTGAAAAAAAGAATGGACAAAAACTCAATCTTATACAGAATTCTAAAAGATAAATGACAAACTAGAACTATTGCAACATAGAAAGTAAAAGTCTATATTCTCGATATATAAAGAACATTGATGAATGAATCACAAATAGGACTACCTTAACTGAAGTGTAGGGAAAGGCTTTACACAGGCAGTTAGTTAGAAATCAAGTGGCTCATAATGAGATGTCTTCTTTTTGCCAAAGAAAAAAACTTACTGTTATTTTTTAAAATAATTCTTAGGGTCAGTGAGGAGAAATGAATGTTTTTAACATATTTTGCCCTTTTCTCTTTCTATAGGTTCTTCCATATGATTTTATCTATCCCTGTCTTTAAATATCACATATATTCTGGGATGCCTGGGTGGCTCAGTCAGTTTAGTGTCTGCCTTCAGCTCAGGTCATGATCCCAAGGTCCTGGGATTGAGTCCCACATCGGGCTCCTTGCTAAGCAGGGAGAATGTTTCTCCCTCTGGTTGCTCCTCCCCCTGCTTGTGCACTCTCTCTCTCTGACAGATAAATAAATAAAATCTTTAAAAAACACATCACACACACAAAAATCACATATTTCCTACTACTCCCAATTATATACATGTTTTCTTGGGCTTTAGATTCATACACACATCTGCCTACTTGAGCTATCCACTTCATTATCTGACAAATATCTCAAAATTTACGTATCCGTACAGCACTTCTAATTGTCTTTTCATGCCTGGTCCTCTCCCAGTCTTTATTAAGCCAGGGCTCCACGTCTCAGAGCAGAATTGTTCTTCCTTTCCCTTCTTCCTCTCTACACTCAGTTTCACCAAGTGCTCTCAGCACTGTTTCCAAGTACATCCTCAGTCCAGCCATTCCTCTGCAGTCCCATCAGGATGGTTGTAGTCCAAATCACCATCCACTCCTTCCTGAATTATAGCAGGAGCTTCCTAATTGCTCCTTTCAACTCCTTCTCCCCCTCCCCACTGATTTTCCGCTTTTCAAATGGTAATAGACACTTTTCAAGTGTAAATAGATCATGCTTCTTCCAAGCTTGAAACTCTTTAATGGCTTTCATTACTTTTCTATTAAATTCAAACAAATGGTACCCAGAAGAGCACAAGGTAGGCACACTATATATGTTTATGTGTGTATGTCTATACGTGTGCATATACATAATATATATATATTATGTATATATATGAATATTAAAGCCGTCCATGGTGTAACCACCACCTACTGCTGGAGACTTACTTTGGGGCAATCTTTTGCCTTCTGCCTCTCTCATCTTCCACCTTCCCTCAGGTTCCTCAAATGTGCCAAGTTCCTGCCTGGTCAGGAGCTTGGCACCTACAGATCCCCTCTTTCTCACATGCCCTTGCCCCACTCTCAGAGGACTTCCTCTTCCTTATCATTCAGTACACAGGATATAGGTACTGCCTCCTTATGAGTCCTTCCCTGAATACTTTGCCAAAATAAATTCACCCCATGATTCTCTCACATACTGCCCTGCATTGCTTTCCTCCACATAACTTCTCAGAGTTTGTATTTTTAGATCTAATTGTGAAATAATTTGATCATGAGGTGTCCGGGCAGTGATCACAACTGTATTTGGTTCATGATTATATTCTTCATTCTCCCATAACAGTGCAAATTATAAGCCAAGAAGGAAGGAGGGACAGACTTCCAGGGAAGATGGTCGAGGAAGAGGATCCTAAGTGAACCTTGTCTTGTGGATACAACTAGATGACATTCACATCAGTGTAAATAACCCAAAAAAAACAACCCGAAGACTGGAGGGAAAGACTCTCCACAAGTAAATGTAGAGAAGAGACCACATCGAAGAGGGTAGGAAGGGCAGAAACATAGTAGGAAACAAAACCCTGTGGGTCTGGCTGCCAGAGGGAGGGAGCCACAGCAGAAGAAGGGAGAGAAACAGACTATAACACCAGGGAACCTGCCCAGGGTAGACAAATCCCCATAGTATCTGGTTTTGAAAGGCATAGGGATGAATTTTGTGAATTCTTACAACCAGTAAGAATTAAAATCTAGAACTTTAAAAATCAGCTGGCTTGGCTCTAGGAGAGCTAGCAGGAGGAAACGGAGTCCCCAGCAAACAGCCCCTTGGAGATACAGCATAACCGCAGCAGTTTGAAAAACATCTGGGGCATAGGGGAGGGAGATTTGTTTCCTAATCTCAAAGTGTGTGCTGGGGGGGCAGGGATCCTTGGGAGACTTCTCCTGGAACCAAGTTGGTGGGCACCATTTCCCTCCTCCACCCCGCAGCCTAAATGCACGGAACCAGGGCAGTGCCCAAACTCCCTACTTAACTTCCTAACGGTGTGCCCCACCCTTGGGATTCCCATTCAGGCACAGCCCCTCCAGCCAGGCCTCTGTACCAGCTCACCTCCCACAGCAGATTCTCGAAAACCCTGCTAACACTGCACGCCCTACCTCTGCACATTTCCGTGGGTGCCTCCCATCCAACCCAGCCTGTCTCGGTCCCAGCAGTTGCAGGTCCCCTCCCGCAGTGGACCAGCATGGAGCTTGCTGTCGCTGCACACCCCACCCCCCTGTTCTCCTGCAGACCTGCCCAAAGCAGTGCCACAAACCTGGTAGTATGCCAGCAGTCTCAACAAGGGCAGCAGCACCCCAAAGTGACCCCTGCCTCGGGGAGGGGGCGAAGATAACCGCATACGCCATCTGACTACAACCCCAGGGGTAGGCTGGGGGCAAACAGCTGGTCTTACTCAGCCTCTCCCTCTTCCCCCCGTTAACAAACCCTTCTCAGGGAAGTGTCCTGCAGTTTGGTGTCACTGCCTCTCTGGCAAATGCCTGGTCTGACTCAACTTAAGCCCAAGGTGGCCCCAGGCTGGCCCACTAACAGTGCAGGGACAAAACTCTGCCCACAACAGGCAAAGAAAGCCATCGCAGACGACTGATTGGACTGACGGAAAAAGTAGCTCAGCTACAACAGTAGGCAACACACACAGAAGATGGCTCCGAAGCACCAGATTCCAGTGAACAGGAGACACTGCACTACAAGGCACTACAGGACCTCATCTGCATGAGAAAGGATCGGAGAAAAGCTACAAAAACCACTACAAAACCAGCAAAAACATGGTAATAAATACATATCTATCAATAATTAGTTTGAATGTAAGTAGACTAAACACTCCAATCAAAAGAAATAGGGTGACAGAGTGGATAAAAAAAAAAGGCCCATCTATTTGCTGCCTATAAGATACTCATTTCAGACCTCAAGACACCTGCAGACTGAACATGAGGGAATGGAGAAACACTTTTATCATGCAAATAGATGTCAAAAGACAGCCAAGGCAGCAATACTTACATCAAAAAAATAGACTTAAAAAAATAAAAAAGACTGCAGCAAGAGACAAAGAAGGACACTATATAATAATAAAAGAGGACAATCCAACAAGAAGATATAACAATTGTAAATATTTATGCACCCATTGTGGGAGCATTCAAATACATAAAGCAGCTCATAACATAAAGGAAGTAATCAATAGTAATACAATAATAGTAGGGGATGTTAACACCCCACTTACATCAAGGATAGATCATCCAAACAGAAAATCAACAAGGAAGCAGTGGCTTTGAATGACACATTGCACCAGATGGATTTAACAGATATACTCAGAACATTCCATCCTAAAACATCAGAATACATATTCTTTTCAAGTGCACATGGAACATTCTCCAGAATAGATCACATAATAGGCCACAAAACAAGTCTTAATAAATTCAAAAAGATTAAAGTCATACCATGTATCTTTTCTGGCCACACTACTATGAAACTAGAAATCAAACACAAGAAAAAAATCTGAAAAGAGCACACATACATGGAGGTTAAATAACATGCTACTAAGCAATGAATGGGTCAACCAAGAAATCAAAGAGGAAATTAAAACAAAATACTTAGAGACAAATGAAAATGGTAACACAATGGGCCCAAATCTCTGCAAAACGGCAAAAGTGGTTCTAAGAGGGAGGTTTAGAACAATACAGGCCTACCTCAAGAAGCAAGAAAAATCTCAAATAAGCAACCTAATCTTACACCTAAAGGAGCTAGAAAAGGAAGAACAAACCAAACCCCAAACCAGTAGAAGGAAGGAAATCATAAAGATTAGAGCAGAAATAAACAAAATAGAAACAAATAAACAAAAACTATAGATCAATGAAACCAGGAGCCAGTTCTTTGAAAAGATCAACAAAATTGATAAGCCTTTAGCCAGATTCATAAAGAGAGAGAGAGAGAGAGGACTCGAGCAAAATCAGAAATGAAAGAGGAGAAATAACAGCCCAAACCACAGAAATACAAAGGATTGTAAGAGAATAGTATGAAAAATTATATGCCAACAAATTGGACAATCTAGAAGAAATGGATAAATTCCTAGAAACATAGAACTTCCCAAAAGTGAATCAGGAAGAAAGAAAAAACTTGAAAAGACTGATTATCAGCAATGAAATTGAATCAGTAATCAAAAAACTCCCAACAAACGAAAGTCCAAGACCAGATGGCTTCACAGGTGAATTCTACCTAACATTTAAAGAGGAGTCAATACCTATTCTTCTCAAAACTATTCCAAAAAATAGAAGAGGAAGGAAAGTTTCCAAATTCATTCTATGAGGCCAGCATGACCTTCATGCCAAAACAAGATATAGACCCTACAAATAGGAGAACTACTGGCCAATATCTCTGATGAACATAGACGCAAAAAATCCTCAATAAAATAGTAGCAAACCAAATCCAACAATACATTAAAGAAACCACTCATCACAATCGAGTGGGATTTATTTCAGGGATGCAAGAGTGGTTCAATATTCACAAATCAATCAATGTGATACATCACATCAACAAGAGAAAGGATAAAATCTTAAAGACTCCACCAAAAAGCCACTGTAACTGATAAATGAATTCAGTAAGATCACAGGATACAAAATCAGTATAAAAAATCTATTGCATTTCTCTACACTAATAATGAGGCAGCAGAAAGAGAGATTAAGGAAACAATCCCATTTACAATTGCACCAAAAATAATAATATACCTAGGAATAAACTTAACCAAAGAAGTGAAAGAGCTCTCCCAGAGGGTAGCTGACTCCTGCGCATTGCCCAATCATCCTCCCTGCGAATCCACCTTTGAGCTAAGTAGTCTAAAAACTATAACACAATGACAAAATAAATTGAAGATAACACAAACAAATAGAAAGATAATCCATGCTCATGGATTGGAAGAATCAATATTGTTAAAATGTCCATGCTACCAAAAGCAATCTACAGATTTAATCCAATCCCTATCAAAATACCAACAACATATTTTACAAAACTAGAACAATCTTAATATTTGTATGGAACCACAAAAGACCACCAACAGTCAAAGCAATCTTGAAAAGGAAAAACAAAACTGGAGGTATTTGCAGCATCAGAATACATATTCTGTATCATTTGACCATAAAAAGGAATGAAATCTTGCCATTTGCAACAACATGGAGGGAGCTAGAGAGTATTATGCTAAACAAAATAAGTCAGTCAGAGAAAGACAAATACCATATGATTTCACTCATATATGGAATTTAAGAAACAAAACAAAGAAACAAAGAAAAGAAAGGAGACAAACCAAAAAACAGACTCTTAACTATAGGGACTCTTAACTGATGGTTACCAGAGGGGAGGCTGGTGGGGGGATGGGTGAAATAGGTGAAGGGGATTGAGAGTACACTTATCCTGATGAGCACTGAGCAATGTAGAGAATTGTTGAATCACTATATTGTATGCTTGGAACAAATGTAACACTGTATGTTAACTATACTGGATTTAAAATAAAATTTAAAAATAGAACAAAAAAAAAGAAGGAGGGACAAAAACCATGCAAGCTAATAATCAGTACATTTTCAAAACTTACTCTCTGCCAGGCACTCTGCCTTGAAAGAAATAATGCACATAAATACAGGTAAGTCATATTTGGAATTAGAAAAGTTCCTGCTGCTTGGTGAGCTGCAGTAATATTTATAAACACGTATTCTCTCACGGAATCCTCCCAGTCATCCCACAGAAAAGTCTCCCTACTTATTTTATTTTTTATTTTTTATTTTTTAGATTTTTTTTTTTAATTTTTATTTATTTGAGAGAGAGAGAATGAGAGACAGAGAGCACGAGAGGGAAGAGGGCAGAGGGAGAAGCAGACCCCCCGCTGAGCAGGGAGCCCGATGTGGGACTCGATCCCGGGACTCCAGGATCATGACCTGAGCCGAAGGCAGTCGCTTAACCAACTGAGCCACCCAGGCGCCCCTCCCTACTTATTTTAGATGTGAGAAAACTGGGTGGGGTTTAATAAGCTTATGTAAATGCCGGAGTCTGACCCCAAAGCCAGGTCCATCTGACCCAATAACCACCTCTCTGTCTCCAGTTAGGAGCGCCTTTGGTACCACACCATTTGTGGAGGAGTCTCCATCCTTGTGGGGCTGACCTTGAATGCCAATGCTGCCCAATGAGAGCAGGATCTTCTACTCCTGACCCAGCAGAGTTGGATGGGGAGAAAGGCCGGGATCTCCTTCAGGGAAAGATCTAAATTGAAGTCACTCCCATTTTCATTCCTGACGTCGTCCATAACTAAAGTGATCCTCCATCCCGGTTTGTTGGAGTAGTCTCCTTTTCCTCTGATTGTGTAATTATTAATAGCAAGCGTCCCTGTGTGCACAGTAGATCACGTAGTCACTCTGTTCACATCTGTCCTGCATGGCTGGGAGCGGTTTGCTAGCCTCCGCTCCCCACTTCCTCCTTATTTAGTTGTAGTGACTCGCTCTCTAGTGCTCTGATCCATAGGCTCTCCCAGAGGGTAGCTGACTCCTGCGCATTGCCCAATCATCCGCCCTGCGAATCCACCTTTGAGCTAAGTCAGAGCCCCGCCAGGGTTGGGGAAAACTGTGGGGTGCCAGGACTTAGGGCTCAGTATCTACTGCCCTGCATTACTCGACTGGCAGCCATACCTCGCCTCATCCAGGTTTCCAGCAGCCACTCCAATCCTGATTCTTTTTCATCTGGGCTCTTCCGCAGTTGACTCGCCTCGAAGATGCTTCCGAAACTTCAGGCTGAGCAAATACACTCCCCACTCCCTTGCCCATGGGAGCTGCTGTGTGTCTTCAATGGGGCTGATTTATTTCACTCTGTCAAGCCCTTACAGGGAAGGCATGTGTCCTTGAGCTGCCTCTCTGCTTCCTGCATTCCCTGCTCAAGCCCCTGCTCAGTTTGTGGTTTTGAAATGATAATGAGCTGCTGGTTTTCTTCCCTGGTTTGTAGATTCTTGTTTCTAACAGAGTGTCTCCTGATTCATCATCTTAGAAAGATGAATGCTATGTGTTCTAACGATACAACATCATCTTGCCGGCCTCCTTGCTCCAACATAACCATCAGTGGATAGATGCTGGGCAGCCTGGATTTATTTTTCACTGCATTCAGTCAGGCACATAACACCATGTAGAGAATGTCAGTTCGTCGCAGCTCAAGGTGAATTTCTTTCTCCTCAAGGCAATGACACAAAAGTTCCCTAGGGGCAGCCCCTCGCAGACCCGCTTGATTGTATTTTTTCATAAATGAGCTTTCAGAGGAGCATCAGGCTCTGCTGTGATAGCGAGGCTGGACTGGTGATGGGGTTGGATATTGTCGCCCCATGCTCTTTTCCAGAGCAGCACTGGATTGATTGCATTATTTAGAGCAAGCACAACCCAGAAAAAGTGAATTGCTTGACTTTCAGGCTTTTCCTTCACAAAGGAGAACTGAAGGCAGTTTCACTTCTGAAGGTGGGGAGTGAGAACTGAGTATGGAGCTCATGATCTGTTCTACATGGACTTCTTTTTGCAGATTGTTCCATCCCACTGCATCCATTCACAAGGCTGAGCGCATGCATACCTGTGCCAAGATGATGGTCTTCTGTGGGTGGGGAGGTTGGCCACAGGCGTAAGAAGGAACAGTCAGAAGCCCCACAGGCAGCAGTGGTTTTAAACTGGCACTCAGTGGAAACTGGAGGCTTTCTAGGAGGTCAGCAGAGAGGCCTGAAAAATAATTTCGGAATGTCTGATATTTCACATTTCTAGCCATGCCGGTCTTTTATTTGTTGTTTCTTTTCTTTCTAACCAGACTTGCCAGTGGAATGGTCTCTTATGTCTTAGGTTAACGAAAGTATAAAGGGAATCCAGACCTTCATAAATCAAATATTATTTATTTATTTATTTATTTTTAATTAATTAATTAATTTTAATTTTTTATTAGCATATAACATATTATTTGTTTCAGGGGTACAGTCTCAAATATAATTTGAAAAGAAAAAATCTTTCCAATATGGATGCGTGGTCTTTTAAGTGGAAGCAACATGTTATATTTAGGGGTATTTCTAGGAAAAACAGATTTCTGAAGTAACTCTTGCAAATATGTAACTAGTGGAACTAGTAACTAGAACTAGAACTAGATCTAGCTCCCCAGGTAAGGCTTTGGTGCCCTAGGCAGCCTTTTTCCTTCCCCCCTCGCCTGGGAGAGCCTTTGTGACAGAGAGAGCCCCTTGGAACATGGTTACTTGCTTCCTGGTCTGAGGGCACCAGTGATCAGGTGACAAGGGAGGTCAACTGTGATGGAGCAGGATGAGGAAGGATAATGCAGAGCTAGTCACTCATGCCTTTCTTTCTCTGTTCCATTTCCAACCTCATTCCTTGACCTGAGTCACGCACTAGAATTCTCCTAGGGCTTAGGCAGAGCAGTTGCATGAATGATCTGAATGAAGAGGGTCCTCAAAACACCATTTCTCCACCTTGCTCTGCCCTTTACCAAGGGGCAGCTCCTACCCCGCAAGGAAAGGCTCTGAGCATTGCAGTCCAGCTCATGTAAAAATACTGAGGAAAAAGGGCTCTCCAAACTTCTTTTGAGGTTCCTTCCCTTAGACACCATAGTGGTTTTTTCTTGGCTGAAATTCAAAGAAACCTCCAAGCTGAAGGAGGAAGCACTTTAAATCACTTTGCAACCCACAGCTTGTCTCTCCCAGTTATATAAGTTTATTGTATTATTTTTAGAATGTTTACTTAAACAGTGTGCAGAGCTGGCCTAGGAGGCTAGCTGAATCTTTTATTAGAACACATCTATGTCTTCTATCACTGGGGTCCCCTGGCAGGAGGCTAAAAATAGTCCACTGAACCCTTTCCTCCACCAGAAAGATTGTTTATTTGCCAGAAGAAGAGAGAAAACAGAAACCTCCCCCCCTTCACCCTGAATTCCTTCTGGAGCTGAGTGACTGCTTTGCTTCAGAAATAAAAATTCTTTGCCTTTAAATGGGGG
The DNA here is from genome assembly GCF_011800145.1 of Mirounga leonina. NCBI lineage: Eukaryota > Metazoa > Chordata > Mammalia > Carnivora > Phocidae > Mirounga > Mirounga leonina. The sequence goes on from NW_023270377.1 coordinate 15,975,515, forward strand.
GCCAATGGGTAGTTGGCAGCTTCAGTCCGTTTCCACGCAGCTGAAGGTGACGTGAATGTGCTCATCATGTCATACACTTGCTCGAAAACTTTAGCAGCTTACCATTGTTTGTAGGATAGGGCACGAATGTCCTGCATTTGGTATTTGAGTTTCTTTTTAATAAGCTCTACACCCTGCTCTGCCAGATTTCTAGCATTATCTGCCACTGTTCCAGAACTTGCAGCTCCAGATTCATCTCTTCAATGCCCCACAATATCCCTGGTGTCTGGTTGTCCCTTCGATCATATTCCACTTTCTGCTAAAATGTCTGACTTCCTGTAAACTGATCTGGTCCTGCTCATCATTCCAAGAGCAGCACCCCACTCCCCCCCCATCCCCTCCCTCCCCTCCCTCCCCTTCCCTTCCCTCTCCTCACCGCTGAGGTCACCACCATCTTTCCAGGCTCCTGCCATGCTCCTGTCCACACCGGCCCCCTCTTTCTGACACTTAGCAAATAAGATAGTCTCACAAGGTTATTTATCTTTTTATGTGAGCAAGTTTTATTTTCTTAGTCTTTTGAAAGCTGAGAATAGTGACGGCAGCTTTTAGTCTCTGTATCTGCTAGTGCAATTGACAAATCACAGGGGCTTCATTTGTGTTTCATGATTGATTTAAGGGGATCCCTACTCTATTCCCACAGGGCGAGTTCACCATTCTTACCATCTCTACTGGGACCATCCAACCCAGGGGCAGAGCTCTCTAGGGTTTCTGTAAAGTAATGTTTGATAAACACTCTTCCCTGCTAAAATGCTTGCAGGGGGAAGTGGTGGGTGTTGTGAAGAGGAAGGTCACCTTTGTGGTTTAAAAAAAAACGTCCGTTGTACAATGTCCTTGTTGAGTCACAAGACCCTTGAACATATTAAAGGTGCTGAGAAATCCTGCAATAAAGAAAACTTTTATTTTGTTGAAACTACCATTCATCAAATTTACCATAGAACTCTTCCTTCCTTCCTTCCTTCCTTCCTTCCTTCCTCCATCCCCTCCCTCCCTCCCCTTCCTCCCTTCCCTCCCTCCCTTCTTCTTTCCTTCCTTCTTTCCTCCTTTCCTTCTTTCCTTCCTTCTTTCCTTCCTTCCTTCTTCCTTCCTTCCTTCCTTCCTTCCTTCCTTCCTTCCTTCCTTCCTTCCTTCCTTCCTTCCTTTCTTTCTTTCTTTCTTTCTTTCTTTCTTTCTTTCTTTCTTTCTT